>NC_085871.1:6155928-6430928 GCF_034702125.1 Engraulis encrasicolus
TAATAACGGTATAGAAGGTAACGTGAACACGAGCGCGGCCCTGTTTGCATGGCTCTGGCAGCTATCCCACCACAGCTGCAGTCATGTGAAGGTCTGTCGGAAAGGTTTCCCTCCTCTCCCACATGACAGCAAACACAGGAGCTAGCAAGCTCACTTTCGACAGCAAACACGAAAAGTGCAGCATCAGGTAAAAACACCTTTTCTCCCTTAATAAGACGTCACCACAGGCATCATTTCAGAGTGCCGATATTTCTGCATGTTGTGGCTTTTCATCCAGACGACTACTTCGGTGCCACAACGCGCCATTTTTTATCGGGTTTCGTAAGTTTGCGATATCCATAAGCAGCATTTGCAAAGGCTTACGTTACATCTTTGGAAGTGCATTAACACATTAGATATGCACACGGAAATCACGACAACAAAAAACCTAGACAATAGAAAGAAAGAATGCCCTTTTTTTTCTTGGCAGAAACACAAACGATAGTTCACCTACCAGCCTAACCCTGAGTGTTGCACTGATTCGACCAACGTCACCCTCTACGATACAAGTCTCAAAAACATGTCAGCAACAACAACCTGCTTACCTCAAATCACACAAGGCAACCAGCAGCAGCAGCACCAGCACATGAGAGTATTCCAAAACAACATGGCTAGGCAAGGACGTCCCCTTCTCTCTCTCTCTCTCTCTCTCTCTTCCTCCTCCTCTCTCTCTCTCCCTCCATGTGGCTCTTTTCTGTAAGGGAGGAGGAGAAAAGACTCAGTTACCTCAGAGTCCCAGTGAAGAATGGGAGAGCACACAGATGCAGGCAGGCCCGGGGCGGGCGGGCAGGCGAGCAGGCAGGCAGGAGGCAGACAGACAGTCAGGTAAGCAGAGAGGGCTCCATCCACTCACTACCCAGCTACCGGCCCCAGCTCACTCGCCACATGTCTGCCATGCCAATAGCCTCTTTGCCCGCCCGGGACTGCCAGAGGCCGCCACAATAGGAGTCTATGAGGGTGCTAGGTAGAGGCGCGTGTGTTTCCCCGTCTGGCAGTTAACAAGCCTTTGAATGAGGAATGTTAGCAAACAGACAAACATAATGTCCAATGAATGTTAATGTCCCAGCCAGTCAGATCTCAGGATCTGCTCTGTCTGATGAATAATTCAGCAGCAAAGGAATCAGAGCCCCCTCCCTCCTTTACACCCCCCCCCCCCCCCCCCCCCNACACCCCCTCCTGTCCACCTCCCCGAAGAAGGGAGAAGGGGGGTCCTCAGATGCCTTCACTGGCTGAAAAGTACAAGAGAGAGACAAAGAGTGAGCAGAGATTGAGAGGACAAGAAGTATTTTGAATCTTTTGCCCACTCACTACTTGGAGCTCGTTGCTTGAGCTAAGACAACTTCACGATAAAACGAACAGTAAAGCACAGTAATGCGCACACGAAAAAAAACCGATCCCCCTGCATCTGACACAGGATCGATACAAATCGCTTTTTTCAGTTTCAACAGGCAACATTATTTTCCTTTAAAACGTAGGCATCTCTCACTCATTGCCATTTTTATGCCTTTTGTTTGGAATTGGCACCTGTCCCAGAAAAAGATCTGCCATTGCCCCGCCCTCCAGCTCTGCTTTCCGCAGAAAAACCAAACGAGAGGAGGGGGGTGGGTGAAAAGGGAGAACGAGAGAAATAGAATGGGAGAAAAAAGAGAGGCAGAGGGTGCATGAGACCGAAAGAGAAAATGAGGAGTGTTAAAGAATGTGAAAGAAGAGGGGGAACGGGGCAACATGGAAATTAAATGGAAGTAAGACAGTGGCGTGTTGTCCACGTAACTGTGGCCGTGGCTTCACTCATAACAGATGCAACATGTCGAGAGGGAGAGAGAGAGAGAGAGTTCAGCCATTTTTGCTCTCAGCATGGAAAAGCCCTGCAACAACGGCACAGACACCAGAGCAAGCTCAACCAACCATCCAGAACGCATCCTCATTTCCGCCTGACAAATACACAAAGTACATTAGTGAAAACAAACCAGCACAGCAAAAAACACAAACCATCAATAACGATAATAATGCATTCAGAGCGTTTCAGAACAAACAAAATGGCACAGAGAAAAAAAAGGTCAAGCTTTGGCATCGAACTCCGTTCCCACAGCAACTTGTTGCAGGATGTTTGAGGCAGTTCCCTCAGTTAGCTAGTTTTGGAGGCATAGGGTTAAAATCCACAGAGTAGTAAAAGACCTCCTTCTCTTGGCAAAAGCGGTCCAAAATGGGGAGGAGCCTTGCTGTCGAAATAGCTGCAGACGCTTTTCTCTTTTTTCGTCTTCAGCAGCTTCTCTCTCTGCACTCTTTCTTTTTCACTCTTCACTCATTTCTTTTTCTTGCATGTGGCCATGGCTGAAGGAGTGAGAGAGGAGGGGGGAAAGGAGAGGGAGAGAGAGAGCGAGAGGGGGGAGAGAGAGCGAAAGGAAAAGGAAAGAAAAAAGAAAGAGTCTGTGCTGAGTGGAGGGAAAGCTCAGCTGATGATGAAATAGGGGGCTGTCGAGCACGTTAGCGGGTTGCTCTTTCATTACGCGTTCCTCAGAGCCACTGAGAGAGAGAGAGAGGAGAGAGAGAGAGAGAGAGAGAGATGAGGAAGCAGAGAAACAGGAAAATAAGAGCGAGAGAAGGGGAAAGGAAGATGCGGTGCAGTAGGAAAAGAAAAAAAGGAGGCAGAGATGGAGGCGGGAAGAAAGTAGAGAAGGGTGACAAGAGGAGCGGCAACTTTGCTGAGTTTTGCTTCTTCTGTCCTTTTCTATTTCATACACACACACACGTAGCCTTACTCCTTAACAGCACACTTTGTAGCTCTGAACACCTTCAGTAGTAAACCCAAAATGAGGAGAGGAGAGGAATGAGGATAGCAACAGACACAACTTTCAAATGGACTGCAGTCTTGTATGCTGTTGTATACAGCCGAAGGAAGGGCTTCCCATTGACCTTGCTGAACTTTCTTCACTCCACCACACACTGTCCTGTCTTTCATCCGTTCCTTGCTGATCACTTTTCATCCCCTTTTCTTCCACTTTCATCCACATCAACATTAGATCATATCATACTTTTCCAACCTTCTATACCTCGACGATATTGTGGTGTACAAGTAACAATCTATACCTCGACGATATTGTTGTGTACAATCTTGCTTACACTCCTTATAAAGTAAATTGTACACAAACTCTAGGTATATATACAAGGGGTAACAAACTCTATAACCTCTAAGACCTCTGTAACAAAACAATTGCTATCATCACCCTTATCATTTTGTGTGCAATTTGTTGGAACTGTGCAATGTGCATTATGCGTATGCTGCTGGACACTTTCCTTTCCTTTCCTTCGGGATCCATAACGTAGTGTTTATCTACCGCACTACAACTCTACTCTAAAGCATAGCATTTGAGCAGGGAGTGAAACCTCCATTGGGGTTCCTCAGGCGAGAAGAGACCCCTCTCCCAGTGCTGTGGAGGAGAAACAGCTGGAGAGGGGGGGAGAGAGAGAGAGCAGGACACAGACACATATGCCTCCAGATAAAGATGAGCTGTACAAAAGTGCAAACATGCATACTCTCTCTCACACGTGCACACACGCACGCACAGACGCACGCACGCACGCACACACACACACACACACACACACACACACACACACACACACACACACACACACACACACACACACACACGCACACACACGCACACACACGAACGCACGCAGCACCCCAGACGTTCTGTGGCAAAGAGCTGCCTAGCAAGCAGTGGGCTACTTTTTAGGAAAGTGGATATATAGAAGAGTTTCACAGTTTAACGAGGCACAAAGTAAATCACCTTGCAAACATGACATCTTACAGATGTGTTACATTTGTCTCTCTTTCTTGGTGGGCAGCCGTGGCCTAGCGGTTAGGGAGTTGGTCTTTCAATCTGAGTTGTAGATTCCAATCCCACCCGAGCTATCCCTACACCTCCAACCATGGCCGAAGTGCCCTTGAGCCAATGAAATGCTATTGGAACCAATACCCTGAAAAATAATAACTTTAAGTCACTTTGGATAAAAGCTATGTCTAAGTGTAACGAATGGGTGATTCCTCAAAACCTCAGATGCAATGCATGACATTGGAATAATGCAGTCCGTGGACTGGTGTATAAACTATGTGAGATTGCAATAACATCATTAAAAGTACTTCTAATTTTCTCTCCAACACCTCTGCATGGAATGTAACTGATGTGATTATCCACTGTAATATACAGTCAGTGATTTTTTTGGGGAAAATAGCACTATGGATTTAGTTGTCTTCCTCAAGCTACAACTTAATGAAAGTGTTGCTTGCTCCCCTCTAAAAGCAGTTTTTTTTCTTACTGACCTATGTTGCCTGGCATTGATTGCTTTCCTCCATTATAGGCCTATGTACACTTGGGTATACAGTAAGTGCCTGATATAATGTAATATAATATGTGTTTATTTTTAGCACAATAAAAAATACTACATTTTTAATATTAATGTTTGGAAAGACAGTAAGCCCACTTTGTCAGCAGGCATGCACAAAACTACCCTTGAGTCTGTGGTTTCTTAAACACTTTGTTAGGTTTTTCTGCACCTTTTGAAATCCACTGAACCAATGCAGTAACGTCTCCTTTATCCTCATGACAGACAAGACAAAGAGGATGTTCACCAATGTCAGGAGGTGAGGGCCGAAAACAATGAGCTTTTGTGGGGCTTTTTGCCCTGCTAGCGTTCAGACTCAGCGCTCAGTGATTACAAATTAAGCACTGAGCAATCCAACAGGTTGCTGCAGCTGGGACCTTCTCTCTGTCTGTCTGAATCTCTCAGTCTGTCCCTGTCTCTCTATCACGTCATGCACATGTCTCTCTCTAACGTGCGCGCACACACAAACACACACTCCCTTTCTCACTCCCTCTCTCCCTCTCACTCCCACACATACACACGCACAAACACACTCTCACTCTCTCTCTCTCTCTCTCTCTCTCTCTCTCTCTCTCTCTCTCTCTCTCTCTCTCTCTCTCTCTCTCTCTCTCACACACACACACACACACACACACACACGCACACGCACACGCACACACACGCACACGCACACTCTCACTCACTCTCTTTCTCTCACACACACACACACACCCACCCACGCACACACACACGCACACACACGCACTCTCACGCACACACTCTCACTCAAACGCACACACACTCTCACTCTCACACAGGCGCGCACAAACACACACTCTCTCTGTCACTCTGTCTATGTCTCTGTCTCTCTCTCTCTCACACACACACACACACACACACACACACACACACACACACACACACACACACACACACACACACACACACACACACACACACACACACACACACACACACACACACACACACACACACACTCCCAGCAGCCTAATATGGAGGAGGGAACAGAGTGCACCTTCTGTAGTCTGCTCAGCTTATCGTGCAAACTCTCCTAGTGCAGCTTAAACTCTCTCTCTCTCTGTCTCTGTCTCTGTCTCTCTCTCTCTCTCTCTCTCTCTCTCTCTCTCTCTCTCTCTCTCTCTCTCTCTCTCTCTCTCTCTCTCTCTCTCTCTCTCTCGTCAAACAAGGTTTCAGCAGACTCGGCCAGTCAGGACCATTTGCACACGCAAATTCTTTTGATAAATTATTTTTTTGATAAAACATTGTTTAATGCGTAGCCTTACAGTGTGTGTCTGTGCGTGTGTGTGTGTGTGTGTGTGTGTGTGCGCGTGCGTGTGTGCTAGGCCGGCTGAACTTCGACTGTCTCAACATTCTAACAACGCCTCTGAAACAAGACAGCGAACACAAAGCCAGCTAGCCTGAGCCACAAACACACACACACACACACACACACACACACACACACACACACACACACACACACACACACACACACACACACACACACACACACACACACACACACACACACACACTGGAAATGGTCCGAGCAAAAGAGCAGTCTGGTTTCCTCACAGCACGACAGACACAACAAGTGGACAAGTCATTCTCGGATCTTCGTCATCCTCAGATGACATTACCGGACAGGACAGGCAGATGGACTATGGCACTGTGCACAGTGCCACGTCACATCTTGCCACGCCGCTTTCACCAATCAGAGAACAGTATGAGTCGCCGGCGTAACCAAAAGAATGTGATTTTCATGAACTGCATTATTGCCTGTAAGTGGGGAAGGGTGCAATTCATTCTCAGGATTTTAATTAAAGCTACTCGTGAAAAATATGTTTGTGCGTCCCATTTAAATGTTTAAGGTTATGATCAGCTTGTGTTGATGGCTTCACCAGTGGGAATGCGGAGGGTTTTTGGCACGTGTGTGAAACTGTACATCGCGTTAAGTTCACTCAAGGACGCAATTTTGGTTTTGGGGTTGGTTGCCAACAGCCAAACAGTGAGTTTCTATGTAAGAGCCTCATCCCTCTCGGAGCTGACCATCCGACCGACAGACTTCTTATGAGTGCCATTGATCATGTGCCAATTACAATAACGTCTTGACAGCAATGTGCAAAAAGAAGAGCTTTTTCGGAGTGATTTGAACATGAATTGCCCTGACCGTTCATGGTTCAGGCTTTCTAGTATTGCAATGCCATCCATTACTTAATAATAATAATACAAATCATAGCAACAAGGCATTATATGATAATTCTAAGTAATTTGCACTAATAATTCCACAGTGTTTGAACAGGGCAATTTACGTTCACTGTGGCCTTCCGAGACCTCCGCAAAACCAATGATGAGGATTGGGTTCGAGTGATGGTGTCAGTATGACTTTCTGAGAAAATGGGGATAGCAGTCACAAGACATCAACTGCCTTTTGATGGTAATTTAGTATTAGTACGATGAGACCATTTTGGCTCCGATGACTTTATTCGTTTCATAGGATAATCAGTGCAATGTGTAGAGAGGTCTACAACTTGTGCCAATGCCAACATTACAAACGAGTGCAGAAACCACTGCAAAACAAAATGGCTGGTTGAGTAACACTGTATGCTATTTGGTTATAATATTTCATTCCAAAGTTGTGAGATTTCTGTGAAGTTATATCTTCACTTTCTTTACATTTTGTCCAAAAAGTCATGTATACAATATTGGCTTGATAACATATACAGCAAAATATCTGGGAACTAATACAACAACATGAACTTGACATTTGCAGAGATATTCCAGCCTGATCTCCAAAAATTCCGTGCTCCTGGACACAGATGTTAAGGACACGAAATCCGTGTCCAGGAGCACGGATTTTGCCAAAATTCCGTGCTCCTGGACACGGAATTGTTTTCCGTGCTCCTGGACACGGAATTGTTTTCCGTGATGGGCACACGGAAGTGCTTTCTATAGGCTATTACCACAGCACTGTGTTAACTCTATCATTAGAAAATACATACCAAATGCTAGTCCTAAACAAAATAATGCCATAGCAATTTAAGTTGTGCCCTGACCAAAACATTCCCTAACCTTAACCTGTCATTAAAGACATATTTTTGAGAAATACCTTTTCCAGTTGGTTGCTAGGCTATCAAATTCATATAATGAATGAAAGAAAACTAGCTGTGCCCAGACCAAAACAATCCCTAACCCAAACCTGTCAGTAAGAAATGTTTTTTTTTGAGAAAAACTATTTGAAATTAGACAAATCCTGAGAAAACACCAGACTGTGGAAAGTATAGAGTGGGAGTATAGAGAGAGCACTTCTGTGTGTCCATCACGGAAAATAATTCCGTGTCCAGGAGCACGGAATTTTGGCAAAATCCGTGCTCCTGGACACGGATTTTGTGTCCTTTACATTCGTGTCCAGGAGCACGGAATTTTTGGAGATCATGTTGGATATACAGAACGTATTTGCACAAATGTTCTAGAACTGTTTTGAAATCCACCATCAGGAGCAAGGTCTCTCGAAGCAGTTGCAGGTTTACAAGCCAGAATTTACCAACAACTGAGGCAATGTTAGCTTTATTCTGACTCAACATAGCCACATTCACTAAACCAGTGTTTCCCAACCAGGGGTACGTGTACCACTAGGGGTACGCGAGCACACATCAGGGGGTACGCGGAAAGATGTAATAATATCAAATATATTGATTGTAGTCACATTGGGATAGAGGAATAGAGCATGAGTGAGGGTGAGGGGGTACTCATCATATGACAAAATGGCTTAGGGGGTACGCAGGACAAAAAAGGTTGGGAAACACTGCACTAAACCATGACCTTGGACATGACATATTCCTGCCTTAGTAGTTAAGTTGAAGGTCAAGATTGTACACATCTCAGGAAAAGGTGCAGGACAAAGACTGACTGTAGCTTCGGAGAGAAAGGTTTCCACTTCAACAGTCTTCATCAGATTCTCTACCCTAATGAAAACTGTTGAAGTCGAAACATAATCCAGCCATGAAATAATAAAAGAAAACAAAAATGATTTTAAGTGTGCGGACCTCTCTCTTCAAAATAATAAGTTAAGTTACCTAGCTAACTTTGGGCCTTTTCTACTAACTTAAATTAAATTAAAAATGAAATCAGACTATGCTTATTGCTGTGTCTCTGAATACTTTCTTACATTAAACCAGTCACACACTTTACAGTCACCCATTTCACTCAGCCATTCGCTTGACAGAAATATGTTTTTCATTAACTGACGAGTAAAGACATCCGATCTCTTGTCCACCGTCACTGAGACCGTTGAGAAGGTGTGAGAGATAGATTACTTTGGAACATGAAGTGAAACATGTGCATTTTTTTACACTTGCAAAACTTGCAAATCAAAGACTGAGCTCCCATTTCAAAGAGGTGCGGGCTCACAAAGCAAGCCTTCAGCACCTGCGTGGGCTGTGCACGGACCTAATGATCCTCACGAGTTTACTCTTTATGTGCCTGTTTACTCAGACATAAATTCCCACTGAGCAAACATATACACATTCCAACAGCCCCCCGAAAGCATATGAATATGCGCCCATGCAAATGTCTTCCTCTGACTTTCCATAATACTGAAGAGTAATAGGAGCAATTGTGCCAAATAATTCCACAACTATAAATGTAAATGACAAGAATGTTAGGCTTATTGAAACATTTTTAAACAAACGCAACCATCACTCTTTCCTGTTTTGTCTCCGACAGCAAACGGCAAGCGCTCGCCTCGCTCCGCTCTGTGGTGGGTCCCTTTCGGGGCCCCTCGCTACACGTGTCAGGATGACCTCTCAATTACCACCATGACCCCAGGGGTCACATTTCACTCAGCCGTGAACAAGGGTCGTGACCCCGGGGTCAGGAGTGTTAGGCTATGGAAGCAAAGCGGGCCCTTATTGACGGGGCGGGCGGTGTTTGCTTTGACTAGGTAAAGATCAGTGGCAACACTTTGCCTAATGGGGATTAAGAGGTAGTCCTCCTCTTTACAGGCCGTCCGTCACTTACGGCGTAGCCCCAACATCAGCCTCTATTAACCTTTGGGGCTGTATAAGGGGGCACATGCCCGTGGTTGAAAGGATGTTTCTGGATGTGCAGGGTTCTATAGAATTCTAGAATTCTACAATTAATGTTCTATAGAATGTTGGCCTCCATAGAATATAATGTAGAACTGTATAATCCAACATTGTTGTAAAAAGCATTCTTTTTTAGAATGTTCAGAAACGAAGAGACTTTACTCACTTTTAAGGGTGCAACATCACACCCTCCAAGATTAAATTAATGTGATTGCGAATAGAATGTTAAGTTCATGAAAATTCTAAAGAATGTTGAGAATGTTTAGAATGTTAAATTGTGTCAAAATGCATGCTAATTTAGAATGTCCAAACCCTCACAGACCTACAACTCCGCTGACCTCTGATGGCCGATGTGAGGTAGATCACAAGAGGCACTAAACACAACGCAACACACTTATGAGGAGGTTCAAATTGTCTTTCTTTTTTTTTTTTTAAATGAAATTAAATCTGTTGGTAAACCGCACAAGACGTAGTGAGGTGTGTTTTTATGTAATGGCATGTAACATTTCTTCACTTTGTTACAATGGATAAATACTTAGATCAATAACAATTCAACAGTATATTTAAAGGAAGTGTTTAACAGTATTAGGAATTCTAACATTAAAAAGTAATTCTATGTAGGCCTCTGTATTTTTCAGAATCATGGATCCATATATTTGTAAGTCATAACAGCTCTGGGTGACGTGGCAATACAGTAGGGGTATTAAGGCAGCCAAATTAAATTCATATACAATCTAATCCAAAAATGTGGACTGTTTAAATGGGGCATGGGGTAGAGTGAGGGGGCTGTGATATGAAACACAACCCCCAAATCTCAGATCCCAAAATGGAGGGCAGGGAGCCACAACATGGTGGCCAGAGCTTAGATGGAACCTAAAGCTCTAGGGTGAGTAATATTAAGTACACATCCACAACAAACACAATTCATTTACATTCATAAACATACTTTCAAAATGATGAATTTGCATAAGTGTACATGTTTTTAAATACATAAACTTCGCACAAACAAAATAAAATATTTGTATGCTCTGTAGTCGACTGAATACCTGCATATCCCTTGCGACTACAAAAGGGTGTAATGTGTGCTTGAAATGTTTTTTTAAAAAAAAACTTTAGCCATAGCATTTGGTTTAATAAATATTTTGATTGCCTTGATCATGGGCTAGGCTATACACCAAGACATATTTTTCCCACGAGAACAACTTTATGAACACAGTAAATGTCCACCTAACTGAAGGAATTCTAAGAGAGAAACAACATTTCAGCGTCGTATTATGAAAAGCCTGTCTCATTTTTAACTCTTTCATGATTTAGGTATAGCAAATGTGTTTTAAGTTCAGTTGAAAAGGGATGACAATAAGGACGTACAAGTTAAAATTAGTTACTGGCCAACTAAAACAAGTTTCACAATTTCTTTCAAATATAGATTAAAATGTAACAAAGTAAAGTGCTTACTATTTCTTTTGCCTTTAAAGAAGATTGGTAATTTATGATAAGAATGACAAATCATGAGTGTTTCTCACTCGATGCTGAAATAATTTAGAAAATCTCTTTTTTGCCAATTCTTTTCATGTTCCTCTAATGGAAAGTTTTACCATGTGCCAGGTCCCCCCCCCCCCTCCCCCCTCTCTCTCACTCCCTCACTCTCTCATACACACATGCACACACATGCACACACACACACGCACACGCACACACACACTACTGTAGCCACTCGTCTCTACATAACAATTAATGTTCAAAAAGATGTAATCTTAACTACAAATCTACATGTTAAAAAAATATGTATTTTCATCAGCAAACATGTAGACCCTTTAACCTGATTTTATCAGGATCTGTCATTTGTTGTTTTGTTATTTGTGCGATAACAACTTTCTCTGTACAATAATTACAAGTGTATATGCCAAACTACAAAAACAGCAGCATTGATGAACTACAGTTGAAAGAAAGAAAGAAAGAAAGAAAGAAAGAAAGAAAGAAAGAAAGAAAGAAAGAAAGAAAGAAAGAAAGAAAGAAAGAATTGTGATTTGATATAAATGAATGGCATCTAGACTGCCAATGGTATGACTACTAAACACAGAGCTGAAATTATATTTTTTGCAACTTGGCAACATGAAAGTAGGCTATCTGTACGTTTATAATGCCAATATCAAACACTTATACAATTTTGCAACAATAGTTCTGGTAAAAACAAAACAAAGTAAAGAATAAACCCTTTTCTCCGAGCCATGTTTGAGAAAAGTCCATTTGCCTGTGTCCACTTGAATGTTAAAGGCATCGTGGACATTTCGACTACACTGTGTGCATGTCAGTGTTCTCCATTAGTGCTTTGAACTGTCATATCCGCCACCTTAACAACCACTACCTGACATATGGGCTACCAAACGATGTTTTTTAGCTTAATATTACACGATAATGAGTTACAGATAGATGAAGACATGACCTATTGAACAAGGCAGATATAGAACTAATTGTTCTATTCATGGTATCTGAAAAGCTTAAAACAAACATCATGCAAAGACTAATACAAAGAATTCCAAAGTGATATATTTGGACGAATCTCACGTTTTTCACATGATGCAATTGGACGAATATTGATGCGTATGCGCGTTTAAACTTAGTGATGAAAAAAAAATTGCACGAGTAATATAGTAGTTTTGCCCAACCTTATCTCCCCATCTCCCCGGCCGTCCACCACCTTTAACTATGGAAGTCTCTGACTGTGAGGAGCGGGCAGGGCAGTGGAGCAGGGCTGGAGGCTCAGCAGCCAGGCTTGGGAATGGGGAAGAGTCCTGCAGTACGCAGCGGGCTGCTCGCTTCCAACACTCTGGGGCCCAAACAACCAGCACTCGCACTCGCACTCGGAGTGTGTGCCACGTCACAGCGTCTTCTCCGCACATGCTCTCACAGACACACACACACACACACACGCACACGCACACACACATTTTGTCTGTCTTACATAGACAATTTCTTTCTTTCTCTCTCTCTCTCTCTCTCTCTCTCTCTCTCTCTCTCTCTCTCTCTCTCTCTCTCTCTCTCTCTCTCTCTCTCTCTCTCTCTCTCTCTCTCTCTCACACACACACACACACACAATTTGTCTGTCTTACATAGACAATTTCTCTCTCCATCTCTCTCTTTCTCAGACACACACTCACACACACACACACACACACACACACACACACACACACACACACACACACACACACACACACACATACTTTGTCTGTCTTACATAGACAATTTCTCTCTCTATCTATCTCTCTCTCTCTCTCTCACGCACGCACACACTCTCTGTACGTTTCTCTTATTTTTCTATAATTTCATTTAATTAACAAAATCTTTTTCTCTCACACCTCTCATCATGACCCTCTCACTCACTCACTCACACACACACAATTTGGCTGTCACACACACCTCACCTCATGGCCTTGTATGAGCAGCATGGACAGGAGTCTCCCCAGTCGAGCCTGCCACACCCAATGCACCAACGACTGCATGCGGAGCACCCGAGGAAGACACACACACATGCACATGCACACGTACACGCACGCGCACACACACACACGCAAGCACGCACACACACACTACATGTGGACCAGAACAGGGCACACACGCACACACACTCACTCACGCACACACACACACACACACACGCACACACACACACACGCGCACACGCACACGCACACGCATGCACACGCACGCACACACAAATGCGCATACGCACGCGCGCGCGCGCGCACACGCGCACACACACACACGCACACGCACACGCACACGCACACGCACACGCACACGCACACGCACAATGTCCTGTTCTGATTGCAGTTCTTTTATGAGTCCTAACCTACATGGAATTCTCTGAGTACAGTGAAGCAAATAATATGAGGAGTATGAAGATACATTTGGTGTTAATAGGAGAAAAGTTTCACATTACATTAATATCAATATATACTGTCAATTAAATAATACTGTTCATAAACTACAGGCAAGTCCCCTTTTAATTTAATTGACTCAATTAACTAAATTAAGAATTGTTGAGTAATGTCATTGTAATACCGTGCTCTATCGGTGCACTGTACAAGAATATACGTAGGATTTCACATTTCCAGACATATATCCAATGGATCCCAACATACTCTACAACTCCCCTTTTCGAGTGATGTTATAGTTCAGTCTTTTGAATGATTTATTGAACTAGATATCTAAGGACGGTTCAAGGAAGGTGTCTTTTACATTTACATTTGGTAGGAGTTCAAATCTCCGAAGCTGACCTCATGTCAGGAGAGCAAGACGGAGATCACACAGACCATCCGCATACAGTTCCCGACTCGACCTTACCACAATGGCACCAGGCCAGTGTCGAGTGTTTAAAAATAAATGAGGACTCTGACCTTCTCTTGTTTTTTTTTTCCCAGGTCTATGTGCAAGATTCTGTAAAACGTTTGTGAGGTCAAGCCATTTCATACCAATAGACTAGATTGTTTCTTAAGTACAAGCACAATTCTAGTGCTAAGTATTATCAGGATGTGAGAAAATGTACTTCAGTATCTTTGGCTAATAATGGCATACGTGATTATGTGTCTGTTTTTGGAGTTTAGAAGAGCCGCCATAGTGAACGGAGATTATGAGCAAGAGAATTAAGTTTTGCACAGAGCTAGTCAATGAAGTGGAGCGAGCACATTCTTTGTAGCAACTGACAAAGAGAGCAAAGGCCTAAAACATTTTTTTTAAAACAAAGACAAAATCTACGCTACTAAAAAAGTCTGAAATATGATTTTTCTACAAGAGACACAAAATGCTGTTTCTCAGCGAACCAACCCTGAATAAATGACCATAGCCACAATTCTTATGGCTTTGTAGGAGAGAAACATTTAAAAAAAAAACTATATATATATATATATATATATATATATATATATATATATATATAATATATATACGTATGTGAGTATATAAATGTGCCGTGAAGCATTTTGACTTTGCTTTAACTTCTCCATGCCAGATATGCCACAAATGACCATGACCATTGTTAAGTCATGAAAAAAAGAGTGATGTATAGCCACTCGCCATCACTTTTTAATTAGTTGTTTCAAAGCGGCCGTTCCCACAGTGTCATCGCAACACTAAACTGGCAGTTTGTCCCAGGCAGCCCAACCCAGGGTCAAGGACTCTCTCCTGCCGCCCTATAGTAGGCTAGTGTGTCAGTGTGCATCATGGCTCGGCTCAGCGCGGTGCGGAGCAGTGGGGTGAGGTGGGGTGGGGGCAGGGCAGCTGGCTGCTGCTGCTGCTGCTGCAAAAGTCTGAGATGCGAACCCAAACGGTCATGAGGACGCAGGCCGACTGAACGAGCTAGCGGGCGGGCAGGCGGGCAAGCGGAGCAGAGCCGACGCAAACAAAAGGGCCCTTTATGTAGCGCGCATACAGATAGGGCCGCGCGGGCGGCGCAGGCTCCCTTTGTGTGCCCTTTCACACGTCGTCTCCAGCGGCCTGCTCGGGGCCAGAGACGCCTCCTATTCAGCCAGCCAGCCGGTACAGGCCAAGCCAGGCCCTCGCTCTAGCTCCAGCTCCAGCTCCAGCTCTAGCACGGCAGCACTACAGCAGGACTCACACTGCCTTCTGGTGGCCATACTGGAGGAAAGCACCAAGATGTGCACACGGACGTACAAAAATGTACACATGTACACACACACACACACACGTTCACGCACGTACGTACGTACGTACACACACAAACACACACACACACACACACACACACACACACACACACACACACACACACACACACACACACACAAGCATGTGCGCATGCGCTACACACACATACACATACATACACACACACTCTCCACCGCAAACTGAGGCACTAGTAATAGCCTATATTGCGTTTGGAAGTTTCAAACCTTGATTAATTGATACTGGAAAAGTGGGAAAGTGGATACTGGGGAAAAAAATTGGTATTTCTAAACTACAGTTCTAATATCATAGATCATTTGTTCAATTTTGGGTTATTATGGGTCAATCAGGGACATTCATACACAAACTCACACACCCTCACGCATGCATGCATGCACACTTAGTAATATACACACGGTCATAAAGACAAGGAAATTCTCAATTTAGACTATGATGTATGTAATTTCAACTTGGGCACCCTACAACCATTCTATTATCTCCCTAGATAAACCATGTGGGCTACAGTCAATATTCAAGTACAATGTCAGTTACAAACGACCAAAGTCCAATTTTTATTCACACGTGTCGAAAATCTGATCTGTCTCATTTCAGAGTAAATAAAAACAGATTGCACAGATACGTTTTTCCCCAGATGCCTTGATATACTTTATGTCAATGTGTCTGCCGTCTACTACACAGAACAATCGAAAATTCTGGGGACCATGCATGCACAGTGACAGTTCAGCATGTCACTACTCCTCTCACATGTCCTGACAGAAGAGGCGGACTATCTTTCATGCCGACTGATCTGCACTGATTACGGCAAAACAGATGAGCTAGTGTTATGTGCGATAGATCATTCCTGTGGCAAGCCAGCCACAGTGCGACCACAAACCCGCATCGCTAGTGAGCTGACCCATTAAAACTGTAAATCCAACGAATGAAAGCAGACATCTCAGGTCTCCGGGGACTCAATGGGGATGACTAAATAATGTGACCACGTGGGGATAGCAGCAAAGTTTCAAGGGAAATAATCGGGAACAGTCATAAATTTGCAATTCAAAGCTGACAATGAACAAGCTAAAAGGCCTTGACTGGAGATGTGCTGTGCTGAAATGTTAACCACAAAAGTCATTACACACACTGCTACAAAGTTTGTTTGGCGTTTCAATCTGGAGTGTGTGGTTTTCACAAAGCCACGCTCTCTCACCAAGAAAGTGAGTCTTTTGGTGGCTGCAGACAGCTACAGCATAAACAAACCTGAAGATGAATCTCTCCGTGCGGGTTAAATGCTCTCATCTTTTCCTGACAGAGACCAACGCAAAGCTTGTGGTAATCAAACATTATACAAACCACCTAGATCTCCAGACTTAAACAACACAAGTAACAGAATCAGGTGTTAAGTTAAAAAAAAACATTCTAGAAAATTCTAGCTTCCATGTACTGATAGCAGAGATTCTAGGAGTATTATCCAGTCTCGCTGCTGATAGTCTACAGACTTAAAAATTGTGTTAAATGACTGACCTACTTGTAGAAAAGATAGCACATGACTTCATCTGAGGCCCGCCAAAAAAAAGCGACAAAAGACAACAAAAGACAACATAACGAGGCATTTAGGAAGTGCAAAAGACAACAGCACATACTAAACAAAGAAATCATTAACTTCTTTAAAAAGTCATATAAAAGTGTGATAGAATGATGGAAAAAAAACTGCTATGGGCTTTACATGAAAGAGGGAATGACTTTTTAATTGTGTGTCAAGAACATCACCATGCTGACGCAATAGTCTGCAGAGAAAGAGGATACTGCTGCAACCATGTCCTCGTGTATCTGTCTGTAATCGTCAGCTTATTGCTGTATAATTGCTGCCGTGGTTCTTGTTTTTAAGGAATGGTAGTGAGCTGACTGAGAGCTGCCAAAATCAAAAGAAAAGTGTCCAGTTATTCCAACAAAGTCAATACAAATCTGCAACAGATATGAAAATGACCTCATTTATGTTCCTTCTTGCTTACATGTATGTTTCTAGTAAATACAATGGCTTTGCTTTGCTTTTGCATTGTTAAAAAATACTTCTGAGACTTCCTTACTAAATAGGACCACCAAACAGAAACTGAAAAAAAAGAATGTTCTCCGATATAATGGTGCAAGCAACCGAGTCCATTTTGAGTACAGAGGCAAGCCTAAGAAAAAAAACAAAACAACGGGAGTCCTGCAAAGAGACATTTAATTTGCTTTAAAGAATGCATAAACTTACTTTGGGCTTGACGAAGTCCCTCCTTAGTGCACTGCATCCTCACAAAAAAAACCAAGATGTCGTATTGGCAGTGTGAAAACAACTTCAAAGTTCGGCCAAAAGAGAAAATAAAGCCGTATAAAGCATTATAAGGAGGAAGAGAGACCCCTGCCAGACTGCAGAGAGGCGATTCAGTGCTGAGGCCCATTTTTCTACACCCCCCCAACCCCCCCACCACCCTTCTTAAAATGATCCACGGTGGAAAGAAAAGCCTTTTCCTTGTCCTTACATGAACTCGAACATGAGCTTCCTGTTCGAGGCAAAGAGGAAACACCCAGTGCAGTGCAGCGCAGCGCAGCCACGCAACTCGAACTAACACAGAGCGGCCTTCACTGCCCAATTCTTCACTGACTGTGAAATTAGGTCAGCCACTTAAGAGAAAGCCCAAAGACGCACACACGCAAATGCAGGCAAACACACGTGCACATGCGTCTGCATGCATACTGGATGAAAGCACAAAGATGTGCGCACGTACGTGCACACACACACACACACACACACACACACACACTCACACGCTCACACACACACACACACACACACACACACACACACACACACACACACACACACACACACACACCTTCATACACAGGAATATATGCAGACTTTGCAGTTAGATCCTGAACAGACATTGCAGACAAACTGCTAAGGAGGAGGCTGGAGGACAAACGTCTTCACTGCCCAGGAGTCTGATTCTAACCAGATTAGTTGTGGCATACTGATGCAAAAAGTAAAAAAGGACTGCCAGGGCCACACCACAATTTTTTTCTCTCTCTCACTCTCACACACACACACACACACGCACGCACGCACGTACGCGCGCGCGCACACATGCACGCACACACACGCGAGCGCACACACATATGCGCGCACACACACGCGCGCACAGACACACGCACGCGCACATACACGCAGACGCACGTACTCTCTCTCTCTCTCTCACACACACACACACACACACGTATTCTCTCTCACTTACACAGACGTACATGCACTCTCACAAACAAACAAACACACACACACACACACACACACACACACACACACACACACACATATATTCTCTCTCACTTACACAGACGTACATGCACTCTCACAAACAAACAAACACACACACACACACACACACACACACACACACACACACACACACACACACACACACATATTCTCTCTCACTTACACAGACGTACATGCACTCTCACAAACAAACAAACACACACACACACACACACACACACACACACACACACACACACACACACACACACACACACACACACACACACACACACACACACACACACACAGCAATGGATATGGTAACAACCTGTCATGGTACTTTTTGAAAGTCACATTTCCAGTTTTTGGTCCTGCCCCCTCTAACCTGGGATAACCTGGGAAGACACCGAATGCCAAAACACACACACAACACAAAGGCAGAATCTGTAGCTCTACAGAGTTTCCAAATGTTCCAAATGTTCCTTTTCTATATTTTGTTCTTAGAAAGAAATCGTTTCAACAAAAAAAAAAGTGTGGATTCAACTCCCATGGTTCTAAAATCTACATTGATTGTAGCATTTCCATGCAGTGTCTTTTAAGGTGTGAGCTGGGAACGAGAGCAGTGGTGTGCCGTGCGAATATCAAAAGGTTTGAATTTTCAGTTTAAAAGAAAAGAAGAGAAAAGAGGAAAGCCACAAGGTGAAGAGATAGAGAAGACAGAGGAGTAAGAAGAGGGTGAGGAAAAAAAGACGGCGAAAAAGTTACTGGCCAATTTTCTGTCAAGCATCACAGTGGAGAGTTTAGGGGGAGACATTCCTGTGGGATTGACTGTTTGGCATTGGTCTGAGCCCTCGCCAGTCATGGAAAGACACTTCCAGTGCACACACAGCACAAATTGAGCCAGATGTGCAAGTTAGACGCAGCGAAACACAGTCCACTGATACTCTCTCTCTCTCTCACACACACACACACTCCTCTCTCTTCTCTTCCACACTGTCTGCACTGGCCCAAGAATAACGCGCGATTTACTCTCTCCCTTGTGCACTCTTGGCTCTTGTTTTGAAAATTGTCAAAAAAATGATGAAGTGAACTTGAACGCTTGCTTTGGCATAAAACAAAGGAGCGCTGGATTTTTGAGTGACAACCTAAGAGAGAGTCGGCAACACCTGACTTGACTGAGCATTTAGTAAGTTCCCTCGCTTAAATGAAATCCATTGGAAATTGAATGTGACGCAAGGGGGAAAAAATACACATTTTCGAGTCCAAAGGAACGAGCCAGATCAAGCATGCCGAGATAACATTCTACAAAAATATTGTTAACTTTGATACTAGTGTTTGCCTAACGTTTGATACTTACTAACATACAATAATAATGGCACATCAAGGTTGCACTAGATTTATGATGAGGTTGTGGATGTTGCTCGTACTCACAGCCTACATTATGTAAAACACACACACACGCACGCACGCACGCTTGCTTGCACGCACGCACGCACACACACCACCCCGTTCAAGAGTGTGGTCACATTTGTGTGATTACAACTTAAGCAAAAATTGGCATTCCCAATATCATGTCAGTAATACTCTGCAGCACAAAGTCAGAGTTCTAGACTAAAACTGTAGCCTAGAACGAGTTCTTTGTACAACATGGAACTTGACATTCATAATTGTAAGAAGTGGACGTCACATTTTCTATGATTTACCAGATGATCATAGCTTCTTGAACTAAGCAAATACATGTATAGCCTATATTTGTATTGAATTGTATTTGTAATTATGAATTAATCAAGTTGTGTGACTGAAAAGTATGCTCAATAAAAATAGAGTTGCTTTTTCTTTTTTTTTGCAAGAAAACATTATGAATTGGTTATTCATCTGAATATTAATGTTATTAATAATATGAGTAAAAGTATACTTTTCTCTACATTTCACAAATGAATCCATCACCTCTGGCTGGGTGGGCATGGATGGTACTAAATTTCACTTTACAGTAAAAAAAAATACAATGAGAGCTCAACAGCCGTACATTTAGAAAAAAAATGAGTTATTTAACTTCAATATGATATTGAGACATCAACTATTCAAAACACATCCCAAAACATACCTTCTTGTGCCTTTGCATGTCCCAAATATGCATGGGTAAGTTATTCAGTCAACTTTTCTCCTCTTGCGTGACTGTTACAGAACACCCCCAACAAACACACACACACACACACACACACACACACACACACACACACACACACACACACACACACACACACACACACACACACACACACACACACACACAGAGAGAGAGAGAGAGAGAGAGAGAGAGAGAGAGAGAGAGAGAGAGGGAGGGAGAGAGAGGGAGAGAGAGAGAGAGAGGTTAGATTAAAACTAATAAGAGACTATTACTTTCTTTACAATTCAATTAAGAAGACCATATCATTACTCCAAAGCTTCCCTCATCATGGCAAACACTACTTTTCGATAACTTCTATCAATCTATCAATGCACCGAGTCTCCTATAAGGTCACATATGATGAAGACACTTCACCATTTCATTAACCAAAAAGAAAACTTTTTGAATAATAAACTATTTGAATAATAAGACGTTCTGAATAATCATAGGCCTATATCATGCCCCACGTTCAACTATTAAAATAACTATAGCCTGTGCATTACGCAGCGCCTTTGGACGTATCCATTTAGGGTATGATCGTTACGAGTTACAGTTACAAGGTTACGAGTTGCGAGGTGATAGGGAAATTATCAAACGTGAGCTGATTATTCTTACTCTTGACATATTGCTTTATGCCACGTTGATTTAGCAATTGCGGCAAGACACGCAAAGACCTTATTAAAAGCCAAATATGTGTCCAAATGCAGTCATTTACCTATTATTCCCATGGCTTCTACAAACAGACGTGACGCATATTTTATTTATCTTTTTTTGTATTTTTATGTGTGGCCAATGGGAAACGATAGCCACTTGATCACATATATTTTCTGAAAAACAGTCGCGTATGGCCGTTATTTCTTTGTGTGAAGCATTGTGCACACGGAAAACTATGCCGATGCGTTTAAGTTGCTTGCAATCTGCTGCAGCGTCTGGTATGTCTTAATGCGAAACACCAATAATAGACTATTCAGCATATCCCTTTCTTGAAGGTTTACAATAATGTATATTTAAACACACCCATTTAAACAGTAACCATCATAGAAATAGTGTGTTGACACACACTTCTTCCTACCCTGAGCTCAGAGAAATATATTTTAAAAGCGTACCCATTGCGATGTTTTTGAACCGGTACTGTTGTGGTAACTTTTCAGTTCAAGATGATCAGGCAAAGTCCGATTTTGTGCAAGTAGAGTTGTCATTCTTGACGACCGAGTCCCCGTGGTCTGCTTCGTAGTAGAATGCACGGCAGAAATCAGACAGGAAACACGTTATTTGTTGTTTGGTTTTCTTCGAAGTGGAAGATACGTGCCATGACCTACACGCAAAGAATGTATTGCCTGCCAAAGATGATCTTCGCTTGCCAGCCTCTTTGAACTGGGGCAGTGTCGAGAGTTTTATTCCTGATCAACAATGGCCTCTGATTCCTCGTCACATCGGCCTGATAGCGCCCGACCGGACTGACTACATTCAGCCGTTTCTGAACTAGGTTGGCTACGAAAGTTCAGCTAAGGTGAACAGTGATTCATAGGGAGACCGTTACACAAGAGTCCGTCTGCAGGCGGCGGTATCTAGTGTCACCCTTGAAAACTGGGTAGCAAATTACAACGGAATATTTGCAAATGATAAGGGGTAGTGTGCCATATTCAATGTTGAAAAGAAAATGACAAGTATATTTGCAGATGCCGTGCGTCCACTTTAACACTTCACTCATGAGTCGTTTTCACAAAACCAAATGTAGACCTACATGCAGTATTTTAATGAAGGTTATGTAAAACGTGTTTTCTTGAAAAACAACAGGGGAAGTGAGGTAGCCTATGTTTGCCGAACGTGTGGAACGTGAGTGCAACTTCAGACAGAGTGACTGAAGAGCATTTTTACGCGCCGAAGTAACCGCGATGAACATACAATGCTACTGTGGTGAGCAAAACATTACACGAACAAACCCATGCTATTGCCAAAAGTAGGCTAGTATAAGGGTTCACGTCAATATTAGCACATTTTGAAAAGGCTTAGAGTAGGTTAACCTAACTGGACATAAGTAAGATGTATCCAGTGGTAGGCTAGATTAGGCCTACACTTTGTTGCGCACAAGACCTTTAATACTGATTTTTTCATTGCTGCCATTACTAGAATTGGTTTGAAAAGTGTTTTAATAATGAAGTATAGTATGTCCAAAAGTATTCCTTCCACGTCATTTTGGAATGAAAATGATTACTGCAATTTCCTGGGCCATACCCTTCTCTGTTGATATCAAAACCGATGGAATAGAAATATAGGCTACTCTCAGGTAGCCTATCAAAAATCAGAGCGGCACCTTCATTCACAGACTCGACTCCAAATGCAGTTTTATACAAAGTTTGTTCTGGCCGCTTTCCAAGCTTGCCAAACAACATGAGTAGCTCTCAGCACCTGCAGGATGCAGGCTGCAGGCCTATGTGTGGCAGGCAGCAGAGCTGGCAGAGCTGGGTGGCACTGCTCTCTGGGTCTGGGATACGCACACTGCCCTTCAACAGGACTGAGGTCGGAGAGCTGAACTATGTCAAACCTGCAAATGTGTCTGGAATTCAAAAACAGAGAGAGAGAGAGAGAGAGAGAGAGAGAGAGAGAGAGAGAGATTAGTGTATTAGCATTCATGAAAATGCTTCCCACAAGCAGTGTGTACACCACAACCGACTTTTATTCTGCTGTTAGTCAGTGTAGGTTCACTGTCCGTAATTACTTGAAATTAATATTTAAAACATGACTGAGTTAGAAGTCAGTCTGGTGAAAGCCAGGTCGAGGGTCATCATGTGTCAACGGTTGTATGCCCATTACTCATAACAAGGAGGTCCCAAGGAGGTACCTTGCACGGGTGAGGCATAAATGCAATTTCCTTGTGTGCTGTGTGCACTTGTGTGCTGTGGAGTGCTGTCTCACAATGACAATGGAAGTTGGAGTTCCCTGGCTGGCTTTCACTTTTTCAAGTTCACTTTTCAAAGCGGCAGGAGTCAACACCATTTAGACTTAAGGACAGTAATCAGAGATATTGTCGCTAGGTACATCTCCACAGTAATATTTAACCCATTAAGACCACACAACCTTTAAGACCTGCTGCAGCACCTAACCATATTTCACTTGAACATTGTTGACAATTCTGTTACATTTGTTAGACCTGTTAGGTTTTAATGAGTTAAACCCCATCTGTGTATGTTATTATTTTTCAGATAGGACAGTGGAGGAGAGACAGGAAGCGAGATGGGAGAGAGAGATGGGGAAGGATCGGGAAATGACACAGGCCAGGAATTGAACCTGGGTCTCCGGCATAGCAGTCTAGTGCCCAGCTGTCAGAGCCACGGCTGGGCCCTGAGCACGTTTTAAAAGACGTTCTTCTGGGGACATTCTTCTGCACAAGGCATAGTTCCTCTCATGTGTTCAGAAGCATTCTTATTGTCCTACAATTCCATTATCTGATAATGTCACACTATGAAGCAGAGATGGGACCAAGTCACTAATTTGCATGTCGCAAGTAAGTCTCAAGTCTTTCCAATCAAGTCTGAGTCAAGACACAAGTTCAGACACATTTAACCAAGTCAAGTCCAAGTCGTACCAAAGCCAACTCAAGTCCAAGTGTAATTTTTTACCAAGTCCTTAACAAGTCACCATGTATTCTATGCCGAATCTGGACAACTACTTCAGGTCATGAATCCATTACCTCTCCACACTGCTATGCATGTGCCCCTTTTCCCAGCTGCGCTCTTAACAAAAATAGTAGGCCTACCGGTACTGGTTAAGGGCCAATCATTTTGTATTTGTATCAAGTAATATTTTCACATAGTACAAGTGCAGAAAATGGAATATATTTAGACTTGATATGCCATTGCAAGTTAAAACTGTCAAGTCCAAGGTAAGTCTCAAGTCAATAGCGTACAATTCAGAGTGAAGTCACAAGTCATTCCTAATATTGCCAAGTCAAGTCTCAATTTGTGACTCAAGTCTGACTCAAGTCCAAGTCACAAGTCCACATCTCTGCTATGAAGTGAACACAACAGTGTAAATTCAACTCTTAGATATTTGAAACACTTACAGTGCTGGTCTTATTCTCCAGGTGTTGAATAAACGCAGCAACATGTACTTTGTAGAACCCCTGTAGACCATTGTGCACTGTGAAACCATTTTTTGTTTTAATTTTTCTACTTGCACAACCTACACAACTTCTTTGGGCTCAATCATTGTGTCATCAAAGGCAGACAAACAATATCTTAGTTTCGTCCCTTTTTATCATAGTATAATTTCTGTCAGAACACAAATTTCCCTACTTGGACTTGAATAAAGGAGAAATTTTGCTACCATGACTCACACAAATCTCAGATAAGCCTATGTCAATACATCTTCATTTATTTTTATTCCACATCAAATGAACTGAACATACTCAAGACCACAGCGGGACCAGTACTTCCAAACAACTTTTAGTGATGTTTTAACAGTGGCACTTCACCAAAATAGTAAAACTTATCTAGAGCAATAATTTTTACACAGCATTATCCTTGAGTCACTCACAGAACACAAAACTGTTGCAGCAGGGTGTCCCCATAAACCAGTTAACACCAGAATCACAAACAAAAACATACCGAAGAAAGAAACCACTAAATATAGCCTGTTAACAAAAAAGGAGGCAGGATTAACAGACTTGAGCATGATTTTCTCACAGTGATTTTTTTTTACTCAGCACCAGTGTCCTTTCTTAAGTAAAAGAGGGAGGGGCCAAGGAGAGTGAGACAGAGGGTCGGGGGGCATGGGGGATGGGGGAGGAGGAAGAGGAGGAGGAGGAGGGCTTCCATTTCACACAAGGCCGTGCTAATTTGCAATCAGACACTCGCTTTGAGCTCTCTTTTCTTGTGCCTCCAGACAGTCTAAATGGCAGGCTGAAACAAAGCGGCTATTCTCCCCAGTGTGAGCCCTCTTTCTGCTCTTAGTCCAGGCCACTGCGCGCAGACACAGGGCATTCTGGGAAGTCTGGAAAAGACGGTGAGGAGGCGGTAGTACCCCCTAACACAGTGACACCCCCCTCCCAACACACACACACACACACACACACACACACACACACACACACACACACACACACACACACACACACACACACACACACACACACGCACACACACACCTCATGAGGATATGTTGCTACGCCACACCCATAAGGGCTAGTCTAGTACTTTTTTGAAAGAGAGATCTAAATGCCTCTCTGAATTTGATGAGTTTGTCTCAAAATAACACTAATGCCTCAGTCCACATTAACACTCAAATAAAATAACCTCAATGGATGGATAATGGGTAATTCACTTTTTTGTCATATCAAGTTCCAATATAAATGACTTGAAAATGTAAAACTGTGCTGTAAATGTTAAGTTGGCCAATTAACAGTTAATCATGGTTGTCTGTTTGCCACCTAATCCAGCAACAAACTAGAAAAAAAAAACATTTTTTTAACTGCAAGAAAAAAAAACAATGCTTCGAAATCATAAGGGTTGAAATGAAGTCATTCAAGTTCAGGTTGGAGTTCAGGTAAGGTCACATGCACGGGTTTGGAGCAGGTATGCGCCTGTGCCCATTATGCTGACAATAACAGCCAGGGGAAGAATGACAATCGCTGACCTGGGCCATGCTGCCTGCGTGTGCGAGTGAATGATTACCCAGGTGACGGGCTGCGCGTGTCCTTAGGGAAAGGTCACAGCACAGTCTCCTTCTACCACAGCCGGTCCTTCCACCCCGTGGCTACCACCACAAAACACAGTCACACCCATAGACATACAATACGTGCTGTATGTTTACAGTCTAACGAGCTATACAGACCGAAATTGATCTGGCTAACTGAAACTAGCAAGGCTGATATCCTGTTTGAAGCTGACCCCCCCCGAAGGGAGTGCAGGAAATGTGAGGTCTATTGACCTTGTTCTATTGTCAATGCTACTTTGGTCCTGCGCCAAGGATAAGAAAATAACTAGGATGTGCTGCAGGCTTCAACCAGTTTCACAGGTAGAAATGTAGTCAAGACCAACAGACATGACGCCATCCAAGTCTACAGTACACGATCTGACATAGTCTTTCATATTCCCCAAGAATTTTATAAGTCACGCAAGATAGATATGACTGATATTTAGTCAACGCTTCTATCCAATACACCTAAATGACCTGACATACACTTTCATATGCCTTGCATTGTGACCAAATACATCTTCGAGTCGGTCACTCACACAGTGGTGATTATAAAGCGTGGGCGTCCAGGGTTTACTGAGGGCATGGAAAGCCCAGCATCTGTTTATCTTTACTGCGATAATCAGCAGCTGTGGCGATGGCCTGGCTTGACCGCCGGCCGGGATTTATAGCTGCACTCTCCACTCCAACTGACGGACGGACGTACGAGCGAACGAACGAACGAACGAACTGGCATCCAGGGAGCACTTTGCCTCATCGGTGACCCCGTAGTGGTGGTGGTGGAGAGCCTTGTCCCTGGCAGGCAGCGAACAGCGCCATTACTGTATATGGCTGGGGGCGTTTCAAGGCATTTGGGGGGCCCTAGTCAAAGAGGGACTGAGGAGCCCCTTACCCTGCCCCCCCCCCTTCCTCTCTTCAAACTAGTGGGGAGGAAGGCCTTCCCTGAGGGAGATCTCGATTGTGGTATCATTGCATTTTCCCTACACTGAATTTAGGGAGGTACTGCCACACTCTGTTATTGCTGTCATTGAAATACAGTGCCAGTCATGACCAGGCTGGGCCCTATCATCTGGGGGCCCCAGGGAAATGCCTGGTTTGCTTGCCTGGTTGTGACAGGCCTGAGCTGCATGCCGCCCTGCTTGGCTCTGCCGCTGCCCTGCCCTGCCCTTCTCAGACCCTGAACCTCGGCCATCACAAACAGCCATTGTTGTGGCATACCCACCGAGAACAATCAGACTTCTCATGCCACTGATAGACAGACAGAGGGGACAGAGGGGAAAAGTTTAACATTGCAACCTTACAATCAAATCATGACCTTGTCTGCCGCCCGGGTTGGTTCGGTCCATTGTGGGTGAGGGGTGAGGGGGAAAGAAAGTGTCCCTCTTCCTCATCACACTCCAGCTATGTTGCTTGCCCCCCCCCCCCCCCCCAGAAAAAAAGACTGCCCTGCAAGATTGAATCCTTCAAAGTATGTTTCTTAAATGAGTACTATGAATATCTGTAAATATTTCTTGTAGACGAGTAGATTTATAGACGGTGTGCAACCCAGAGCACTATTAAATCCAATGACCCTATATGACATGCTGTAGCCTTCCATATCGACCCCTTGCAAAATACATTTTAGAGTCATAATCTTCACAGAGAGTGTATTACACCTGCAACCATCCGATTCTTGCTTTTTCTACATATGGCATGACAAACTCATATTCATTCTAATAAATTCATCCCATGATGACCAATGAGTTTCTTTGCTGTGGACCTTTGTGATGAGAAAGCGATAAACAAGACTTATCACAAAATATAGCAAAGAAGGACATACATACAAACAGTTTACAATGAATAATGAGTTTATCCAGAGTAAGTAAATTTCATTGCAAATAGTGTGTAAAGCATTTGCTTCATGGAAACTACACAAAACTTCCGAGAATAAACAAAAAAAGTGGTTATCGATGTCGTGTAAAGGTGATTCAGACAGACAGACACAGCATGTGTGTTGGAGTGTGTGTGTGTGTGTGTGTGTGTGTGTGTGTGTGTGTGTGTGTGTGTGTGTGTGTGTGTGTGTGTGTGTGTGTGTGTGTGTGTGTGTGTGTGTGTGTGTGTGTGTGTGTGTGTATTGTGGTTGATGTCCTTGTGTTTGTCCTTGTGTACTTCTATTGTGTATTGAGTTGTATACTTTGTCTTCATGCTGGCTGTAGCAAGTTATGATGGTTTTGAAAACAAATTTCCCTTTGGGGACAATAAAGGCTATCTATCTATCTATCTATCTATCTATCTATCTATCTATCTATCTATCTATCTATCTATCTATCTATCTATCTATCTATCTATCTATCTATCTATCTATCTATCTATCTATCTATCTATGACCTGAGGGGGTGTTGAGGACACATAGTCCTAAAGTGGGAGCTCCCTCCATTCTCTCCTAACCACTTCTAGGATGAAGTAACACATTCGATTAAAATTGGAATGTAAAGCATTCAAGATGCAGAATAAGTCCAAAAGGGGCTCCCAGCAGCAGAAGGTTGAGGGCCACTGCTGTAACGCATTCAACATTAAGAGTCAACAAAAAAGATTTTATTGTGGGTAGCCTGTGGTTCATTTTCAACATACAACTGAGAATGAACAAAGAAAAAAACAGTTCTTGTAACTTGTGTGTATAATGAGTGAGCTATGATCCGTGGGAGTGTTAGTTGAGGACACATAGACCTGAAGTGGTAACTCCCAGCATTTGATTAAATTTCGTCTTTCAAAGCATTAAAATCAGTTTTTTTGTTGTGTGTAGTGAGTGAGAGGGCTATGGGTCCGTGGGAGTGTTGAGGACAGAGCAGCAGTAGTGGGAACTCCCAGCATTCTTTCTTTCCCCTTCTAGGACGAGGCTTTATGCCCCGCCCCCATCTGTGTGTCCTCGCTCGGCTCCCCGCAGGCCGCCTCCCCCCTCCCCCACGGCATGACATCACCAGCCAACATCTGCTGTCCCCACAGGGCACTCGTCACATGGGCCACCACATAATGACAAGAGCTCTCTCTCGCTCTCTCGCTCTCTCGCTCTCTCGCTCTCTCGCTCTCTCTCTCTCTCTCTCTCTCTCTCTCTCTCTCTCTCTCTCTCTCTCTCTCTCTCTCTCTTCTCTCTCTCTCTCTCTCTCTCTCTCTCTCTCTCTCTCTCTCTCTCTCTCTCTCTCTCTCTCTCTCTCTCTCTCTCTCTCTCTCTCTCTCTCTCTCTCTCTATATATATATATATGTATGTTGCTTGTAAATAGAATGATTCAACACTCTATCTAACAGGATGTGTGTCACTAAGGCAGCTGCACTTGTTGAACTGTAGCCCATTTAATATGAGTAGATTTTCTTAAAGGACATTACAAAAGAAAAGGTCAGATCACAGTGGTCAGCGTGAGCAGCATGAATAGAAGTAGTACTGTACCTATCAACGTAACATTTCTGTACTGTTGCCCCAGGTGGGAGTAACGCACTATAGGCCTATGACAGTGGTTCCCAACTTGTTTTTGGAATGGGACCTATTTTGACATTCCACATTTCTGGGGACCCCATGCACATTTTTTTTCACAAGAAAAAATAAAATATGACTGAGCTAAATAAGTTGTAAGGTATTTTAAACCTTTAGATATTTATGGCAGTCTAAGATTGTAAATGGTGTTTCAAAGAGAATATCGAATAGTTATGTTATATTAATTAGTAAGATTTATCAGTATTCTTTTTTTACACACTTTCAGACATTTCAGGCAACCCCAAAATGCGGTCCCAACCCCAGTGCTGAAAAACACTGGCCTATGGGCTCATCCATCCAGGTCATGTTGCCTAAAAGGACCAAGCGCCAAGAAAAAGAAAAATGTCCTTAATTGAAACCCATGCACTCACTTTTGTGAGGCAAAGTAGGATCATGAAAATAAGAGTCATGCCGCCTTTATGTAAGGATATACATGATGAGCATGCAGGCTGCATGATGTGAAGGAGGACATATTAAGACCTCTCACATGGGGCCCTGCCCTGGCTATAACGGTAGGGCACTGGGCTGCTACGCTGGCGACCTGGCTTCGATTATGGCCCGGGTCATTTGCATACCCCTTCCAATTCACTTCCTGTCCACCCCATCATAATGTCCTATCATCAGTGAAAGTAAAAAAATACAACTAACATGGGGCAAATAGCCCACCTCAACTTAACCTCAGGTGTAAATGAAACATATAGAATATGAATGTGGTCAGTTGGATCAACGGGATGGCATGAGTTTTTAACCTACAGTTAAAGGTTTTCAAGGACATGTCCACTAAAGCACATTCACCCCCTTTCCTGAGTTGTCTGCAATGCAATAGAGTGGTCCACACCATTTTTTTTTACATTTCCATCTCTGTTATGTTGCCAATTTAGATTTTGTCTCAATTGGCTTTTAGAATGGCCGTTAATGTGCATTGACAAAAAACCACCCTAAACATTGTCTGCATCTTTCCAAGTGGTTATATTAGGGGTGTTCACTGGTGTTCCCTAATAAGTTTGAAAAGCTCAGCAAAAATCGGCCATGGCATTTATTCATGTTCATGAAAAAGTTAAAGATGATTAATCATTAGAATCTACCTTTCTTTCAAAAGTCGATCGCCTTAAGTAGTGAACAAGATGGTGGGGGTGTAGAGTGGGCTGATGTTAGCTTTGGAGCTATGGGACAGTAGAGAATGTTTGTGGCAGTGGGCTCATACTGTGATATTGTGATATGCAGAGCCCCCTGCTGGTAATATTGAAAATGGCAACACTGTTATTCATGCAAGTAAGCAGTAAGTCAGAAGCAAAACATGTCTTTCTCTACATACTTAATGAGGTAGACTAAAATGGAAATAGGCTACCTATATAAAATAAACCCTCGATGTTTGGAATGTAATCTGAACGTGTAAATACAAATTCATAATCTGGTTTCACCAATGTATTCTCCAGTGATGTGTTCACTACTTCACATAGGTGATAACCTATAGCCTACCCCAAAGAACATCACAATAATAACAATAATAGTATTGCGCTCATTCATTTACAGGACCAAAGTGGTATTAAATGCGCACTGTGTATGATGGTGGCCAGAGTAGGGGTTGCAACTAACTGCTCATTGACACTGTGCTATTGCCAAATTTGATCGTTTGATTAATATTTACGAAGTAATAGACCGATATTTACTAGTATGACCAAAGTAAAGTATGTCTTGCTGCTAAAAATGTCTAGGCCATTTCTGGACATTCAAAATGGCGGACATGGAGAAGCTCACCTTTTCATGTATGAAAAGTGCAAGTTTCCCAGTCATAACGAATACTTGGAATTTGATGGAGGAGGCAGGTATTTATGAAAAAGGTAACATTTGTGATTGGTCAGCATAGAATTTGGAAATTAACTACAAAAAATATTACACAGTGGACCTTTAAAGACAGTCTATAGGCTATATTATCTGCATTAATACTACTTCAGGAGGTCAGAAGGGTTCACATTATGTATGTATGTATTCTATTATATATTTATATATGTATGTATATTATGTATGTATGTGAATGTATGGTGGATATACTGTATGTGCAATGTTGTGTGTGTGTGTGTGATGTATTTGTGTCCTCTTCTGTATTTGTGTATGTTTGCTACTTGAAACCTTAATTTCCCTCTGGATCAATAAATGATACTGTACTCTACGCCTTTGTGCAGAACCTCTGTTATATCATAACTATCGGCCCTGCCGTGGCCCAATGGTAGGGCACTCATCTGCTGTGCGGCCAATCCAGGTTCGATTGCTGGCCCCGGGTCCTTTGCCGGCCCTTCCCCGTCTCTCTCTCCCCACTCGCTTCCTGTCAACATCTTCAATAAAGTAAAAAAGACAAAAAATATCTTTAACATAACTATCACCAAAATTGCAACAACAAAGTCTTTATCTGTCACTTAAAGCTCTCAGTATGTCATAACAGTGGTCTTTAGCAACGAGTGAACACGGCCACAGGTGGGTCCATCTGTATTACGTGGCTACCCAAGAACTTTACAGTGCATTGGATTCTGGCTTGTAAAACATTCAGTATAGTCAGTCACCCTTTAATCTCAAATGGAAAACTGAATCAAGTTCTTCTCCCCCAATAATCGCTCACAAGCCTTTTCTGTACAACAAGCCATGTCTACAACCAACAACAATGATGTCATATTAAAGTGAATCCAGTAGAACTATTTATAATTTTAAATACCTCTGATACTGACATCGGTACAAACAGCAACACACAAAATAAGATTTCATTCATCTCTGGTTGTGCACACTGGATAACAGCTCATGCATGCTTGTTAGATCATTCAAAATGTTTATTCCAATTCCAAAAAAAAATCTGCTCAGAAATGTAGAAATAAAACAAAGGCTTATGTTTCTAAAATGGTGTTTTTCTCAAATGAGACCAATGTGCACGGTTTTTGTTGTTGTTGTTGTTGTCTTAGACAGGGTCCCAACAGCCAGGAGTCCCTGGCTGTTGAACATGGCTCTGTCCACGATATGATTCTGCCTGGTTGTACTGGGGGTAAGATTCCATCCCGGCGTGCCATGTCCCGTGTATTTCCAATAGGAGGCGCTCATTGAACGAGCATGGGGTGGGCCTCTAAAATGATAGTAATTGACTAGGAAGGAACCTATTAAAATCAACTGCGTGCTCCTTTCATTAAAAGTAAAGCGCAGTTGGAACTACTAAAGTAAATCAATTTCTCAATCTCAACTTATTAATTTACAATGCTATTGAAGTCACCCCATTTCCATTGTGAAAATTGAATACATTTGAAAATGTCAGACCTCACTGCCATCTACTCCTGGATCAGCCTTGTAACACGTTTTAATTGTAAGCCTGCATTAATGATTTACACAGCCAGCAATATTCTATTCTACGCCTTTGTGGCTTTGCTCTAAACGGAATGGCAATGTTTCTTGCATCACTATTTATACAGATCTCTTCCCAAAACCGCATATTTCAGATGGAGCACTTACTGTAGCTGAACTGAGCCTGACACCTGTGCCAACTAGGGACGTGATGAGAGACACAGCGTGCATCATTTACCACGAGGATTGTAACACTTCCATTCCACGTTTAGTGTATGAGCTAGGTCATTTCATTCAGTTTACATCGATCAATGTCACAGTGAAAATAATTGTGCACCGCCGTTACGCACGGATAAAACTCGTTTATCAACACTGATAACTTGATAGGTATAGGCTAGTAACACTAGGGCCACCACTGTACAGTCCAATTCAATACTAAAAAGGCATTTTATATCATCAAATGTAAAATGTGACCAACTAAACACAGACTGACTTTTTGTGCAGTTGTCTGTCTACTACGCGCGATACCACAAAGGTGGGCGGACTGCACAGCGCACGAAGCCCCCTCTCCCTCTGCCAATGACAGAGCTGGGAGACACACGATGGGCACAGTCGTGATATCCAAACATTTCATGATTCACACGAGTTCAGCCCGGGGACCTCAGTCTAAAACTACCCCCATGCTATGAGATGACGGATCCTATCTCCGCACCCGCAGCTAGCGCATGGTCCGGGGAGCTTGGAGCTGCATAGCGCCAACGCTCCTCCAAACTACCGCAACAAACGGCAACAAACCCAGCAAGGATACTCCGCTTATTTCACACTCTTAGGAAGAGTGATTAAGGAATTACAGTCGCACTTTGCGTTTTTTAATGAATTATTTATTTTTCAAGCACAAAGTGCCGTATCCGTTTATTCAATGTCACCATGCTCATCATCTCTTCACGCAATGCTCTGCTGTCAGTCTACTACCCACAGATCTTCCTCATCCTCACCAGCGGTAGCTACCTGTAGGTTGGCACAACTTGCTTCCCATTTTTCCTTTTTCTGACTTGAGTATAAAGTAACCGGTGAAACGTATGTGTAGTTAGTAGCTTTGGGGTTGTTCCGTTGCGCGCGACAGGTGGGTACGCTGGGACTGGATGCGGTGAGTAGGCATCTTCGTGACATATGAAACACCTGTAACGCAGAAGAGTTGCATGAGACTGATATAATAAGGGTTGCTCGCCGACTGGTGTGTGCACTGTTGTCCTATACAGTTTATGGAGTGCAATGACAGCCTGCAAACCTAGGCTATGGATTCATGTATGTTTCAATTGCGCGATATGGAATGCGTTGTGGGCTACTTTAACGGTTGTAGACAAGGCTAAAGAATGGGGTTTTAAATTACCATACTTTTTTGAAGGCTTTGATAAGTATCACTGATAACTAAGTAGGACCAGCAATTGTACAAGAGAAGTTGCGAAAAAGCCCCAGCCACATGGTTTTACGCACAACCCTTACCACGCGTTGATTTCTGTAACGCCTCGTTTTAGTAGACAGTATGTGCAAATAGTAAATGTTAAGGTGCATGATTTCCCCTTACTTCTATTGTAACTTAGGTTATTGCCTATTGCAATTATTCAAGTCTAGGATATAGGCTACTCATTTTCCAAATAATGTATCCATTGTGATTCACCTTTTAGGTGTTTTACCCGTTTTTGATGCCATAGTGTGGTTGACTGTAGCTACTGTTGACTATTTCTATCACCAGCAAGAAGTCTAGTAGGCCTATGCAATTTATCTTAGGGCATTTTCTATGCTTTAGTATTTGACCAAAAGATATGATTGCACACATTGAAGGTTCAGCATTCCTGTGCATGTGCCAATCCTTAAGTAGCCCACTGTGCTTACCACCAACATCAGCACATTTCAGTGTTATCTCTAGAACTGACCACCATTTCCCCTGCCTTGGACAAGATAGCTGCAGTCTGAGTTTACATCTCTCAACCTGATAAAACTGTGTGAATTACAAGTTGGAAAGGGTTCAAGCAACAGTGATAACTGGAATGGTCAATAGTTTTGCCCGCTTACATTCTTACCGCATGGCATATCTTGACAAATTCACTGCACAATTGCTTGTGTCTTTTTAAGCAGCACACTTTAGTGGGATAATTTGTTTGGAATGCTTTTTTCACCCAAAATTCCATGTCCTGCTTCCATGTGGGTGCCCGGGCCGTGTGGGCTCCCGTTACTAGGCAAAACCAACACAGTCATGTTATGCTGAAATATATTGCATCACATTTTGCTTCCTGCAGCAATATTTTTCATTTTTTTTAATGAGGACTTGCAGCATTGCATTGTACACATAGCTGAGCCACAGGATACCAGTAGAGAACCACTGGCTCTATAGATTACTGACAGTCCCAGTCATTATCTCAGCCTCTTTGATACACAGCTGTACACAGTGCAATTTCAGTGTTAATTCAACACTATAAGAGCCTGATGTAACACTCATACTGTTGAACCTGCTGTCTAAGTGTTGAATTAACACCGATCAAATGTATTGCGTAAGGACAGATGCATGTGTGCTGTTTTGCTGACCAACATATTTGGGGATAGTGGTGTCGCTCCACTCAAGGGGCCCTTTTCCTCGGTGGTCGCACTGCAGGCCAACACATCATCTGCAACAAGATACCGGCAAAATTGTGCGAGGACAGATGGAGCGATGTGTTCTTTTTTAAATTTTGATTTCTGCTGAGCAACACAACTTGTGTCGTTCGTTTGTGTCCAAAGGGCCCTTTCCTCGGTGGTGGCGCTGGGCGCCAACATCATCTGCAACAAGATTCCCGGCCTAGCCCCCCGCCAGAGAGTGATCTGCCAGAGCCGGCCCGATGCCATCATCGTCATCGGCGAGGGCGCCCAGCTGGGAATCAACGAGTGCCAATACCAATTCCGCTACGGCCGCTGGAACTGCTCTGCCCTGGGAGAGAGGACCGTGTTTGGCCAAGAGCTGAGAGTAGGTCAGTCGGCTCCCTCTGCATTTTGCTGGTCATGTCATGTCATGTTGGGCTTTTCCAGGAGGAGTAAGGTTTTAGTCATTTGGAGGTGAAGGGCTTTTTGTGTGTGATTTTAACCAGTTTAGAGCAGTCTTCAAAAGTGATAATGATCGGTTAAAATAACTGGCCAGTGTTGTGATTATTCTCTCTTTTGAGAGATTATGTTGAGCATCAGTACCTGGGATTGAAGACTGTGTGTCACAGGGCTGTTGGGCTGTTGGTAAAGCACACCGAAGCATTTTGTTATGATTTGCGCAAATTCTGTGTTAAGTGTATGTTGTGAGCCTACTGTGTACACACTCACCCCTGTCAAAATGAATACAAATACTTTTCTTTACAGGAATCGAGAGCCAGTTTTAAGTCCTTGATTGTGGTCAGAATGGTTTTGGGAGTGTGTCCCTTCTGCCCAACTCTGACAAGGATTTGTTTTGGGATGTCATTTGGTCAGTTGAGGACAATACACATTTTCTCTCTCTGAATGACTCAGCATCCCACAAGATTACAAGTCCTAACATGGAGTTTGTTTTACCATATTCCAAGTTGTATTCTGTGTAGATCACTTCACATTTAATTCATAAGGCAGGGATACAGTTATACTGCAGAACCACCGTAATACTTGAACAACTTCCTTTCTATGTCTTGTCATATGGTCTTAAATATGCAAGGTTTAGACAGCTACATGATACTTGACAACAAATTGACTTCAAGTAGAGAAACGTCAACTTTGTAGTAGTAGTCAAATGCCAGGAAAAAGGGTTCGAAAGTATTAAGTCTAACTACAAACTATGTCAAGTCGGGCTGGCGGCCCAAGGTTTGAAAAAGAACAGAGCACATCAGCAGGCCACTAATCATAATGATATAATAACATAAAATGATTTTTTGGAACTCGGCAGCATGGTTCCATAACACTAGTCCGTCAACAGAACACAACGTTGCAAACGTGCAGCAGCTCATAGCCTCATAACCTGCAGTGAAACCCCATCCTTTAACTTTAAAGATTTTGTGGTTAAAGAACCACAAATCTTGCTGACAATGTCTCTGTCTTCTATAAACCTGAACAGAGGGCTGTCAGTTTGGTGGATCGCAATGTACAACAATAATAATGGCGGCCATCTTATGACACAACCCCATTAACAGTTGAACTGTTGAGAAACATTTCATCAACATATTTTGACCGAGGGCAAACAAGTTTCACATAAAACTCCAGATATTGGACCATTATTTCTTCATGGTACAGTGGTGTGTCCCAGTATAAATGATGCAGTCTACTTTAAACTGATGATTTTATTTGATAAAGATTGAATGTGTGCTGTGCTCCTCACCATTTCGAAGACCAGCATTCCTAGAGATGTTGTGAAGACCCTGAAAGAGATGAACAATAAGCGAACACAATAAAACACAACCCATAGTGGTCTGTTTGGGCAGTTATACTGTTTAGCAGTAAAAAATGTGGGCTGTGCTAAACAAAACAAAAATGCAACACAATGAACATTTTAAAACAGGGAAAAGATTTGTGTTTCATGACCAATTGTAATTGTTACCATGCTGACTTTGTGTGGTTGATTCTGAGTGTCTGTCATGGTTTTGGTTTAGATGGTATGAAAATAATTCAGATCATCTGACAACTCATATTGCTTGGAAATGTGAATTCTACACAGTGAATGAAATGTACTGTTAACATACACAACATATCAAGTCAAACAATTAAAAGAGGCCTAGGTGAAATCAAACATTGCACAATTTTGAATGGAATGATGAAAACAGAATTGAAGACCCCTTAAAAATCACTACACAACATTCACATTTCAGTACTCTGCCCCAACAAGGGCAATTAGCACAGCATAAACACAAATTTGTTCAAAACTAGTTGGTGTGTGGGCCTATGTAAAGGGAGAAGGCCACTGATACAGGGTCAAATCAAATGTACCATGCTGCCTAACACTAACCTTACTTTTGCCAGATGAATGTAGTTCAGGGGTGCATTTCTGGAAAGAGTAGTTGCTAACTATGTTAGCTACTTTGTTGGTTGCAATGCAATTTCCCATTAGCAACTACTGAAGTTGCTAACTGCTAACAACTACGCTGTCCAGAAATGCACACATCTTGGATGCATGAAGCAAGGAAGACCCATACTCATCTGGTGAGGGGGTCAGATCAGCATAGTGCACAGTGAGCATGCACGCAGTGCAGATCTGTGCAGCACGTGGCATCACGAACGTGCCCAAAAACACTCGAGTGGACACGGCACAACTTTTTATGGCAATCCTGGCAGCCATCTTTTGAGGGTAGACCTGTGCTTGGCCGTCAATGTAAATGAATGGTGAAGGGGCTCACCTCTCTCAAAAAATGACTCGATTCTGTGAAAGTACAGAACTTGACAAGGACAATATTTAAAATATCTGGCTAAATGTCTATGATTAAAAAAAATCAATTCATATGATTTAGGTGGATATTTATTTGAAATCTTGTTCAAGTAGAATGAGTCACACGCTTGATATTTCCAAAGCATTTAGCCGTTTTTGACAGCTCTCCAATGACTTGCATTGAATGCCAAGCACAGGGCAACCTATACAATATGGCGGCGGGGGAAGGTGCTTTCCGGCGCTGCCAGCCAATGGCCAGTGTTTTTTGTTCTACCTCTATGATGGCAACTCCATAGGAATCAAATGGCACTAAAATGGCCACCAGGCTGACCAGCAGGTGTCAGCTTTTGGTCCTGGTGTTCTGACAATGGACGAGGGCCTTTTTAGTCCTATTATACTGTACCTTACACCAGTGGGGGACAACCTTTTTTTCTCAAAGCCCCGCTTGTGAACAGTTTTTTCACCTGATGTCTTCGTCACAATGCCTGCTAGCTACCACTTTTGTTCATTTGTTAACTAGTGGACTACAATTTTCTGAGGCAACAAAATACAGGGGTAAGAGAAAATAATGGAAACACCTGTCATTTTAGAGTGGGAAGTGTCATGGCTCAAGTGGACCAGCTTGTCTGCCAATCTTCATTCATTGCACATTGCACCAGTAAGGTGAAGCGTGAAGGTTCAATTGGCAGGGTTAGAGCACAGTTTTGCAGTGCACACAACATTATGGGGGCATATCAGAGTTCAAAAAGGAGAAATTCTTGGTTCGCATGCAACTATTGCATCTTTGACCGAGACAGCAAGTCTTTGTGATTTTTGAGATCCACGGTATCCAAGGTAATGTCTGTATACCACCAAAAAGGATGAACCACATCCAACAGGATTAACTATGGGTGCAAGAGGAAGCTGTCTGAATTCTCTAAAATGGATGTTTGGGTGCTAACCCAGACTGTATCCAAAAAACATAAAACCACAACTGTCCAAATCACAGTAGAATTAAATGTGCAACTCAACTCAACTCTCCTTTTCCTGCCAGAACGGTCCATCGAGACCTCCACAGAGTCAATACACACAGCTGGTCACCCAAACATCCCTTTCAGACAGGTTCCTCTTGCAGCCACAGTTAATCCTGTTGGATGTGGTTCATCCTTCTTGGTGCTATGCAGACATTACCTTGGATACCGTGGCTCTTGATACATCACAAAGACTTGCTATCTCAAAGGTGCAACAGTTACACGCGCACCAAGAATTTCTCCTTTATGAACATGTCACCCATAATGTTGTGTACATTGCAAAATGTTGAGCAAAACTGTGCTCTTACCCTGCTAATTGAACCTTCACACTTCACGTTACTGATGCAATGTGCAATGAATGAAGATTGGTCAACAGGCTGGTCCACTTGAGCCATGAAACATACCACACTAAAATGAGAGGTGTTTCCATCATATTGTCTACCCCCTGTATGTAGGTGTACATTATGCAACTCCTGAAAGCCAGGAATGTCTGTCTGCTGGTGAGTCAAAAATATCTATGAATATTATAGCTTGATAGCTAGCATGGTGATGACAACATGCTTTCAAGGTAAGTAGTATATGTATCTGCTGCCCAAATTAATTTAAGTAGCGAAGTTAACATCTAAATGAGCAAATTTGAAGCTCTGATTGACACTAACCAGTTCAATGTTGCCCCAATTGCAATGTGGAGAATACTGTGCTATTGCGTAATGAAGTGAAGAAAGTGCTCCCTAGTTAACAAGTAAAGACACAAATGTCAAGTAATTATACGCAAAGTATAACCATTCGTTTACTAGTGAGCACCAAAATGCCATTTAGTGAACAGTTATCCTAACCAAGAGTGGGTATCTTCAAATTCAACAACGTCCCGTTGCTTACAGCTTAACTGTTTGGGTAACATGACCTGGATGAATGACAATCTTCATAGATGTACTGGCATGCATATGCCTTTCCTGTCCACAATGTACACCAACATCAGTGAAAGAAAAAAACAAACACCTAACACTTTGTAACATGCTCCCCTGTTCTCCCTCATACACCTAACACTTTGCAACGTGCTCCCCCGTTCTCCCTCCCAGGCAGTAAGGAGGCCGCATTCACCTACGCCATCACGGCTGCGGGGGTAGCCCACGCGGTGACTGCGGCCTGCAGCCAGGGCAACCTGACGCACTGCGGCTGCGACCGTGAGAAGCAGGGCTACCATGACCAGGAGGAGGGCTGGAAGTGGGGCGGCTGTTCGGCTGACGTCAAGTATGGAGTGGAGTTTTCCAGGAGATTCGTGGACGCCCGAGAGATCAAGAAGAACGCGCGGCGGCTGATGAACCTCCACAACAATGAGGCCGGGCGCAAGGTAAGACAAAGACGCTGACACAAACACTAACTGGATTTTTTGGCTAATTACCGTTTCGCTTCTTTACTTGCTTATAAGGCTATTAACCTAGAGGTCAACCGCTTACGACCCTAAAGGTCAATAAGTTATTTTCATGTGAGCAAATGTGCTCTGCATCACATGAAATACACCAAGTATTTGGGCGTGTGAATAACAATCTAAAATCTTGTGTACGATTCATACTCGAAGGTGCAACTTTCACGTCTCAATTAGTTCCTAATCAGGTAATTAGTCCTATTGGATGTTAACTACCTAATTAATTAACTAATTAGTCTTAAAACGTGTCAATTACCTCTATTTTTGTATTTTGCAACATAGAGAAAGGCTAAATATTTTAGTTCTGGTTGGATGTGGGTTGAAACTTAAAAAAAAAGTTATATCATCTGATCAAATTAAAACACTAGGCAGGCAGTTTCCACATGGAAAGCTGTCATGTCAGTCAAAGACAGATAATCACAAAGTAAACTCGCAAGATGTGAGGAATTCTCCAGAAAACGAAGCTACTCCTCAATACATATGAGCAAGAGTAAACCAGAGTCAACAGCCACTGATAATCATCCACTTTCAGTCGGACTTAATCTCACCTTAAAGTACACAAATATCTAGGAAATGGTTAAATGGTCATCTGTCTGTAAAATGTATCTGTGACCCATCACAAAAACCTACCGATATCCATATTTAACTCCAGTGTAAGTGTATCCACGAATGGTTATTTGAAACATTTTTTCTGGTCATTGATGTGGCCTTGAGGAAGGTAGAGAAAATTACAGGGCACTTCTGGCTGTAACTTATTTTTCCCCCTTGGATTTGACATATAGCTGGCAAACGCTGCTCGTAGCCTCCAGCTATTCCAAAAGAGCTTTTGTACATTTTGAGGCAACACTAAAAATGTTAATGTTAAAAACATTCACATGCTAATACTACTGCACCAGTGATGAAGCCCAGGTGGCTTGTCGAGAAGCATGAAGACGCAAATGAAATCCATGAGGAGGGAATAGGAAAATGAATATGGTCAGACTTGAAGGCTGAAATATTTTGTCTAGTGCCATGCATCTCTAAAGTGTAGGGTTTGGCTCCAATTGTTGTTAACAGATGCATGGTAGGTGAGGTGCGACAAGGCTGTAAATGTGTCTGTTCATGCCTATATTTAATAATATCCTTTTCTGAAGAATAAAGGTCCACTCGTCAAAACAAAAGCGGTGTTGCTTAAGGCACTATATGTATATTTGTGACATTTGCAGTTCTCCATATGGTACATGGATGGTTTCTGAGGACATGCATGCTGCCCACCATCACAGAACGTTTCAAACTATAGGCATATATTACCATAGGCTATAAATTAACTTTTTTCATCACTAGCCAATTTGGCTAGTAGACGTTACATTGTACTAGCCACACATAAGCTCACTATCAGTCAAATTGGCTATAAGTCTTCTTCTATACCAGTCAAACTGCCTTTTCACCAGTATTTGGCCAGTTGGCGGGTATTACATTTATAGCACTGAATATTACAGTTTGGTTGGCATGATACTCTGTGTCCACCTTACTATCCAAGGTTACACGGACAGTGCCACTGCTATTTTGGTAGCAGTTGCTAGTGCTATCATTCAGAAGGGCTATGGGCAGACTAAAGGCCTGTTTTTAATTCCCGCAAGTACCAAGAACCATTAATTGCATTTTCTAAACAACCTAAGGTAACGGAAACACAAGAAATCCTGTGGTAGCACGGAAATCGTTGAAATGGGCAGGGTTAGTGGGCGTGGAAATGAGTGGATACTCTATCAAAGCCTCAAACACAAACTTGTAGGCTACCCCTATGGCAAGACTGGATGGTTCGAGGCTAATCAATTAGCATGCCAATACACTATACAGTATGCAATGCGTTACATATACCGGTACTTTGGTTAGGACATGTCAGTAGGACAGTAGTATTTCTTTGTACAATAGTTAACTACAGTAGTTAATTTTTGCATTCACTTGCAGAATGCAAAAAAAAAATCTACACTGTATATAACAACAGAATGTGAAGAAATAATCATAGACATGTCATCATTCTATATGCATAGCATTGCAGAGATTTCCGTCAGCATCGATGTGCTAACTAATTAGCCTCGGATTGTCAAACGGCAGACCGTCCCTTATTTCCTTAAGTATATTGATAGGTTTCTTGTTTACAAACATGAGGAAGGGCAAGATGCAAAGCAGCTAATCACATGAACGCATGAGCGACAGCAGTATTCAACCAATCAGTGGCCTCAGCTGCATGCACAGACAGAAATGTTTGCATACAAGAAACCTATTGATTTGTGTGATGGGGTGATGAGGAGCCAAATGGTGATAGCCAGGTAGCCAAACGTTACCCAGCAGCCTGGTCTTACCATAGCCTAATAGCAATTTCATAACAAGTGGGCAAATAAGTTGGGTAATAAAGTTAACAAAAATAGTAATAGATAATAATAGAAAGTTGGGTGTTCGGTTATGGATGATTAAGACCAGACTATTTATCTGAAAACAGGTAACAAGCATTTCTCCACAAGGCATCCTTGTTACACCAATATCTGATGGGGCCTTTAAATTATACATCACATTGTAGGCTACTTTAAACCAACACAATGCAACGTTTACATGAGACATTTAATTCGGAATAACTGACTTTAATTCTGAATAAAGTTTAATCCTGTCATGTAAACACCTCTTAATTCGGAATTAAAGGAAAGATCAACGTAAACTCGACGGAATACTGAATTATTAATTCGGACTTAAAAACATCATGTAAACGTAGTGAATGTAACAACATTACACTAACCCACTATGTTGGAATGCCTGTGCATGGGGCAAAAATCACAACTTTGAAAAAGTGATTAAATGCAGGATTACTAATTACTGATTTGGGTCATCACAAGGTTTGCTATTATTGGCATTAATAATTCACAATTTTTTAAAAACTTTTTCGAGTAGACTACCATGTGTTGTCTTATCAGAAACACAACTTGGATTGAAACTACTATATTGCCCAATTCTAATCATGATGAAAATGAGTTCATATGGGAAAAAAGATAGTCATGATCTATCAGTTTGTTTTTCCACATGGCTCAGTGTGACATGACTTGTTTTGCCCACCTGTGTGCCGCCCCGCAGGTCGTGGAGGAGTGCATGAAGCTGGAGTGCAAGTGCCACGGCGTCTCGGGCTCCTGTACCACCAAGACGTGCTGGACCACGCTGCCCAAGTTCCGGGAGATCGGCTACGTGCTGAAGGAGCGCTACAGCTCGGCCGTGCAGGTGGAGGCGGTGAGGGCCACGCGCCTGCGCCAGCCCTCCTTCCTGCGCCTCAAACAGGGCCGCGGCTACCAGAAGCCCCCCGCCTCCGAACTGGTCTACCTGGAGCGCTCACCCAACTACTGCGAAGAGGACGCGGCCACGGGCAGTGCGGGCACCCAGGGGCGCCTCTGCAACCACACCTCGCCGCACACGGACGGCTGCAACCTAATGTGCTGCGGACGCGGACACGACACCCACCAGTACACGCGAGTCTGGCAGTGCAACTGCAAGTTCCAGTGGTGCTGCTTCGTCAAGTGCAACACCTGCAGCGAGAGAACTGAGGTGTTCACCTGCAAATGAGGAAGAGGAGGAAGAGGAGGAGAAGGAGGGCCGAGCCAGCAGTGCTCATCCAAAAAAAACATCACAAGAAGGATGACCATGCAGAAGGTGGTAGAAAGAAGAAGGAGATGCAATCTCTTTTTTATGGCTTTATTTTGCACAAAAGATGACTCTTTTTAGGGGAAAGGACAAAACATTTTCTTAGAAAATTTCTTCCCTCAAACTGTCTGTCTATCTGAACTATTTCAAAAAGGCCACTAATGGGGAACTTGTGTTGTGAAGCACATAAATCAAGAGAAGATGGATCAGAAACCCGTTAACTGGATCTTACTCCCTCCCCTGGCTTAAAAAAAATGAGGAAAAAAAAAAACGATGGGACAAATCGGCAATGCAGGAGATCCCATGTAAAACTGGAATGCCTATTTAGAGCCGTTTGAATGCCACGGGCACATGGATGAATTGTGAGATGAATTTTTGAGATGTAACTGGTCGCTAAAAACGGCAACATATTTTACGTGGTCGAGTCGCACTGTTTCTAAAACACTGAAGAGGATTTATTTATGTCATAGGTAGTGGTGCTTAACCCTACCGGTATATGGGCTCTGGACCTGGGTCTTTTTAAGTTTGATCTTTGAAAGGAAACGATTTCATTGCTACTTTGCCATTCAAGTCAACTGGACTCCAGCTATGAAGTGGAAGATATTTAGCAACATTTTTGGACATGCCGAACAAAGACAAGAATCATAATTTTTTTTTTTTCAACTGACCGTGAAATATCTAACTAGTGAAACATATAACCACATAGGCATATGTCGTTGTAATAGAGACGGTATTTAGAGCACATTTCAGAAGACACCTTAGAATCAACAACCTTACGAGTTAGTGAAGTGATATTTTTTTCAGCCTGTTACAGCTCTGTTGGTATGGTGATGTTTTGGAGCCCTACTTTTGTCTCTATGAGGCCACATGAAACTGGATGGATATTGCAATGTTATGGTCCTACCCAACATAGAACTTTCCCATGAGCACCAGACATGGAATTCCACTTCGCTGGTCCTTGCTTGTTAAATGGTCTTTTCCAGGGGAGTTCCCTTAATGGCTAAGCTGTTGGAATTTGCCTAACCATACAGCTGGGGGGTTTTTGACACGGTCAAAGGCCATCAAGCTATTTTGGGGGCATCCTTTTTATTCTGAATTGTTTATATGGGGTTTTATATAAATATAAAACTATGGCAAATTTCAAAAAGTATATTTTTTTATATGTATAAGATATGGCACTTTATGTCATGCATTATTTCTATTTTCCTTATCCTCGTCGTACAAATTTCATAGTATGTTGCTATTTTTGTCCCAGAGAGAGAAAAAAGTACGTAAAACATTGTTTTCCAAGTATCCCAGGTTCAGCGCTTACTTCAGAGATCATTTTATTTCCTGCTTTCCTTTCCTGCCTGGTTGTATCTAGTGACTATCAATCCATTCAACTTCTGTGCTTAGCTTCAAAAATCTAATTTGGCAAAATTGCAAAACTCTAGGTCAGCAATTCTAAGCGGTTTGCTAACAATAAAGTCAGAGTTGTTTATGTACAAACACAGTACATGATTGGACAATAAAATATTGAAAGGGCTTGTGTTTTTTTATTGTGTAAACTGAAGGCAAGGTGTTTTGACGATCAAGTCATTCACAACCTCATCCAGCACTACTACTACTACTACTACTACTACTACTACTACTGTTGTACAGGGTGGGGTTTCTTGTATAGTAACGATGTTAATGATGAGAACTATAATGATAACAATAAAACATAATAACAATCAAGGGTCAGATTTGGAAATGCTGATGTGCGGCTAATGTGATGGTTGGAGCGAGGCGTGAACGCTGCCGGCCTGGCTCCACCTCGGGTCTACCAGCCAAACGCTCGCTACTGGTTTTTCCTGTGTGTGAAAAGCATTACAGGCAGCCACCGGTGCAGAAGTAAACGGCCGTGTTTTGTTAGCTGTCTGAAACGCTGGGGACCGGAACCACATAAGCTCCCCGAACTATACGGCGGATTGGGCGAAAGTAAACCCGATTGTTTCAGCCAAACATTTTGTCATTAAAAAATATGAGGCAGAGCAAACAGGGAGGGATGAATGGGAGGACCGGTCTGCAAAGCGGCCCATTGTGGAGGTGTCAGGACGACTCAGCTTATTCACGCCGGGGCAGGAGGTGTGATTCTGCAAAGCTAATGCTTCTGGTCTGATTCACTTTTGCGCCATTAGGCTCTGTTGTCCCTGGTCGGGGAACGGAGTCGGAAGGCATACAGCGTTTTCGTTTCCAACAGGGAAGTTGTTAGTCGAAGCTTTTCCTGTGTAAGATTTTATCCCGTCTAGTGGTGGTGGGTGAGGTTGTATATCACACAATGGGATGAGAAATGTAAAATCTGTACTTTCCCACTGCTTGGTGCCATTGGGGGACTGACTGTCGTCTCAAAATGGCGGACCAACATGGCAACCATTGTAGAACTCAATGGAGGCACTCAGGGGGAAAAAAAGTTTAAAATCTGTTGGCTGGTGTTGACAATTGATCATAAATTAATTCATACGTATGAATTGGAAAAAAAGTGGTTAGTAAGCACCATGAAAAAAACAACAACAGAAGAAGCTAGGTGTTGCAATTGACAAATGTATCGCTTCAGATCGTGTTAGTTGTTAGATTTGTGCTTTTAAACTACTTTACAGCAACTGGAGTGTATGGAAGGTGAATGAGAAAGAGTCTATCCATCCAAATTCATATTACTGTACATCACTGGATTTGTAGGTCAAGTTTAATTCCTGTGTTCTTTTGTGATGAAGTGGGAGGGAAGTGATGTCAAGGTAAGCACTGAAGGAAGCACTAGCATATTATGTCAGACGGTACCCTAGGAAGCAAGAACACATCATTGCCTTGATTTATGACTTAGATTCTATGACTTACGGGGGTTGAGCCCATTTAGTGCTCGAGTAGATTCCAATTGCTGACAATAAAATCATTAGGATTGTTCCCTAGCAACAAATAGGTTATTGTAAATTCACATTGGTGTTAAACACATTTTTGTTGCACTCCAAGAACATCACCGTCTGATCAGTATTCATTTTATTCACCTTTAGATTGCCAGCTTAATTTAGCATTATGTGGCAGAAAATGCAAACCACTCCAAAACAATACGTAAGAATACACGTGATAAGGGTATAGCTGAGGAAGTTCAGTCACATCTCTGCTTTTCAGTGAGGTATCCCCAGCCAAATTTAAGTTTAAAAGCTCTGTTGGTACAGAGCATGAACTGTCAGTGTCCATTCACTTGGTGTCCAACCTGAGCGAGGCCAAAATGTCCTCAGTCCAAAAGCAATAAATAAATAATACAAAAAAGTGATTGTCAGCTTTGTTTTAGAATGCGTCTTGTTGCCAACAGCTTCACCAAGAGTTGCCTTGAGCTTGAGGGCCGTCATCTTGTAGGAAGATATTAGCAAACTCAAAACAACAGCATACGTCTCTGGGTCATGTAAGGACACGTGTCGTCAGTCGACCTTACATGACCCATTTCAGTCACCTACACTACCGCTTTGAGTCCAGCCAAGTACACTATGGTAGGTCCAGGTCTTTACACTGGAGAATAACTAGAGTTGGGAATAGGAAGGAGAGCACCTGCGACAGACACACTGTCGTTAGCTGAGGCACCACTGTGACCTTTGACCTGTGTCTCCAAGGGTTATTTGGGGTCCTTCTTGCAGGGTCGCAGGAGCAGGTTGCCGTCCCGTTCCTCCAGCCGGAAGCCCATGTCCCTCAGGGCGGAGTCGTCGGCCACGCCTTGCCTCTTCAGGGACTGGATCACCTGCTGGTTCTCCATGTTGTTGTCCAGAATGTTTCGGATGGCAAAGACTGCCCACTGGCAGATGACTGAAGAGGAGGGAAAATGGTGAAGGAAAAAAAAAACAAAAAACATACACTTTCCTGGGAGACAAAGACCATATTAACAGTAACTATTCCATCAAAGCAGCTATATGCTTATTATCAAGCTATAGCAAGTTTTAAATAGCTCAATAATGTACTTAAAAAATGACCAATTACACATACAGCCCTATGGTCATAAGCTGTGTTGCTGTTAATATTTTATATTTATTTGTATACATTATTTTACGTGCGCTTAAGACTGTGTGTCAGGGTCTACAAGTTATTGTCTGCAGACAGTAGCAGTTGACTACACTGTGTGTTATCTGAGCCCACCCCCATATGTTTCTCTTTCTAGAACACCTGTCAGGCTTGGTTTGCTTTCCCCATTAACCCTGTACGTGACCCGGGCGACCCCCTGGCCAGCCAGCCAACCAACCGGCTCAGCAGCCCCGAGGCCACGTGACTCTGCTGGGCTCCACTGGCTGGGTTTGGCTGAACACCCCAGAACCATCAGGAAGCTACGTCACACCACACGGGGGAGTTGAATGGGGCGGGGGACTGGTCACACTTTCTCTAGTCTAGTGTCTAACCCCAGCAGGGAGCAGGGCAGGGGAGGGGAGTCTCTACCACGTTGTCAGGTTTTTAAAAAGGGTCCCATGTAAAAACACAATAAATCTACAGAAGTCTTTACAGCATGGGTAGTGGGGCTGGGCAATATGACAATATACAGTGAGTCCAATATGTATTTGATCCCTTGCTGATTTTGTTGGTTTGCCTACTAACAAAGACATGATCAGTCAATAAATGTTATGATAATATGTATTCTAATATGGAGAGACAGAATATCAAAAAGAAAATCCAGAAATTAACTTAAGAGAATATATATTAATTTATTTCCATTTCATCGAGCAAAATAAGTATTTGATCCCCTGCCAACTGATTACAGTTCCGGGCCCACAGACCAGATGGGCACTTCCGATCAAAGACACCTGTACATACTAACATGCATAAAAGACATATTTAATCAGCAGAATCAGTCCATAGTATGAGTGAATCAGTCACACTCCAACCTCACCATCATGGGAAAGACCAAAGAGCGGTCAAATGATATCAGGGACAAGATTTTAGACATGAACAAAGATTAAATGGGCTGCAAAGCCACAAGAAAGAGACTGGGTATTAATGACCCAGCTGTTGATGCATTTCTTCCAAAATGTGAGGAATACGAAATGACTATCCATCAGCCTGTCTGGGGCTCTATACAAGATTTGACCTTTTGTAGGGATTTGATAACCATGAGAACAGAAAGAAAGCACCCTAGACCTGTACGGGATGAACTAGGCAATGATATCAAAGCTACTGTGACCAAAATCACTGAGAAAACTACTGGTAGAACTTAATGCCACAGAGGTTTAAAATCCTGTAGTGCACACATGGTACCTCTACTTCAGAAGGAACCTGTGCAGTCCCACCTGAGGTTTGCCAACGGACATCAGGCTGGTTTAGGATATGATAAGGAGGTGCTGTAGTCAGATGAAACCAAAATCAAGCTGTTTGGCATTAACACAATTCAATGTGTTTTGAGAAAGAGTACTGCTGTCTATGATCCCAAGAACACCCTCCTCACCATCATGCATGAAAGTGGTATCATTATGGTTTGAGGGTGTTTGCCTGGCCAAGGCACAGGACAACTTCACATCGTCAACGAATGGATGGATGGAGACATGTAATGTGCAATCCTGAGTGCAAACATCCTTCCCTCCACCACTACACTGAAGGGTGGGCCATTTTTGAATCTCCCATCATGACAATAATACACAACATACAGTCAAAGCAACGAAGGAGTGGCTCAATAAGAAGCATATTAAAGTCGTGAAGTGGCCTAGACAGTCTCCAAATATTAACCCTATAGTAATTCTATGGAGAGAACTGAACCTCCCATTTGCCAAGCTACAGCCACAAACTATTAATGTTTTGGAGATAATCTGCAAAGAAAAATGGGCAAAAATATTTTCTACTATATGCACAAACATTGTCATCAACTAAAAGAAGCATCTGACCTCAGTGCTAGACAACTAGGGCTTTGCCACAAAGCACTTTATCTTCTTTAGCTAGAGGGGTCAAATACTTATTAGCCTAAATTAAATACAAACAAATTAAAATATATTATTTTAAGTTATTTTCTGGAATTTCTTTTTGATATTCTGTCTCTCCATGTTTGAATACATACTATCATAAATTTATAGACTGATCACGTCTTAATTAGTGGGCAAACGGGCAAAATCAGCAAGGGATCAAATACATATTGGACTCACTGTATATTGCGAGGACAATAGATACATGTTTATCATGCTCTTTCACCTCTATTGTTTGCATCATGATAAACTTGTTTGATCTATTATTACAGCTAATATACTGTATAATGTAATACATTTTAATAACATTTTGTATTGTCACTATGTACGCTGCAAGTTTATATACCGGTAACTGAAAAAAAGAATAAAACATCTCTAGACAGACAGATCGACCCACTAGAAGGATGGAAGCAGCATGAGCTGAATTTCCCATTGATGGCCAGGCACGTGTGACAGTTGAAAATAAAGAGAATAACTGGAAACATACGCAATTGTGGCATATCGTGATATATATTGCTGTCGTGATATAAAATAATGCACATCATGATATGTCTTTTTCCCCATATCGATGATCACTACTGAGTAGTAAGCAGAGCCCTAAATTAATTGTATCCCTCCCAAATGTTAATCTCACTAGACAAATACACACTGACTAATAGGTCAAAGTGTCCAGTAAGTTTTCTTTTCTACCAACCAAACTGAAATTTCACCAGCATTTGGCTGGTTGGTTGGTGTTCTTGTTAATTTAGAGTCCTGGTAGTAAGACAGGTTATCTGTAGAGAAGTACGGTATTTGGCATCATGGGTAGCTTGGTGTACCTCAATGATTCTGGGTAATAAGGTTGTTATTGTTCTGTCTACTGGTGTCTACTGGCAATGAACAGCTTCATTGTGGCATTTTATTTCAGCCTTCATTAGATGGAACCAAGTAATACCAATGCCAGTTTACAAGTGAAAGGATTTTGCAAACCATTAAAGAAACCCTAATTGCTGTAGTGTTTTTAAATCATATTTATGTAGCCGACACCAAGGTTAATCTGATAAGGCCAATATGTCTCACTAACCGTGGATTCTTTTAGACAGTAACGGAGAACCAAAAAAGTATGACCATGGCTACATCTGTTAAGCGTAACGCACAAGACAAAACAAAGTAGGGTTAGAGTTTTCAAGACACCATCTTGTTATAAAATTCCTCATTGTTTTGAGACTGTTCATTTAAATTTTGACGTGATTTTCTTCAGACCACACCACCACAAACCAACTTGAGGCTTCAAACAGACAAAGGATACAGGGATTGTTGCTGTCGAGGCTGCAGTTGTCCAGAATGAGAGAGATGCCATCCAACTCTCTGACCTGTCAACACAAAGACGCGATAGACATGAGGAAAAACAGCAATCGCTTAACTTATAACTCAGGAGAATTCGATTCACCCCAAGGCAAGAAGGGAGGACGCATGCAGCAAAAAACAACATGGCCAATGACATGTGAAGGTGTTGACTCAAGGTCAATCAGGAACAGGTTTGTCATGTGGGCTCATGGAAGAGGTGAATAAAAAAACTTAAAAAAAAAAAAAAATCCCAAATGTGGCATTATTCCATTCCATTCATGATGGAGGTGCAGTGGTCTCCATCACTGCTCAACCTACGGACCCCAATAAGAAGCATTTGAGTCACAGCAAAGTGAGCACTTACGTAAAAGACAGGTTTATCTCCTAGGCTTACCTTGAACACCACTTTGAGAATGTCTAAAACGTTCCACACATAATATGTGAAACAAAACTTCTTTTCATCTAAAGCAAACACGTCCAGACTTTACTTATATAGTGCACTTTTAAATGATAAAATGGGGACATGTTTAAAACATAAATGTAATGCATATATAATATGTTAAAATTCCCAATAGTGTAGGAAGACTGTGTTTCCTGTTTTCAAATACACACATCCAGACATTACATATAGTGAGCAGTTTCAAGTGATAAAATGTTAAAACATAGACTTATAGAGTATCGTTGATGTAATAATGCACACGTAATAGGTTAAACATCTCAATACAGTTTGAAGACAGGAATAGCAACTAACCTTTAACTAACCACTAGTAAGTTGCAAAGAATACTTCATACAAGTCGACGTTAGAATGGGGGGTGTTGCCTTGTCCGCCTCTCCGGCCTGGTTCCCAGAGCACATTATGCTTTTATGTTCTCAGAGCCCGTGTGTGTGTGTTTGGGCTTCGCTTTGAGCTTCAGACCACTAACCCGACTCTGACATGATGTAAGCAACTGGCAGGGCAGCTCATAAAAACCACCCTGAGAAGAAACACTGAAGAATGTGGGTGTGTTGTGGCTTTACAGAACCAGACGGGCACTGGACTGCAAACTGAATGTTTTTTTTTCTTGAAACACAGACTTAAAAGTCTACTACATCATTCTGTTTCGTTTGGACATTACGTCCCAAGACCAGGAGACAGTTGTATATACTTATCAGAAACACGTATGGACCTTAAAAGGTGCACTGTATAGTAAGGATAGACCGATACATATATCGGTTTGATATCGGGCCGATATTTGCATAGTTTAAGTGTATTGGTATCGGCCGATACGCATGTGGTTTTGGCCGATATGCAATATTTATTATTTTATGTCATTCGTTTTTTTTTTAAAAGCACCAAGACACTTTTTATTACTTGATTGTTAGACATTACTTGATTGTTAGAGTGGGTGTTTAAATGTTACAAGTTCTACCTCAATTCGATAATGTTAAAGGAATGTTTATTTTTAACTTGAGATCTGGAATATTTGTCATTTTTAAACCTTTTTTTTACCCATATCGGCCCCAGATATCGGGTATCGGCCAAGGGTGATGAAAAAAAAAAAAATCGGTATCGCATCGGCCATTAAAAACCTGTATCGGTCGACCCCTACTGCAGAGTAGGTATTGCAACGACGCAGCTCATTGTGACTGTGCTACCTATTGACAAGTTTGATCTTTTCATGAATATTTACTAAAAAATAAACATATATTTACCAGTATGACCAAAGTACAGTAAGTTTTGCCTGCTAAAAATGTCTATTTCTGGACATATCTGGACATTCATGTCTATTTATGGAGAAGATCTACCTTTTCATGTATACAAATGTCAATTTTCCCCATCATAATGAATTTGATGGTAGGTATTCATGAAAAAGGAAACATTGTGAATGGGCAGCATGAATTATGTAAAGAAACTAAATATAAATAGAAGTTATAAATAGAAGTATATATAAATAGAAGCTAAATATATTACAGAGTAAACCTTTGAGGCAACATAACTGGGGAGCCACTCGGAGGAAAACCTCTTTCATCAATTCTTGGGTTAGTTGAGTGTTTTTTTGTTTACTTCGATATTTTGTGGTTTAATTTTATTTTACTTTATTGATCAGTCAATAATGTTATGTTTTTAAATAATATGTCAACACATTGTACCAAATTTGATGACGCAAAGTTTTTTCATAGGGCTTGGTTTGTGTAATGTTAGCAATATGTGCTTTTCTCATCTAGCTGAAGAAATTGCTTTAGACAAGCGGGTTTTCCACCTAAAGACGTTACACAGGTCTGTAAATCTTGCTTCAGTTAGTGGTGTTTATGTGGCATGTATTGAAATAAGCCCGGGTCATTTCCCAATTTTGCCCCATCCCTCTACCTCCCTAAAATTTCATGTCAATCTTCCCCGTCCCATCAATAAAGGCATAAGGGTCCCCGTCCCATCAATAAAGGCATAAGGGTCCCCGTCCCATCAATAAAGGCATAAGGGTCCCCGTCCCATCAATAAAGGCATAAGGGTCCCCGTCCCATCAATAAAGGCATAAGGGTCAATGACGTTTCAGTAGTAGCACACATCAGGGTGGAGTAACCACAGCCAATGCCTCTATTGTATGGATTTTTCTTTTTCTTTTAGTGGATTATGCAAGAAGCATATTCATTAAAGTACATTACCCAAAAACCTTCAATGACCCATGAACGCCTCTATGTATACTTAAAAAAGTAACACCACATATCTGCACACCTTGTATACCTGTGTACTATGTATACTTCAAAAAGTAACACCACATATCTGCACACCTTGTTCTGGTTAGTGGCGTTCTGGTGGCACAGGTTCCCGATCAGGCGCACCAGGTGGGCCTTGAAGCTGACGATGGGGTGAGAAGAGGCGCCCCCTGTCCCTGTCCCCATGTCAGTGAAGTTCTGGGCCGAGCTGAACACGTTCTTGCCCTCCCTTCCCAGGAGATGCACCTCTTTCAGAAGCACTGTTTCAATGAAAAAAAAACAAGATTGATAAGTGTTTAAGTCAGCATTCAAGATGAAAAATGAAGAAAAAATACATTAAACAGCCAATGATACATGTGAGCTAGGAGGCAGGGATACAGTAGCCTTATGTATTAGCTGGTTTTAATTTGCTTCGTGAAAACTGTGTTTTCTCGCAGGCGCAACATTAGCATTCATTAGTTACACATTAGGCTTGTACTTTTTTTCAAGCTTGTACTTTTTGCTACCATGTTGTCATGCTGTACAAAGTATGTAACTGCTACAAATGGAAGTCATGGCTTGATCCCTGTTTGCAGTGATACCTGACCTAGTTGCTGGAGTAAAATGAAATTGAATAGAAGCACTAGGTGATGACAGCATAAAAGTCAAGACTCATTCATGTCTGTGTGGGCTTTAAGTGGTCTCCAGCTGAAGACGTGACCTGGGAGTGAAGGTGCTGACAAACGTGTCTGAAGAATGAGCCTCTCAAACCAGATTTCTACCACAGTGGCTTTTGCTTCACCCCTTTTGTTACACTCGACTAATTCACAGCTATCTAAAAGAAAGCCCAAACACAGGGCATTAAAAGAAAAGTGCAAACTTCTACTGGCCAGTGTGTTAAGAACCACCCACAGAGCCTAACTGTGCATGAAAAAAATGCACAAAAAAAGAATGTGGGAATGCATGTTTGATCTCCCAAAAGGGAGTGACTTCTTAATTCTTACACACAGTGGAATATTCTTAAATCCTACACACAGTGGCAAACCTTGATTTTTAAAGGTCCATTGTGTAGAATGGTGGCCAAAGAAGGTATTGCACCTATGCTGCTCATTGGAACTGCGCTGTCTACTGCCAAATTTGGTCTTGTAATGAATATTTACTACGTAATGAACCAATATTTGTTAGTATGACCAACGTGCAGTACGTTTTGCACCTGAAAATGTCTAATGGATAAAAAAAATCCTCCATTGTAACAAATGCGTTTCAAACCCCTAAACAGGATATTTTTTTCTCCTGCTATTTTTTTCTCCTGCACCTGGATTTCTAAATATCTGCTACGTGGAAACGGAAGGCCAAAACCAATGCAAAACCAATACAAGCAGGAGAAAAAAATACCCTGCTAAAAAAATATCCTGCTACGTGGAAACAGCACCTTAATGTGGTCCTGTAATTGTGCTTCTGAAGCCATGTTACCTCATTGTGCCATGCCATCACTGGCCTTGGTTACATGGGACATTTAATTCAGAATTAACTCTATTTAATTTAGAATAAAATTTCCGCTTTAAAAACATCAAGTAAATTTCACACTTCCTGAACCGGAATTAAGTTTTGAAATTCAAAATTAAACTTAATTCCAAATAAAGTGGGTGGTTTATTCCTCTTTCAATTCCGAATAAACGTATTCTTCTGCCACGTAACCTTCAATTCCGCTTTAAAACAATTCCGGTCGTTCCACACATTGGGTACGCGATGACACAAGATCCAAAGATGCACACCCAGCAGCTCCCAGCAGAGACACAATGGCGGCCATCCATGCGACTTTTTACATGAAAGTTTTTGCCTAATTTAAACAGCCTACTTGACTCTAAATGTTGTGACTACCACAGATTGATGCAAAAATGCACCACAAACTGATTTAGCCCAAAAAAGTTACTCGACATTACCATTTGACCACTCAATGTTTTAAGCTAGCCAGGTAAGCGTTTCAAATTATCCAGACCATAGGGACATAGGGCAGTGTTTCCCAACCAGGGGTACATGTACCACTAGGGGTACGCGAACATACTGCAGGGGGTTCTTGGGAAAATGTTATTTTTACAACAAATGTATGGAGCACTCATATAAGGACAGAGAAAGCAATAAAGAACATGAATTAGGGGGTGCTCATGGCACAACTAAGAGGTTTTGGGGGTACGTGAGACAAAAAAGGTTGGGAAACACTGACATAGGGGAAGGTTTGATCCAGGCTGAGGTGACTATATTGGGGCTGAAGATTGCCGGCTGTCCCTGTAGTACAGTAAGCTCCTGGAGCTTGTCCACGACCACATCCCCATGTCAAATATTGCTCCCCCAGCATGTGCGTCCTCTGTTCAATCGAAATGCTTTCTGATCCACCAGACGTTTCTTTGGAATTAAATGAAAGTGCAGTGTAAACTCTACGGAAAATAACTTAAATGAATGAATAATTCTGAATTAAAACCATCATGTAAACAAGGGGTGGAACCTCTGTCTCGAGGTGTTGTTCAGCTTCACATGAAATATGACATAGTTTGTAAAGGACTATTAGAAAATGCATTTGCAATACACTTAAGTTATATTCAGAGAACCTAGAGAAGGTGGTGTTTGTTTAAAAGGTGGTTGCCTTCAATATAGGCCTTAAGTGAAGGGGAAAATCCTGGTTTGTGTTCATAGTACAGCCCTTGGAGGACTTTTACGGCCCTCGGATGAATTTGATGTGGCCCTTCGAATGAAAAAGATTCCCCACCCCTGATGTAAACGTAGCCATTGTGACACCAGCATAGTGCACAATGAAAGATTTGGTAAAACTAATTTACCAATAGCAGTTTCAAGAAGATCTGGGTGGTCCTGAAGACTCCTGAACACCTTTAGGCCGGAGCTCATCTCACAGAGAATATCCAATAGTCGAATCACAATGACTGCCTCCTAAATTGGAGAGAAAAAAACCCAACAATGTTAATAAAAACTTGAACACATCTGCTGATTGTGGTCATGTAAAGGCCAGTTGGTCCAAAATACACCTTCGAGCTCATTTATGAAGGGACGCATGATGCAATTATGGTAGATCAAAAAGACACTCCAGCTTCATGAACTTCAGGTCCTGCTGACTGCTTCACGTGTTTAGGGACCAGAATGATGAGCTCCTCTGCCTCATACAAGACTAGAGAACAGAATTTATTGTGTTTTACATTATAATGCATCAAGAAACCCTTGCTTCTTGAAGTGTAAATGATCATCTTGTGTGTAGGAAGTACAAGACAGTGGTATGTTTCCAATGGCCATACTGTACATCTTAACAAATATTTTTTCACAGTCGTAGTTGCAGTTTCATCACTTACCGTCCTACACAACGGCTCTGTAAACACGTCAAATGCACAGATATATTAAACATGTAACTATTTTTTCCTAATATACTGAATATACATGGCTTTGCTCAGGAGAGCTGCCATTAAGGTAGCTAAGCAAAGATCCATGCATCATTCTCGGCTCGGGCATCTTTGCGGAAGTGAAGCATTGAACATGAAAGTGTCTGAGCCAGTGTATGCAGCATTTCTGCTTTGCAGACATATTCTGTGTGCCATTGAAAAGGGACACCCTGTGGAAATGAATTATCACCTCGTCGTCTGAGGAGTCACCGGAGTCGAGCAACAGAACCGATTTGCAGCTGTCCTTGAAGGAGCCGGCCAGGAACTCAGCTGTGGCCGGAAGGATTCCGCACTCCTCCGACTCCTCGCGACCCTCGCCGAGGTGAGCCGAGATCAGCTCCAGCAGGGTCGACCTGGAAAAGTCATTCATGCAGAACAGATTAGAGCAGCGGTTCCCAAACTTTTCCAGCTACGACCCCATTTTTTACCTAAGAATATTTTTGTGACGCCCCCGACCCCCAAATTCCAAACCCACTTTTTAGTATTGTTGCTAAATTTTACATTTAATTCTCTTTAAAAGTTAATAGATTTGTTAATCATACAAGTGAATTGAGTTACAAACCAATTTATGCATGACGCTAGCTGTCAACCTGTGGATTTTCCGTTTATTATGCAAAGTTATGTCTCTCCACGACCCCCTGCATTACCCCTGCGACGCGCCTAGGGGTCCCGACCCCAGGTTTGGGAACCACTGCATTGCAGAATCAATAAAGTACTAAGAACGTGCTCAACTCAATGCTGAAGAATGAAAAAAAAGGACGGCACATTAAAAATGCAATGAACAAAGTTATTTCTTCTGATTCTAGATGGTAGACCACATTAGTGCTGCAAGGTATTCAAATTATGCGGCTTACAGTATGTGGCCTGGGAATGTCGTCATACTCTGGCAAAACCAAATTCTATTTCTAGTCAGTTTACAATCACGCAATGACTGTGAGTCATAGGCCAATCTCCGCTAACTGCCTGACCCAGATGAGCCAACTAAAAAATGTATTGACATTAATCTTTTCTTTACAACAGTTATTACAAAGTTGCAAAGTTTGGAGGTTTGTCATGTGTTGTGCAAGTTCAGTGCCCCCTCTTTCTGTGATAAACCCCATGTCCAACACATACACAGCCTCTATTACAGAGTAATGAAATATGAAATTAAATGTTCATACAGCCACTTTGAAAGTCTGTTGAAAGTCGTGTCATCTGAAATGAAATCTAAAGACCTCAGCTATTCTCCTATAAATGATATTACCTTTCCTGTGGGCTCATGGTGGACAACATCATCTCAATCAGTGTCTGGGACTTGAGGAAGTGTTCCGTTACAATGAGAATCCTGCAAAACACATATTGCTGACTGAATCATCAATTTACAAATGACCCACACAAAACTCAGAAGTTTTTTCTTGCATTTTAACTTAAGACATGGCGTTGTGAATTTGCCGTCACCAGAAAGGAAATCACAAAGCCGTAGTGCATTACTGAAGGCCCTGTGATAAGTCATAATAGTGTAGTACTATGGTAGTTAACTTTTGAATGACTATTACAGCATTCCACTGGACCGGTGTGCATTATTGGGCTACATATTTCTATGACTATATACTTTCCGACTAAATACAACACTGCTCTCTGGAGGTGACTTACGTCCAGTCTAATTCTGGCTGTGTCCTGCAGAGTTCTAGCACCTTCTGGGCCACTGCAAAGGAGTCCTGCTCCTGGGTCATCTGTTCCACCTTGTCCTCGTTAAGGCAGGTATGGAGAGCCATGCAAGTATACGCCACTGTTTTCTGATCACTTGAGTCCAAAAGAGCCCTGAAATGCAACACAAGATATGTGATCAGCTTTCCAAATTGCAAGCATTCAGTCAGTCTTTTTTCTTTTGATGTATAAATGTAATTATGATAATTCAATAATATGGTAGGCTAATTATGATGTGGGGTTCGAAAACATTGTGCACTCACAAAAACAGCGGAGGAAAACCATGCTCCCAAATGTCATCTTTACAGCTCTGGTTCTGTACTGCTAAATTACCAAGAAACTGGATCCCACAGTGCAGAACTGCCACAGGACAAAAAGGACACCAGTATTAAATTGCTGCAGTATAATACTGTCCCAGAAAGACTAATATTAGCTGACCTTGCACATTTTCTTTACCCAAATTCACAACTCACCGTTGCAAAGGGAGTCTGATTCCTCGTATTTACATTTCTGCACAGTAATGAGAATTCCAGTAGTGGTTTCAACGAAACCCAGTTCCCTTTGAAAACAATGACATCGAAACAGATAGTCAGACAGACAGCGAATATAGGCTACGCCATGTTTTAATAGTCTACACAAAAATACTTAGGCCTATATGTTGAAACTCACAAAATGGAGGAAATAATGGTTTAATATCCCCACCTTAACCGACACTGGTTGTTATAACACTGGATGCAGGCATTTCGCAGGCTTCGGAAACATTCAACAGCCACCTGAAGGCACATGGATGTCTCCTCAACCTCTCCATCCAAATTCTTCATGGAAGCGAATGACTTTTCAAGGAGAGTTTTGAGTGCTTTCAAGACATCCTCTTTGGCACTGGCTCTAAAATGATCATAGCAACAACAAAAAACCGTAGGTCTACATTACAGCAACGCACATTTACAACAAAGTACACATCACGCATGGCGAGGTAACTTACTTGTCAACTGTGTCAGCTGTCAGCCCACACCACCAGCATCACTAACTGATGTAGTTAGCGATGTAAAACAAACATTTTTGTTATGGGTTTTAGGCCAATACCTGAAGTCTGGAGAACGGAAAGCGACTGTCAAACTTTTAAGACAATCTAGGAGCTTTTCACCGAACTCTTCGGTTAACGCATCTCCCGTGATAAAAGCGAAATCATCCATTCCTCCCTCGCCAGCCTGCGCCATCTTTGCCAGTGTGCCTTGCTGTTTTGCTTCCGTTCAGATGTCAGCTGGTCACCGTTGACTTCACGAGGTAGCTCGAGTTGTCGATTGTCTGCCCCCTGTGGATGTTGTGCCACATTACCACGAGCTTGCTTGCTTGGGAGGATGGACAATGCTCCTAGTGTTGGATTAAGGCTACATTAAATTGCATTGCATTCAATTGCACGCTATGCCTACATTTAATTTGTGTACAGTCAGCCTTATTGTAGCCGTTTCAGATTACCATAAAATCTAGGTTTACTAGACCTAATAGTTTACACACCCTAGTCCATCCACCATGGTTATAAGGCACAATGCCAATGCCACACCCTAAGCCTTAAATCCTAATGCATGGTCTATTTTGAACTATCTCCCCCAAAGTCGAACATGTAATATAATATCTGATTTCCATCATCTTTCCTAATTTGATGAAGAGAGGTGCTGCCTTTCTTAAAGGTGCAGTGTGTAATTTTAGCACCGGTAATTTATTCCTAAGATTATGCTGCATATGACAAAATTAATGTAGCCTAATTGAATGTAGGCCTACTGTAAATACACTATTATTTACTAGCCTGACCAGTGTAGGTTTTGCTTTTAAGTCCACTTCCCTTTGGATTTCATCATGTTCGTGCATGCTAGAAGTTACAACTAACCGCACCAAAAGTCTAATATTGTGTGAAGTGAGGTTCCCTCTGGATAGATATGAAGGCTAAATAAATCAGTGCTCCACAGTAACCTACACCAAACTGCATGATGTAATTCTGAGAGAAAACACAAGCCAATCTTTATTTAAAAAAAAAAAAAAAAAGACTTGAGATCAATCATTCCTGTTCATTTTCTATTTTCATTTTTGCAAACAAGCTGCGGCCGGCACAAGAGATACAGCTGCAGAAACAGAAACCAAAAGATCCTCTTTGAATTTTCTTCGAGAGACAGCGTATTTTAGGCCCCTGGCTCTTCACCCTGTGGTGTCTTGTATTTATTCTGGCTTGCCTTCACATCCAAGAGGAAGACGGTGGAAGCCAGACCTTATAATTATGGTTGGTTGCCCATTAGGTATCCTGGAGGGTTGGTTGGGCGCATGGTTAATAAAAACAGTGATGCTGTAAAGAGGTTTTCATACTGTGCATGTTGAAAATGGGCACGCATTCTTGAAAAATTCCAGAACGTGCTCATCAGAAATCAGAACTGTTCCACAGTATATTACACTGTTTGTTAAAAATAGGTTTGATTTTAAAATGTTTGTCTTTATCCCCATCCCACAACTGAATGATGAAAGTTTTCCCTGATATTGAGTCTTTTGAATTGTGTAGCATACATTTAAATAATGTAGGCTTATTCTACATCAATTCATTCTGCTGCTGTTGTTGTTACATAGTAGTACAGCTGTAGTAGCATCAACAGTAGCAATAGTTATGTTATACTTCATATACTACTTATGTCCAGGCTGGCAAAGTGGCAACTCTACAATGCATTTTTGTTTTGTTCATTCAGAGATTAACAACTGCAGTTTGCATAGAGACTTCAGAAAAAATGATTCATGAGCAAATCAGGATTCAATTTTTATTTGAAATTAATATGTTCAGTGGTGTGATGTCACATTACAAATTGGCATTGTAGAAAATACTATTGTGACCACTTAAAATCGAAACTCTGAAATGAAGACGTGAATGAGAACAATGTTTGTGTGACTGAGAATGCCACCAATAGTATGATTTATTGCTACTTCCAAGATGGTGTCCAATGGACCTTGGAGAGGCTTGACCAGTCGCACCACCCCTGGGAATCAAAGGAAAGCAGGTTTTAGGACAGGGTGCATGACAAAGGGGGCACTCAAGTGCCTCTTTTCCACTGCCGTTTTTAAGCCTACAGCTCGACACAGCACGACTCGGACGCCACTTTTTTGCTTTTCGAATAGGCCAGACACAGCGTAAAGCAAAAAGTGGCAGCCAAGTCACGCTGTGTTGAGCTGTAGGCCTACCAGTAAAATGGCAGTGGAAAAGAGGCAAAGGCTGCTTGTTTGAATAGTGCTAAATGTAATTTATTGTAATGTATTGTCCATAATTTCATCCCACAGTTACTTCTTCCAATACCAATAGCTTATATTGTATATACATTCATTTCAGAGAACAATGTCACAATAAACTGATTTTGAACCAGAACTCATATTGAAATGGAATAAGCTACATCGTCAGAGAAAGATATCATGGGGGGAAAGTGTGGTGACCCCAAACTTCTGAAAAGTAGTGTGAATACATTTTGATTACGCCAGCAACCTGGGTTTGATTCCAACCCGTGGTCCTTTGGCAACCCAACCCGAGGTCCTTTGGCAACCCCCCCCCACACACACACACACACACTCACTCACTCACTTCCGGTCTCTCTCAATTGTCCTGATGAAGGTGAAAAAGAAAACGAAAAAAGTTTTGATTGATTGATTGTAAACATAAACATATCATCGCTGACAACACCTTTAAGAGTGTATTTGCACTCACCAACAACTTTATTGTGCTGAAGGCGTTTCACCACATCAAAAGAGCTGTCTACATTCCCTTTCAGGATGTCGAAGTTGACATCACGTGCACTCAGGTATGGGGACGATGACTTTGGGGACACCATGGTCCTGAGAAGGATGATTTCTGCAAGATAATCAACATCTTTAGCCCTGGAGTTCACTGCTAGATGCATAGCTACAGCTCCAGGCCACTTTATTAGAATAGCATGAAAAAGTTGATTTATTTCCATAATTCCATCAATAATGTTAAACTGTCATGGATTATAGATTCATGGCCCAGTTTTTAACTATTCCAATCATTCAATTGTTTATTTTTACATATTTTGATCTTCCAGCTCAAAAAACTCATGAATTGGGGAATTCGCATCATTACTATTCAAGAAACACCTCATGGATGCACTGGGACGCATCGTCAGTGATGTATATACTGGCGATCATTGGGGGTTTCGGGTCTCGCAACATCATACCCCCTCACCCAGGCGACCCAGCCGGGGGTGATCAGGCCCCGACTTGCGTCCCAGTAGCAGCCCATGGATCTGCCCTCCTTATCCAAAGCCATCGGGTGGCCTTCTCAGTGGCCGGCTTCACATGCAGACTTGATGGCCCTCTTCTTTGCTGCTCCTGTGATGCCCAGGCGGCTCAGAACTTTGCACAGAGACCTTCCTGCAAATCCCCTGCAGCCTTCCTCCATGGGCTCGTAGAATGTCCTCCAGCCTCCCTCCCTGCACTCCTCCACCAGTTCCCGGTACTTGGCCCTCTTCCTCTCGTTGGGCTCCTCGATGTTTTCCTCCCAGGGTACTGTCAACTCCAGTATGATCAGCTGTTTTGAGGACTGTGAGGTCATGATCATATCTGAGCGGAGGGTTGTTGTTGCAATGTGCTGGGGAACCTTAGCTGCTTGCCCAGGTCGACCTGCAGCTGCCAGTCAGATGTTGTGTGGAGGAGGCCAGTTGCCCTTTTTTGTTGTGTTCTGGGTTTTACTCCAACTTTTACAAAGGATATTGCCTTCTTCGGAGCGTGATGGGTTTTGCTGGAGCTGAGATGGCTGAAGCTACGCTCTCTGCGACTGCCTTGAGCACCTGTGGTCATGGCGCCAGCGGCGGTAGCGACCATCTGCCAGGGCCTTCGGGCAGCCGCTGAGGAGGTGTTCCAAAGAGCCTCTACCAGAGCACAAAGGGCAGAGGGAGTCTCCACTTTTCCCCCCNCACGTGGAGGTTTGCAGGGCTTGGTAGGGCATCGTAGACGGCTTGCACTAGGAAGCGGACCCGCTGGAAATCTGGCTGTAAAATGTTGGTCCAGGTGATCCTGCGCTGTAGTGCGCCCTCCCACCTCGTCCATGCTCCTTGCTGTCGTAAACCCACTGCCCGGCTCACTCGCTCCTCCTCCACACCTGCTCTAACCTCTTCCTGGATCAGGTGATGTCTTTCCTTCCCATGCGTCTGGCTGACGAGGGTCTTTGGGAAGTAACCCAAACCTGCTCTGCCTGTTGCCACAGTTCCCACTAGTGCCTTCTGTCTCAGGCGGGACTCTGCCAGCTCCAATGCTTCCCCAGTCCTCCACTTCCTTCCTGTCCTCACCTCAATGCTGGCTGCTGAAACCTTGCTGTCCTTCGAGTCCCGGTACTGTAGGGCTTCCCTGGTGCCTGCCACCATGAACTCTTCTTTGAGGCCACTGATGGGCAGCTGGAGAGTGTTGCTTGTTCCATACAGGGCAGTGCTGGTGAGACTGCGGGGAAGTCCCAGCCACCTACGAAGAAAGCCGCTGATCTTCCTTTCTAGGGACTCAACTGCTGTCATTGGGACTGTATAAATCAGCAAGGGCCACAGGATGCGGGGCAGGATTGAATGCTGGTAGATCCAGGCTTTAAATCAAGTTCTAAGCTGGCCTTCTGAATGGCTGCTGAGTCTTTCAGGCTGGAGTCAAAGAGCTTCCCCAAACTCTTGACAGGTTGTTCCGTGATGGTTGGGATGACAGTTCCTGAGATGGAAAAACGGAACTTGTCGATCACCTTGCCCTTCTTCAGCACCATGGACCTTGATTTGGAGGGCTTAAAACTCATCCTTGCCCAGCCAATGAGTCTTTCTAGCCCTTGTAGAATCCACCTGCACCCTGGGACTGATGTTGTTGTAACGGTGAGATCATCCATGTAGGCTCTGATGAGGGGTTATCGCACGCCTGACTTGGTCAGGGGCCCTCTGCACTCCACCTCAGCTGACTTGACCACCATGTTCATGGCTAGGGAAAAGAGGACAACGGAGATGGTGCAGCCTGTAATTATCCCTTTCCCTATACGGTGCCAGTCAGATGTTTCAGACCCAGAAGTGACCCTCATCCTGAAGTTATTGTAATAATCCAGAATGAGGTCCTTGATTTTACTGGGAACATGGTGGACGTGAAGTGCAAGCTCAACCAGCTTATGTGGTATGGACCCATAGGCGTTTGCCAAGTCCAGCCACAAGACAGCTAGGTCGCCTCTGTTCTCATGAGCCTCTCTGATCAGTTGCGTGACAACTCCTGTATGTTCCAGACAGCCAGGTGCGCCGGAGATCCCTCCCTTCTGTACTGATGGATCAATGTAGTTGTTTTTGAGGAGAAACTCGGTCAGCCTTCGTGAGATGATGCTGAAAAACACCTTCCCTTCAACGCTCAGTAGTGAGATGGTCCGAAACTGAGTGATGTCTGTTGAGTTCTCCTCTTTGGGGATCCAAACTCCCTCAGCGCACCTCCACTGGTCGGCCACTTTCCCTCTTCTCCAAACCACCTTCAGGGCCCTCCACAGGTGCCGTCGAAGCTCTGGGCAGCGCTTGTAAACCAGATAAGGAATTCCGCTTGGGCCTGGTGCAGATGCCGAGCGGGCCGCTTTGACAACCTCTTCAACTTCCCTCAGGCTAGGCTCCTTCATGTTGAACTCTGCTGTCGGGGGGCCTGGACTAATGAGAGCTTTGTTGGGCTCCAGTTCCAAGTCCCTCAGGGGATCGCTAACGGTGTCTTGGAGGAAGCGATTTACTTGATCTATAGAGCATTCCAAGCGGCCACTGCGCTTATCCCCCAGCAGTTGTTTTGTAAAGCCAAAGGGATTGGCGATGAACGCTGCTCGCTTCCTAGCCCGCTCTTTTCCCCGTCTCCGATGCCACTCTGCTCTGCGAAGGGTTGTTAACTTCTTGCGCAAGATGTTCCTCAATTCTGCTAAGGGTTGCTTCTCCTCATCGGTAGCGACTTTGTACTGCCTCTTGAGGGTGCGAAGCTCCTGACGCAGATGATGTATCCGGGTGGCCCGGCGGTTCATAGTGTAGGCTCCTCCTGCGTCTCACCAGGTACAGGACCTGTGCGTTGCACCTCCTTCTCCTTCTCCAAGCATTTCATCCTGGTCTGATGGATTTTCAGGCCACGATGGTTCTTGCACAGCTTTCCGCAAAATCACAATTTTCTTCATCAAAATTCGGGTCATATCAAATCAGTTGAAATGTGATACTTTCTACATAACATGCAATGTTCAATACTTGGTTAGGACTCTCTACGTCTTCATAACGGCTATGATGCGTTTAACATTGAAGTCAATGGCAGAAACTGTGCACGGGAGTTATGGAAGCCCAGATATCCTTGATGCTTTGATGTCAGCTGTTGTTATTTGTTGACCTGGTGTCCCACACTTCACTCTTCAATATACCCGTACATTTCCATGCCACATTTTGGCGCTAACTCACCAGTTTAATTCTAAATCACCAGAAATGAAACCCCATTGAAAATGAATGGGGTTTTATTTCTGGTGAGTTAGAATTAAACTGGTGAGTTAACACCAAAATGTAGCATGGAAATCTATGGGTATATTGAAGAGTGAAGTGTGGGACACCAGGTCAACAAACAAGAACAGCTGACAGCAAAGCATCAAGGATATCTGGGCTTCCATAACTCCCATGCACAGTTTCTGCCATTAACTTCAATGTTAAACGCATCATGGCATTGATTAAGACAGAGAGAGTCCTAACCAAGTATTGAACATTGCATGTTATGTAGAAAGTACAACATTTCAACTGATTTGATGTGAACCGAATTTTGATGAAGATAATTGTGATTTTATTACAATATTCTAATGATGCGAATTCCCCAATTCATGGGTTTTTTGAGCTGGAAGACCAAAATATGTAAAAAGAAAAAAATGAATGATTCGAATAGTTAAACAACTGGGCCATGAATCTACAATCCACGACAGTTTAACATTATTGATGGAATTATGGAAATAAAATCAACTTTTTCATGCTATTCTAATAAAATGGCCTGGAGCTGTATACTGTACATTTATGGACAGCTAAGTAACTTTCTGCAATGTTAATGACAGTGTTGGGCAGTAATGCATTACAAAAGCAATCAATTACTGTAATGCATTACTTTTTGCTGTAATGCAATAATGTAAGGCATTACATGGCAAAAATCTGTAATATTTACTTAGTTACAATGCTAAATAACTTAAGTTACAATTGCATTGCAATGACCTGGGTTTTAGTTGTATTCAGTGTGGTGGGTCAGAAAGAATCTATTCCTGAACTTGGTAGTTTTTAGTCTGCATGCTGCCAAAAACACCTCCTGGATGGGAGGTGAAAAGATGCATGACTCATGAGCTTTATCTACACTGTAATAAATTGCCAGATCCATACTTAGGCCTACAGTTATTTTGGTGAAAGTAACTAAAGTAATGCAAAAGTAGTGTAATGCCTTACATTTTGAATATAGTAATATTGCACTGTAAGGGATTCTTTTGAAAAGACAGTAACATGTAGTAATGCAGTAATGCGTTACAATTTTTGAGTAACTTGCCCAACACTGGTTAATGAGTGTTACATGAGACTCAAAGTGTTGAATTAACACAGAAAATTTAACCAAGACAGTCAGGTAAACAGATCTATTCACAAGAAAATTAAGATACACATTTGAGAAAAGCATGACAATGATCTTTAGACAGTCCCTACCTTCTGGATCCTGTAGTGTTTTATATGTAGTCAAGGAGATAATTGTGTGAGAGATGATTTTCACCGTGTCCATAACGCAGTCTGTGTCATGGGGCGGACACGACTTCAGGCAGCGATGGCGGTCAAGACCGATGTCATTGCTGCTGAAAAAAAAGCAGAGCAAAAAAAACATTTTCACACTTTACATCCACACATTTTTGATTGCCATCATTGACTTACAAGCACCACAACAGATTGAACATGACCGTCTTCTAAAGACATCTGAAATCTAATGTGATGAGACAACTAATGATGAACCAGTGATGAACATAATCATGTAGCATTAATCAACCAAGATCAATATGCCCGATTACTTTAGAGAGACACTTCTTTCCACAACAAACAGACATGTGGCCCTCAACTTGGTAGGTGACATGACCAGTGGTGGTGAACCGGTCATAGCTCCACACACGTATCCCTCAAGAGGTTTATATTCCATCAATTCTCGGAACTAAAGAAGCCGTTCGGAAATGGCTTAAAATCTGCAGGAAATCCAGTTTCTGTACAACTTAGCATTGATTACCGCCCAAAACTAACACTGTGGTCAGGTCCTCTGAGCCATGAGGCCTTCCAGCCACAGATTAAGGAATAAGCTACGCCAGAGCCTACATCCACACAAAAGGGATCTATTTCTTATTTTCTAATGTCTCTTTGTCTTTTTTTCTCACAAAGGAAGTAATTCTTATTCTAGCCCAATTCTAGACCTGAATTGACTGTGATTAGGGGTTTTGAGCAGTTTCGGGTAGAAGTTCATACAACTTTCTTTCTCTGACATCCTCCAGACAGTGGCTGGAATAGGTCTGTCCTCGATACCATATCCAGCATTATTAATTACCACTCTGTTTCACACACACGTGTTAAATCAAAATGACAAAAACATTCTGATAGCAAAGCAGGAGTGACATTGGAATATGTGATGCAATATGTGGAATATGTGTTCATGGAGAAGGCAATTCAAATTTTACATGAGAACTTTAATCATGACCAGAAAAAAAGAAACAAATGTAGCATGTGACAATGAATGCATCAGTAAAAGAAACCAGTTGCAGTAGAGCTGTTTTAGATGGGGTTTCAGTTAATTGTTTTTCTCATTTTCCAAGGTCCTCATCAACTTAAGGACTCCTACATCGCGTTACATTAGAGGTGCATATTACATCACATTTCATTACATTACATTACATTACATGTAGCAGACATTTCTAACCAAGGCAACTTACAATTGAGGACAAAATGAGTAGCACAAAATATGTGGACGAATACAGAGTATGCAGGCCAAGCCAAGTTAATGCATACTGTATGAGCAGGGTTATTTTTAACGAAGGAAAACTGTCACAGTCTTCACTAGTTTCTTGAAGGTTGAGGGAAGATTGAGGGAGTTTCTTGAAGGTTGAGGGAAGGTTGAGGGAGTTTCTTGAAGGTTGAGGGAAGGTTTAGGGAGTTTCTTGAAGATTGAGGGAAGGTTGAGGGAGTTTCTTGAAGGTTGAGGGAAGGTTGAGGGAGTTTCTTGAAGGTTGAGTCTTATAGCCTCTGGTAGGTTCCTCCATGATTGAGGGACAAGGACGGAGAACAGTTTGGACTGGGATGGCTTAGTGTGAGCAGAGCAGGAAGGCCAGATGGATCATGTAGGAGGAGTGCAGCATCCTGGATGCATCTCCTCATCCAGGTAGAGAAGGTAATCAATAACACCTAAGCATACAGGTATAGTGATATATTATATATAAACTATGGTACTCAGTTGTAGTTTCTGATATCCTGTTGGCAACATGTTTATTTACAAAAGCACATTGGGAATCCTTGACATGAAGACAACACGGCAAAATAATTTCTTGGAGGTCCATTGCTATGGCAGTCTGATGGGCGGCACGGGCTGCCCGTGCGTTACAAACACAGCAATCTTGGCCAGATAAAAACTGACGGTCCCGAAACGGGTCAGCCGCATTTCGACGCTGAGCAGGAAATCCCTGGGTTGCGTCAGCGTCCTTTGCAGGGTGATCACCCCTCCGTAGCCCTGTTTCTGAGTGCTGAAGTAGCCTTCCTCGTTGCCCCCCACGATGGCAAGGCGGACGCCGTCCTCCGGTATGGCGTTAGACGGGCCCATTCGGAAGACGTCGGCAGGCGCCGGGAGGTTGGTGGGAAACGTGAGGCTGTAAAAGGAGATTCTCAAGGGGAGAGATCGGCACTCGCGTCCCTGCCCTCGGCAAGGCAAGAGCTCGCAACGACTGGAGAAGGGGAAGCGAACAAGCCCCGGAAAACCAGAAGAGCGGGATAGAGGCAGAGGTGACAAGAAAGGTCAGAAGGTCATATTTCCATCAGAGCACTTTCACACACATTTCATCCTCATGCCAGAGGTGATGGACGGCTGGTGTTCAGACGTTACTATCCAGCACCAGATACAGTATTTGCTCCCTCTAATTACAGTAATTTACTAAATCAGTTGATTCTCCAAAGAGTTAGCCGTAAGTAACTGGACTTCTACTTTGAGCATGAAAGATGTTTGGCATCTCATCTAGGAAGCTTCATCAGTTCTGATTGATGTATAGGGAATCGTAGTAATGCACTTCTCCAGAGCTGATGACGCATTTTGGACCAAGAATGAATCTTTTCATGGTCAAAGAAATCCAGTTGCTTAGAGCTAAACTGTTTGGATAACATGACCAGGATGAATGAAAATATTCACAGACAAATCAGCTGATTCCATTTCACCTATCCTTTTGGCCTGGTTGCATAGTTTATTTGTGGAATTGCCTCTATTAAGCACAAAGAAGGTTAGGATAATGTCTTGGTACGATTCTAGCTTCTGAATGGAGAGTCTGCATCATTGCTTAGATGAACTATGTCTTTATAATGAAAGACAAAAGGTAGCACTCACTTGTCTGCAATGCGTCGAAAGTTTGGAGGACAGTCAAAGGACAGGCAGCGGAATCCGCCTTGTATGTTGAAGCAGGTCTCCTTATTGTTGCAAGTGTGAGATCCAGTTGCACACTCGTCAATGTCTGTGAACCAGCAGAGAGAAGGGGCAAGAGAAAGACAGGGAGAACAAGATGTGAGAAAGAATGAAAAAAAAAATTGTTTCCAATCAATTTTTAAAAAAAATGAGTTCAATCAATTTTTTTAAGTGTCACATTGCTGTTGTGATATTTGCCTTTGCTGTACCTTGACACGTCCGGCCGTTTGGTGCCAAAGTGTAACCAGTGGCAGGGCAGGAGCATTGATAGCTGCCCTCAGTGTTTGTGCACTGATAGGAGCAGACCTTTCCTCCGGTAGATAAGGCACACTCATCCACATCTGTAAGAGAATGTCCAAATGATGTCAATGCATTTTCAGTGAATCTCTGTGTGTGTGTGTGTGTGTGTGTGTGTGTGTGTGTGTGTGTGTGTGTGTGTGTGTGTGTGTGTGTGTGTGTGTGTGTGTGTGTGTGTGTGTGTGTGTGTGTGTGTGTGTGATGGAGTGACCATCATTCAGGTTGTGGGTGTGCTTTGACTCATGCAAACGAGTCTGGTTCTTTTTTTTTTTAAATATATTTTTAGAGGCTTTTATGCCTTTATTTGATAGATCTGAGATGGTGACAGGAAGCAAGTGGGACAGAGAGACGGGGTGGGATCGGGAAATGACCCGAACCGGGGTCCCCGTGGGCATGCAAGCCCAAATGTGGGGGGCTTAGCGCGCTGCGCCACAGCGCCCCTGAGTCTGGTTCTTTTGATATAGCGTTAAAAGACACTATTTGGTACCCCAGAAGTCCCAGGCTTGAATCTGGGTGGGCCAACTCTACTCTCCCTCACTACAAAGCATGTGTAAAAACTATGTCAGGAGTGAAATCCATTTGCTGCACATTGGTCTTACCTTCACAAGTTGCACCGTCAATGTCACTCAGCTGGTAGCCGGCTTGACAGTAGCATTGGTAGGAGCCGTAGACATTGGCACACTCCTGGCTGCAGGGGTTACTTTCACACTCATTCAAATCTTGTAAAGACAAAACAAAATGCATACAGAATGTTGTAATAATAATTAGATACACTTCATGGGATAAAATGTGTTTGAATGAGAAACAGTAGTTTTGGGTAGGGTGCACACATCCAAAAACACTTGTTGCAGGTGCCAGACAAAAAAATCAGATAGTTGAAAAAGGTAGGTCTGCACACTGCCGATAAGCTCCAAAAATAAACTTTATTATTTAAAACGCAACGTTTCGATCACACTGGATCTTCATCAGGCATTTGAATGAGCTTTGAATGAGAAACAAACAATAATTAGGTTCACTTTATGGGATGACTATTGTGATGCTCTATATTGTGCATATATTTTGCCCAGCCTTGGCGTTAAGGAGATGGGCTTTAGATCAGAGGGTTGCCAATTCGAATCCAACCCTTCCACTCCCTATCTCACTGCATGGCTGAGGTGCCCTTGAGCAAGGCACCTAACCCCACACATCTCCAGGGATTATAACCAATACCCTGTACTTAAAATACCTTTAAGTCATGAATAAAAGTGTCACTGAAGTGTAATGTAATGTAATGTAATATACGTTACCATTGCAGTTTCTGCCATCGCTAGCCAGTGTGAATCCCGTGTTACAGCTGCATTGGTAGGACCCTGGCGTGTTCTCACACCTGTGTGCACAGAGCTGCCCGGGATAATGCCTGCACTCATTGATATCTAGAGGCCAACAGGAGTAGAGGGATGCATAAAAAGCAAATATTATTACTTGATTGTGAAGACATTTCAACATTTCCCCCCCATTTTGAGACAGATTTTTATATTCATCAACGTTTTTTGGACATGGGTCATGCCAAGTTGCCTACCTTCACATATCTTGTTGATGCTGTTGAATATGAAGCCTGGTTTGCACTCACAGCGGAAAGTACCCAACAGGTTCACACAGCCGTGGCCATCACAGGCCGGCTGGGAGCCTTTGCACTCATCTACATCTGAGAATGAAATGACATAGTATGTCAATGAGCCAAGTCACGAAGCACTATTGTTCTACACGACGCACAAACACAATAATGTATAGACAAACCTATAAACACACATGCACAGGCACACACAGACACACACAAGTATACAGTACATTCAGTATACAGCATATTCATAGAGGCCACCTGAAACTAAGCATACCTATTGCGCAACCCCCACCACCTCTTCCCAAGCCAGGCCACACCATCCATAACACCTAGTCAGGCCAAGAGCAATGTAAATATTGTTTCTGATCTCTGGAAAAATAAAATTCCATCCACTTTGCCGGGAATCAATCAACTTTGAGCAGCTCCAATGACCCTGGGTAGAGGCTGGTTCAAGGCAGTGACGTTGCTTAAGCAGAGACGTTCTACTGGGAATAAGAAAATAATTCGGCACAGCCTTTTCTGGCCTCGACCAGTTGCAACCCGAGGGAGGCTTCAACCATGCCGTTTGGGAAACGTTAATTGTTGTCCTCTAGGTCAGACCAAGTCTTGAAGAGATTTGAAAGTCAATGATAATGAGGCTACCTCTCCCCCCCAATGCATATGAACACAGCAGCAGATGCCTACCTAAACAGCGGTTGCCATCATCAGTGAGGTGATATCCACGGGAGCAGCTCACATGATGCCTCTCACAGCTGTAGGAGCCCGGAGTATTCACACACGTCTGACCCAGCGGACAGGGGCTCTCCAGTATAAGACATTCATTAATGTCTGGCTCAGAGTTAAACAGACAGAAAAAGCATTGAACCAACTTCAATACTTAACCTTAACTTTAACATTTTCCCAAATTGTAGGCTTGTTTAACTAATGTTCTAGGGAAATAGTACAAAACAAATGCAAGTCAGTCAAACAGCATAATTGACAACGTCACAGTCCATTGCCTAATTTAGTTTGAATCAGCATTTTATTACTGTGCAAGATTGCTGTAATTTGTCCAATCTCACCAATGCAGTTTCCCACCGCATCCTGGATGTAGCCCTCATGGCAGAGTGAGCGCGGCAGGCAGGCGAAGGAACCGGGCTTATTCTCACACCGGAACTCAGCGCCACAGTTATGGGTCCCAGTCAAACACTCGTCAATGTCTGGTTGTACAAATACACCATTATTATAGTCATGAATGAATGAATAAATGAATGAAAGAAAAACATGCTCGGAATCTTGAGGCCATGATTGACTGGTTGGGTGGTTGGTTGTGGAATTATAAATAAAATATATCATGATTAAATTCAAAATTCATTCTCAATTCACAGACATTTCGATAGTGTTCTAAATGAAAACCCTTTGGAAAGACTTTTCTTAGTCTTTCCGTAATCTCATGCACGTTGGTGATTAAGTTTGTTCAAGACACAATCAGCAATGTTGTTAATTCAGTCAGCCATTTGAACTTTTCTGTCAGTAAATGCAATTCTTTCAGAATGCAGGTTTGTGCGCATTAGATAATGGACACAATGGACCTTTGCACAGGTTGGAGTCTGTGGGCTCGTAGCCTGTCCCACAGCTGGCCTGCCTCTGGCAGCGGAAGGAGCCCAGTGTGTTGACACACTGCTCCCCCTGCTGGCAGCTGGCAGAACCTACCACACATTCACTGACATCTAACACAGGCACACAGAGCAGAGAGGAGAGCGATACTGTTGAAATTTATACATGGTTTTGTTTTGTTTATAAACACGGTGTTGTGACGAGGGGCAAAACACTTGCAGCCAACCACGTGAGCTAATTGTTTGAGCGACAGCGGTTTCCAACAATCAGAGGTTGAGTTGTGCACAGCCAGGGTCGCGCAGCCAGGAGAAAACAAAAATTGAGAAGAACCTATGTATTTAGAACAGGAGACTATACAGACAACTACAGATATCTACGCACACAGAAGAAGAGATCAATTTAGAGACTACACACACAGATAACAGGCACAAAGTGCATGGGACTGTACACATTTGCCATCTTCACTGTTGTCGCCATGGGTTAACTTCGGGACTGTTGTGTATGTGCAATGATGCACTGTCCCTTTAAACATGATTTGTTTGCCTGAAGTGAAAGTGCATGTGCATGGTCCAAGAAGAGTACTGCTGGAACTCACCATCACAGCTGAATCCATCTGGCCTGAGACTGTAACCTTCAAGGCAGGCACACACACCATTTCCAACACACAGCTGAGAGCACCTGGACCCTGTAGGAAAATGCACAATATGTACAGTATATACAGCATACTTTAGTACAAATGCATATTGTAATGTTATTTTGTTTAATATTTGTATTTATCCTAGTGCTTTTTTGGGGGGTATGGGGGGGATCAACTTTCTTTAGACAGGACAGTTAAGAGTGGGACAGGAAATGAGTGGGAGAGAGAGACGGGGGAGAATCGGGGAAAGACCCAGGTCATGGATCGAACCCCAGTCGCCCGCGTAGCAGTCCAATGCCCAGCAGACTAAGCCACAGATGGGCCTATTCTAGTGTGCTTTGAAAGAAAAGTAATTAGTAATGAAGTAGAAGCATACCTTCACATGGAGATCTTGTTGGCAAATTCTCTGAATGTCTTGCTCCAATGTTGACAATTCCTGAGAGAGACACAAAGGCATGTCATGTTAACACATTTAGACTGATTATTTCACCATCCGTCTCTAAGTATGTGTCAAATGTGACCAGAGATCGTGTAAAAGCCGTATTTCTGACACAGACGTGCATAATGCAAAAAGTGAGCCCGTCATCCAGCCCAACTGCCTCACACACTCAAACTCACTCAGTATCGTTGCCGCCAAAGCAGCCAACAAACAACTCCTCAATAAGCCTCTGCCTCAACTGCTGCACTGCACACACTACATTTACATGTATTCATCAGTTTCTATGTTATCAAATGTATGGAACACATGTATTGTAGTTTATGGATGTTAATTTCCTATGTTTGCCTGTTATTGATACAATAAAGTTCAATGTTTGTGCTACAAGTCTTTATTTGTTCCTCAAGGCCACCATCCGTCATTCATCATTCACCTACGTTGGTGAATGGTGGTTTCTGTCTGATGACCCTGCAGCTGACCCATGGGCACCGAAGGAGGTGCGACAGGCAGCAATGCCCAGCAGGTTAACAGCTACCTGTACAATCCTGTTGCATGGGAAGGCTCATGCCATACAGCGTGACACCAGGCCTACTACGTGGACAGTTCAGAAGCAAATCACAAGCATAGAGAATTTAGAAATCCAAGTCCAAAATTCTTGGAAACGTTTCCCCACTGTTTCTAGGATAGTACCGACAAGATTGTCTGTGAATCTTGATACCCGATCACTTGAATACTATGTGGGTTTCCATTGCAGATACCGTATGGCCCTGACAGGCATTCAAGAACACAAAAATATAGTGTGTGTGTATGAGCTTTGCACTTATAAAATCATATATAATCATCAAAATGGTCAATAATATTGTGATATCCATATTCTTGCAGGGATCCAGGGGGTATACTATGCTGCCCTACAATTTCAGAACGCAGTATAATTCAGAATGGCAAACTGAGTAAAGTTTCCTTTCTGGCCACGCGACTGTGTTGGAGGTAAAGTGGTGATGACACTTCCATATAATACTTTTTTATGGTGAAAATTTATGCACACAAGAAAAAAGCAAAAAAACAACATTCTCATTACTTTTTAGCTGAAAAATCATTATACTGCGCTCTGTTGTGGTATTACTGTCTACACCAAAACCACGGTGTCAATGGAGAAGTGCAGTATAACGCGCATTATACTGCGTTCTTGGCTAGTACGACGTAACCTCCTAAAACCAAAAAGCGCAGTATAATCAGTTTTTTGCGTTTTTTTCCGAAACGGGACCAAGTTGGGCCAAAAAATTTTAACACAAGAAAAAGAAGGTATTTTAAAGCCAATTTCTGGTCTAAACCCATTTTCGACCATTTTCAAGATACTGCGTTCTGATATTGTAGGGCAGTATGGTTAAGTGATAAACAAGGCTTAGTTAACCTATACAAGTAGAAAACCTTCTAATAGATACACAGACTGCCATCATTTAGTTAAGAAAATGAGGACTCCAGGTTCCTCATATTAGAACTTAAACTGGTTTACTACTGACCCAGTTTCTTAGTATACCTCCCAGGAGGTCACAGGTAAAAATCAAGCATGTCATAAGTCCCCAATGTATTCCGTATGTGTGTAGTTTGACCTTCTGTATTTGGGCAGCAGCGTTTACCTTGTCTGGGGAGACTGTGGCCCTCAGCACTGCTGCAGCAGTCCTGAGCTACCTGCTGACAGCGCTTGTTTACAGAAATGTCCAGGTCGCAGTTTGAGGCCTCACGTTTGGCCTCCACACCCAGCATGCAACAGTCACAGCATGTCTGAAGGGGATAAAAATGGTTAAATTACATGAACGTAATGAGATACGACAAATAAATATGAATTTCCCTATTGTGCAGAGTACTATAGTTTCATACAGTATACAGCCATCTACTGTATTTAGCCTATATGTGCATGTAGTTACTTGTGTTACTGTACGACTATCTCAGTTTTCATGCTTTAAATGCACAAACAAACAAGTGATTCTGATTCCACAACTGAGGAGCCTGTTTGCGCAGATCAGGCCTGTTCACATTTTGCTGGGACGACTCAATAACATCCCAATAACATTGCGACGACATTACCGAGAGGCTTAGGCAATAGATTAAGACGTGGACATCATCATTTTGGTGACAGGTTATAACAGGCTGTGTGCAAAGGGGTTAAAGCATTCCAGAAAAAAAATCCACAAACCTTAGCAGTTCTCCTGTCCATGTAATTGCCAGTGAAGAGGTACAGCTTACAGGTTTCATTGGCTGTGGCCTGGTTTATGCCCTGGATGCAAGACAGGTCCTCCATGGCCGCTGTGCAACACTGCTCCTGGGCAATCCTACCAGGCATAACGTGAACATTTACTAGGCCATAACATTTTAACAACTGCCTTTAAAATAGGCCCTCCACAGCATGGTTCTTACCATCTATACCACACATTATTCTTCTGAACAGGCTACGTGGCACTCCTTGAAGAGGACAGGATCCTTTCTCCAACAGAAAGGTGGAACTGTCTCACTGTCTATATGTATTGCATGACATGTTATTGTGTTAATTGGTTGAATGCTCGTGACAAAATGGTTACTTTAAAAAAATTTCATGCACAAGTATAGTGTTAAAACATGGTTAATGGCACATGTGTAAAATATGATGATTTGTCTTTCTTGCACATATCTCTTGGGCAACTAAAAATGTTCTTCAGCTGAAAGCTTGCAATTTTCGGAGTATTTAGTGCTGCGTCTTAACAGCTTTTCATTAGGCACCAGTGTGAAGTGCAGACCTAAGTCCAGGTGTTACCTGCAGCTGGCGGAGCCGGATATTACAGGGAGAAGAGAACAGTCCTGTCCATCTCGAGCGCGTTCCCTCCCATCTTTACAGCACTCCTGTGCATTTGGTTGTCGAAATCCTACATCGTTTTAAAATGAATAAAACACGAATAACGTATAAAATAACGACAATTATAAAAACAACAACAACAACTGTACAGAGCTTTGGGGTACTTTCCCTATGCATGCATCTAAAGAAAATAGTTTTGACAGACAGGCTAGGCCTATGTGAATATCTCGACTATTACGCACGGGTTGATTTAAACAAAATTAGACGTTCTTACCTGGATCTGCCAGCGTACAGCACACTGACAATAAAAGTAGGCCTGTAATCCGTTGATACATTATTGCACTGTTTTTGTAAGCTGTTGTTGTCTCCGGGCTGCCCTCTACCAAATGTTGAGACCACTGGAGCATACGAGGTCGCCTTCACGAGTGCCTCAAATTACCATGCGCGCGCTGTGCGAAGAGGTGATTGAAGGTGTGCGGTTCCTCCAGGTCCCATGTCGTCGATCACGTTTGACTACTGTAGGCTATCCTCTCCAAAGTGTGCTTTATTTCACACAGTTGTGTTTACTTCTTTGAGAAAGACAATGCAAGTTAGGTTACTCTACTCAAACTTGATTGGATTAAACATGCCAGCATCATGTGTCCAGTCCAACAACCGATGTTATCTTCGGTAGTGATAACAGGACTACACCAATGTAGAATCAATCAGCTACAAGAGCTGTACATTGCTCCAGATAGGGAAAAAGGGAATGACGGCTGGTCAAGTGGTCACGATCAACAGATTCAAAGTGCAATGGCATGCTTCAAAAGGAACAGATTTTGCTCCATTCAAATACCGCTGCAAAGGTTTTTGAGGCCCTGAGAATAACTGGTCAGGAGCCCTCCAATAATTAAATAGCAATAATAATAATCTATTGCTAACCGATAAATATATATTTTGTAATGTTAATTGATTTTTTTTCATTATGGTTCTTTTTAGACAATCTCAATTTAAGAGGCCCCAATTTTGGGGGCAAAGTGCTTAAGCAGTCTGCATACTCTGGTTATGTCTAGCGGCAGTCCTGATTTGCTCCATTCAAATAGGCATCTGGAATTTAAATAAAGTTGTAATGTTGAACTAACATTGTGGAATAATAATAATAATAAACTACCAATAAACCCAAAAACAAACCGTATCCTGTTTAGCATGGGATATCAAAACGTTTTATTTTCATATGTAGATTACAGTTACATTATACACAGCAAAGTTTGGGGAAATAGACACATAGTTCCTTCCTCATTCGTCTCCACCAGTTTCAATGAGTGTTCCATTCTTTTCCATAAACCAATGACAAACCAGTGTCCTTTCCAGAGCATCAGTGCCCCATGTGGTATGCATGTGCGCATACAGACTTAACTGCCACATCAACTACTTCAAAAGTAGTGACATCTGAAAATAAGCAGAACTGCATTCTTAAAATGATTGAGGTGTTGGTTGTAGATTGCCATCTACTTTTAATCCAAACCTTGATCAGATATGAAAGAGATCAGATTAAAGAATAACTGAAAGTTCATTAGCATCTCAGGCCAATTAAATAAGCAGACCAAAGGGTCTACAATATTTTACATCATTACACGGTCTTTACACAAAAAAAATAAATTCACCTTAGTGCATGCACAGAGTTTATACACATGGGGAAGGAACGTAAAAGCAAACTTAACAAATTGGAGTCCGTTTAAGTCCTCAAGGAACAATAATAACAATTTAAATGGAAAGCATCTAAAACAGTGGAGGAAAACATATTCTCCCACTGTACACAAAAATCTTAATTCCTTAATTAACTGACAGCCGATATACCCTCTTAACTGTGAGTATAGTCATTACTCTTGTTGACATGAAGCTTCAGCTTTAAATAGCTTTATGAAATTAATATTCTTTTTACAATAAACAAAACGCACCAATAATAAACAAAAATAAACAAAATTCAGGGATAAATAATAATTATACATGAATGTAGCTTGTAAAGTTTTAACAAACAAACAAAATTGTACAAGTAAACATTTGCAATTCATCGAGTTTGATTAGGGAAAGCACACGCTTATTTTGACAATACTGTTTGTAAATCTCAATTTACCCTGTCTATGTGTTCTTTACTACAGTAAAGATATAGGCTCAATGCAAACAAAACATGCTACAAATAAAAAACAAAGAGTTTGGGATTTCTTTAACAACACACTCTGCCGCGCGTTTTTAAATATTTACCATTATTGCAGGATATGAAATCGCAAACTATCTCTACTTGCAGGAGGTCCCCTTGCTTCGAAAAGGATCTTCCAACAGTTGTACATAAAAAGGAGGATTATTTACAAAATTACTCTCGTCCCTCTGTACCACCGGTCTTCCTTAGGCGAGTCTTCATTCTTTGTCCCTTTGAACCCCCGTCTTCCTTAGACTTCGCGTCTGCCTGAGCACCATCAGTCTTTTGAGGTTCTTCCTCCTTACTCGCTTCAGGGGGAGCCACAGATGCTGCCGCCCCCTCCTCCTTCTCCTTCTCCTGCTCACTGGAGGTGGTTGGTGATGATGCAGTTTGTGGAGGGGGACTTGAAATATTCTCAGATTCTACAGGAGCACAGTGTTCTTCTTCTACAGGAGCACCTTCTAGAGGTGCTCCAGGTTCCTCAAGAGGAGCACCATGTTCTTCTTCAACAGGAGCACCATGTTCTTCTTCAACAGGTGCTCCGGGTTCCTCAACAGTTGCTCCGGGTTCCTCTTCTACAGGCGCTCCGGGTTCCTCTTCTATAGGCGCTCCGGGTTCCTCTTCTACAGGCGCTCCAGGTTCCTCAACAGGCGCTTTGGGTTCCTCTACAGGCGCCCCAGGCTCCTCTACAGGTGCTCCAGGTTCTTCTACAGAAGCTTCGTTTTCCTCCTCCAGCGGTGCTCCATGTTCAGGAGCTCCGGCGTCCACCCCTGAAGGCGTGTGCTCCTCCACAGGGGCCGAGGAGGCGGAGGCGGAGCAGGCGCCATCTTCCCTCACCTCAGGAAACGTCTGCTCGGGATACAGGAGCTTCAGCTGCTCCTCAAAGAAGTTCTCCAAGTTCACGCCAACACTCGCCATCTCATTGTCCTCCTGCCAATACAAAACCACAAGGTTACTTTTAGTGCCAGCAATTTGACACATTCCTAACTGAACAACAAAAAACAACTACACCCTAACGAGATTACATGACAGTAGCCCTTTTTCCACATAAACTATGCATTCTATTCCACTAATCTGTGCGTTCCATTCTGCATTCCGTTTTGACGTCGTGTTATTTAGCTAGAATCATCCTGTTGATAAAAAACCAACCGGACGCATTGTGTCGCTACAACATGATGCGTTTTATCTTTTATTTCGCCTCAAAATCTGATGTCAAAAGGCCTATTGGTGAGAGTGCATTTTACGTATTTTTACTCTCTGAAACCAGATTATCCACTTATTTTACATTCTAACCTACAAATGGAAAAATAGGTTTCTTAACGTAAAGTTTAAAACGAGCAAAAGACAAAGACCACCCAAAAAATCATATCTTACCTTGTGAAATTTGGCACAGTTTTTAAACATCAATCTAATGTCGGCAACAAAGTCATCAGGCTTCTTGTAAGAGGGGCTCTGCTTCAACTGCAGTTTCCGTCTGACCACCGAAAGGTCCATGGGAGTTTTTATGATTGCGCTATATTCTGGCATTGTCTGAAAAAAGATGATTTCATACTGAATTAAATCAAGAGAACACATCATGGTAGACAGAAGACTGAGGATACGTCTTAATACAGTTCCTCTGGTCTCATTCCTCACCCACAGCAGATTTTTAAATGGGGCTTTTCTCTCATTCAGTAGCCTGATTTTTTTTATATATTGAAAAGAAATGTATCGCACTAAGATTAAGATGATGTTACGGGTAAAGGCTGGAAGAAATGACTAGAGGATTGTATTGAGATGTACCCAGAGGCGATACAGAGGTTCCAAAAACTTACCGACGGGGAGACGGGCTCTTGGAAGTCCGTGCTGAGTTCATTGCAAAAGAGACGCAGCAATAACCGCTCACATTTCTAAAATGGTCAACAATAAATAACGTTAACAACACACTACTTAATACATGATACTGTATGTCAAACCTGAATAGAAATGTGAGAAATGCAAGTGGCAATATCATTTGTACCCTTTTATCAATAGGACTCAGGGCTTCAGAACCTGGCTCTTCCTTCACCGTGTTGGATTTGTCTTCAATGTCGTATTCCATTTCGGGAGTCGACAGATCTCGGCAAAACGAACAAAACCACTCGCCACTATAACAGAACAAGACATTTAAGACTTCAGCGTCTTCAAAAAAATAAAATGGATGACATTTAGCTAAAAAGCGAAACAATTCAGTTCCTCAAATCCAAATGTTGGGTCAAGCTGTGAGAGCCTTAAGTCAAGATTGTGAAAATGTATCAAAGCCTCTTTGATACATGTCCAGCAGCAGTTGAAATTCTGCACACGTTTCTCACTTTGAAGGGTAAATCATCAAGAGTCAAGTGTGAGCTAATACCTTGAAGAGGACTTGAGGGCTGGTATGTGGCAGCCGAGATGGAAGACCTTGGGACACTTGTCACAGCAGAGCAGCTCTCCGCCGTTCTGGCAGACGGCGCACCAGTCCTCGTTGGGGTCGTCGTCAGGCTCCTCCGGCGCCTCCTTCTCCTTCTCCGTCTCAGTCTGTGTCTGCTGCTCCTCATTTGGGGGAGACTCCTCCTGACGCGGCGTCTGGGACTGCACGCCCGTGCTGTCTGGAAGACTGGCCTTCACGCTGGACTGGACCTGACCATGGGGAGAAATTATAGTTGAGTGTAGCGAAGGGAGTAGAGTTGCCCAGCTGGGACTCGAACCCAGACCTTCTGGGGTAGTAAACTGGGGCTCTGACCGCTACATCAAAGAGCCAGGCTCGTTGGCATGTTATTCAGAACACACCCACAACCCTAGTGATGGTCACTCCATCACAATGAGAGATAAACATCTAGCCTGCCTATTTTGGACACCAGATGGAAATTAGCCATTGTGCTATAATCTGGTACATTTGCATACCGGTACTTATGTTCATTAATGTGCATTGTAAAATGTCCTTAAAAATAAAGGCCAAGTAAAGTAAAAATGCTTGGCTAAAAAAAATAGATTTTGGTGAATATGGAACTTTGGTGAATGCCCTCTAAATAAAAAAAAACGAATGAACTTGATGACTGGAAAGTGTTAAGTGCTGTGGCAATATCACTAAATGTTGCCACTTCTGTTTCTCATGTTATGTTTTTTGAAAACCTCATTTGTGCATTATAAAAAGTACTTTCATCAACACTGACATTTCACTTGCTTTTTCAAAACAGACCACCAGACTTACAAAGCTGACTTCGTCGTCGTCCTCCGGCTCGTCCTTGATGACGATGATGGGCCCAGGTGACGCCCTTCGCCTTCTCTTGGCAGAGGGTGCAGAAGAGGGGCCGTTCTGCTGGGGCTCAGGCCGCTTCCAGGAAACAGTCCTGTTAACAAATACATTTTTTTTAATCAACTAAAAAGTATTCCACTCCCAAGTCACAGTGGATATCACAATTGTGTGCACAATATCTGCACACAATTGTATTGCATCATAATTGTAAGTTTTCTATTATATTATTGACGTTTCTTGTATTTCACTTGTGATTACTTGTGTGAATCTGTTCACTACAAAATTGAATGACAGGATGCAACATTGTTACATGACTATCATCATAATGAAGTAAAAAAAAAAAAAGTCTTCACGTACCCTGTTTTTCCATCCGTGGAGGCCACTGCGGACATGATGGAACTCTGATGAGTTTGTGCTGCAACAAGATTTCAAAACATTGGTACAATAAGTGCCTGTTTACAACTACGTCAGTGTAATACAATTGTACCAAGCAAGGACATAAGAAAGGAGGACGTTACCATTTCTATCGATGCCTGTGGGCTGGACGTTATGGGAGAACGTGGGTCTGACCATGGGCATGGTCAAAGGCCCAGGAGGACCAGCGTGCTCAGGTCTTCTGTTCAAGTGTTCCATTGCATTTCTCTGAAAAACAAAGAGACATGACATGACCATCCAGATGACAAAGTGTATCTCCAAGGAGCTTATGGAAACTAGAAGCTTATTGACACAAATGGGCGCATACTATATTCCATGGTAATCGCAAAGGTAATGCAGAAACATTTAAGTAATTAAATGCACAGTTCCTCTGCTGATTTCCTCTCCCACCAGTCGGGGCAGTATGTTAAAAAAATAAAATAAAAGATTTCTAAGGAAATGCCTGGTACATGCTGCCCATACACATGAACGGTTCAGTCTGTTTGTTACTCTCCACCATCCCCTCATACATAAAGGTGGATGGACTTGACTGTTCAGTATATTTCACAGATTTTGCCTTTATGTGACCTACATACAAACCCCAACTTTGATGAAATTGGGACACTTCGTAAACTGTGAATGAAAAAAAGAATACTATTCCACAACATTCAATCCATTCATTAGATGGAGAATAGTGTTATTTTGTTATTGCTCACGATTTACCTAGTGTCCCAACTTCAATGAAGTTGGGGTTTGTAATGAAGGAAACACGACCCTCACTCACCTGATGCATCTGGGCTTGAGAGGCTTGATGCATCTGTCCCATGCCAGGAGGAGGTGCATTGTGGGGGAATCGAGATGTGCCTGGGAGCACGTCTATGGGCTTGGGCGGGAAGCTGGAGGAGGTCGGGGAGTTGATCATCCCTCGCAAAGTCTAATGGGGAGACATGCAGTCAGAGGAGAGGTACCACAGAGTGTCTTATGCTCCATGTTCAATACATGCACTTTCACTCTTACATCCTAATGTTTTATTATACAATGTTTTTCACTTTGACTCCCCATATAAACCCAGTATATACTGTAACTATGAAATGAATCACAACAAATAATAAAACACAGTAAATAAAAAAGACCAACATCACATGCAAACTCTCCAATGACTGACAAACTGGTGTGTGAAGTTGCAGCAGTCGACTAAAAACATTTCCCTTTTTTGACCGCAGTCAATTGGGAACGGCACTAACCTGTTGGGAGAAGCCTGGGTTCTGCATCATGGTGGGACTCCTGGTGTTGGGCGGAGGAGCGGCGTACCTCCGGCCCTGCTGAGGCTGAGGCATGTTGGGGTGCATCTGGGAGGGCGATCCGCCCTGCATGGGGGGCCTGGGCTGTCCCCCCGGGGGCGGAGGTCCTCCCTGCATCCGCACGTTGTGGTACCAGGACCAGTGGTTTGGGGGCACGTGGCCGCGGTTGGGGTGCTGGGCCAGCTTCTCCACCTGCATCTGGAGCTGGGCCAGCGTGCTCTGACGCTGCTGCTGCTGCTGCTGCTGGGTTAGTCCACCGGGGAAGTTTCCGCCGGAACCACCAGGAGGGCCTTCGAGTCTGGGACCGGGATGGTTGGGATGGTTGGGATGATTAGGATGGCTGGGCTGGTTGGGGAACATTTGCATCCCACTGTGCTGAGGTACGGGTAATTTCTCCACCACCAGCGAGCCTGGAATGAAGATTGGGCGAATGAATAAACAACAGAGGCACCAGTCCCTGCTTTACAAGGGAAAAATCTGCTGCATGTTTGATCGAAACATTTTCGGAGGCAGCGGGCCCTACTGAGGTCAGTTCATTTCAGCTCATTATAGACGTAGATCAGCTAAATAAAATAATTACCGGTAATACTGAGATCAGCCGTGTCAGGTGCACAGGTAGAGATAATAAATGATAGACTTCTTACTGTCTCAGTGAAATTATCTGCTGAGGAGATCACACTTATTTACCAAGGTCAACGTTTGAGGCCCAGAAGCTGGATCGACACTGGAAGCGCACCGAGCTCTGGGGAACAAAGGAGGCATTGCACTTGGCCCTCATGAGGTACTGGATCTGGCACAGGATCTGCAAACACCAAGACATGAGACGTGATGAATAGTTCCCAACACATCATAATCATCAAGACATTAACAATATGATGAGGCACTACTGTACATCTGACACAGGAGCAGCAAATACCAAAACATCAGGCTACAAAGAGGTGATGCAGAATGAATTAATACCAAGTCAACATACTATTTTATACAGCCATTTCCACCACTTCACTTCATTCAAATACTAATAATGAAAGCCCAGCTGGGAAAATCCCAGTCGTTGTGACCGCACACCAGAGCACACAGTGCTCACTGCACACAACAAAACTACATTGCATGCCTCATCCGTGCAAGGAGGCGGCCTGAAACAACACCACAAGGGAGCAGTGCAGCGGGGCAGTACCATCATGAGGGTATCTGAGTCATGGAGAAGGATGGGGAAGAGTATTGGTTAAATACTGTCTCCACCAACCTGGCTTTTCAGGAGTTACACCCGCAACCTTTGGGGTGGAATTCTGACTCCTTGACCACTTACCCATGACTGACAGTTGCTTACAGTAGCTTTCAAAGTTCAGCATAGACAAGAGCTTTGGTCTGCCTGCTGGCCAAGAACGCTCATCCAACATGAGAAAGGAAGACCCAAAAGGAAAGGTTAACATGCAAATGTATGTGTATGTGCATACCAGTCTCTTGCAGTATAGTAGAGCTGTGCCGCTGTTGATGGCTGTGGCCCACTTGGTGAAGGAGATGACGTGGTCCAGGTGCTTGGAGAGAGAGGATACGTCCTCCTTCTGCTTTTTCAATGAGGTCTCATGATCCTTGGTGAGAGCCTGTGAGATCACATAACACATTTAACCATCTACTGACTGTGTGACCGATAGTATTCCTGTATTCATGGCTCCGCAGACTGGTACACAACAAGCCAGAGGTGGGTGGTTGTGTAGCTCTATGCAAGTCTGTGACTTTGCGTCAGTAACAGATTTGTTTGTGAAATAACTTTTGAATGGGTGGACAGATTCAGACCAAATCCTGTGTGCCATCACTATAAGTACAAGAACTGGTTACATTTGGAGGTCAACACTTCTTAAGCTAGATTTATGCTTCGCTCGCATAGAATCTGCGTCCGTCCGTTTTCTGTCTATGCGAGTCCACGCCCCCCTCTCAGAGGCTCTGCGCCCGTCGTCTAGCGCCTCGAAAAAATTCTAACTATCCGTCGGACGGACGCGGAGTACGCAGACAAAAGGGCACCATGATTGGTTGTCTCGCTACTTCCTTGTTCTGTTCTTGTGGCAGCGCAATGCCAGTAGTTTGCGAGAGCAGAGCTGTATTCTGTTAAAAACTTTATTAATGCCTTGTGTGTAAATGTGTGTAAATACACGAAGCTACAAGATAAGTAACAAACAATGCATCAGTTGAACACTCGTGGCACAATGCCTGCGGTTTTACTACCGTTCCTCCACCGAATGTAAACACACATCGGCAGAATCAACTGTCTTTACATGCTTGCATTTTCTGCTCGTGAAAACAGACTGGGTAAATAATGATACCACTGCATTGCCTTTGCAATTTGTGTGAAAATACCTAGCTAACCGGGATAGAAAGCAACATTGCTTAATAATGACCGCAGTGCTTACAATGTAGTGAAAGTAGCCTAATCGCGCAATTTCAAATGTGGCTCGCGACGAGACCTCGGACCTCGCAGAGCTCGCAGATGCATGAATACAATGTTGGTTCGTGGCCACTCCCACGCGACTTTTCACGCTCGCAGTTGCTGAAGTCTAATCTGACCTTAATACAGCAGCCATTTGTTCACAACATAACTTTCAAATGGGTTGCACACCAAAGTTTTAATAGATTTCCACCAAATATTATGCGATGATCATACTCCATAACAATTAGGGCTATGTGAACCGAATCAGTTTTGTAGGCCACCCCATTCCAGATGGCCGACTTACAAGATAATTGAGGAGACATCAGAATCAGTGAAAACTCAATGTATTGAATGCAGAGTTCCACCCATTTTAGATAGAACATGCTATATTTTCGGAAAACATACCTCCAGCTGATTCACCAAAATTTTCCCTTTTCGATTGATTTCCATGATGAGATTGCATATTGACTTCTTGATCTCTGTGGTGACAGCTTTTCGGTTTTCATCAACTTGATGGAGACTACAAACAGAGAACGACAAATAATAGATATGAAAGAATCCTTGATATTTCGAAACACCTGGGTTTTGTCCTTCACAATTGAAGTTCATGATTGACAATGTCATTCCATAATATCTTAGAAGCATATAGTCTCTCCGTTGTTGTTTGAGAAACTGAACAGGACTATATTTTATTATTGCACCTTTCCATTGGCATGGTCACTGTCATTTTCTCAGTATGCCACAGAACGAAAATTACTATGTTTTTACATTGAAAGGCTCACATTTAGTAATGTACTTGACTTTTTGGAATCAGGGATTACTCTGGAAGTGAGTCAGCTTTGACTCTGAAGCAAAGTCAAACGGATATTTTGTAATGTCACCTGGCCATTTCGTTAGAAAATGCATATGACTATATCTGATACTGACCCACTGTTGATGGCATTGGACACGTCTTCAATGGCTTTCCTTTTCTCCTGTAGCTGCCGAGTCATGTTCTCTAAATGCTCCCTGTGATTTCTGTAGGCATCCTCCAGAAACTGATAACTGCAGAACACAAAATGGAGAGGACACGAGTTATGCACAGAAACTGATAACTGCAGAAACCAAAATGTAGAGACACAAGCTATGCACAGAAACTGATAGCTGCAGAAACCAAAATGTAGAGACACAAGTTACGCAATCATTTCGACATCATTAAAAAATATCATTACAACATTTCAACAGATGCAAGAACACTTGGGTAACTTACTTGTGATCCTTGTGTTTCAGTAGCTGACAGTCCCGGCATGTCAGCCGGTCACACGTCTCGCAGAAGAGCTTCAAAGGTTCTTGTTTGTGGATATCACAGAAGACAGGCTTCTGAGTTGAAAATCCCACTGCTTCTGTAAAGAAATGTACAATAATGACACTTTATTTTAATGTAAAAAGTACACAACATAGCCACGGTCACTGAACAGGCTGTATATTTGAGAATGGTATAGACGTTGTGATACAAACATCCAAAAAGTAAGTGCAGTGCAAAGAAATAAAACACACAAAAATAAAACACAGTGGAATGACCACACACTTGCTCCAGTTATATTCTTTTATTTACCACAACTCAACGTTTGCAAACGTACAACTTTCACTTGTGTTGATTAAAAAGAATGGAACTGGAGCACGTGTTTGATATTTGCCTTTGTGTCATAAGTTTGAGAATGGCATTTGTCTGACTCTGAGCTCCACGCAACAGTACAGTACCTGGAGACATTTCCTCCTTCTGTCGAATGGTGTGGTCACGAGTGAACTTGACCCGCTGATGAGCTTCGATGCAGGTGACGCATAAAAACTCCACGCACTCCACACAATAACCTGTGGCCTGCGTGTTGTCCTCACAACTCATACACACCTGCTGAGAAAGGCAAATTAGACGATGGGATGTGATATGACGACGATGTTCAGGGACGAGGTGGGCTGAAAACGCTCTCCTTTCACTGCATGCAATACAGCTAAAGCAAGCTTAAAGGACCAGTTCAGTCAATTTCAACATGCAGTTGTAATGCTCACACTACTCTGGACTTGTCAGTACCTAAGTTTTTTTTTTCTTCTTCAGCCTTTTCCGAGATCTTGGTCATTGTAATGGGGGCAGCGCTTTGTTTACATTTCAAAAAACATTTTTATTTATTCCCAAAAACATCCGAAAGGTTATACTACATCAGCAGACAACTAGCAAACAGCGGTACCTTTTGGGAAAATATTTGGAGGCATATATATATATATATACTGTATATATATATATATATATATATATATACTGTATATATATATATATATATATATATATATATATATATATATATATATATATATATATATAGTAGGCATATGTGTGTCCTAACATATATGTTAGGCACATGCTACTTTTTTTTAAACAAACGCTACCCCCATTAGAATAGCTCATATCTCAGAAAGGGCTTAGCCGAAAAATGTGACATCACCCGGTACTGACAAGTCAAGGGTAGCGAGCAATACAGCATATTGAAATTGACTGAACTGGTCCTTTAAGCAATTGCTACCATTAGCTCTACATTGCATTTGGCAGACACTTTTCTTCTAAACCAATTGCTACCCACCTGACTTGTTTTCTCCACTGTGCTGGTTGGCACCTCCATAGAGTCTTTTACAAAGAAATTCTCCAGAACTTCCACTTCCATGCACTCCTGGTGGCACACTGGGCAACGAATCACATTGACTGCAACAAGAGGAAAAACAACAACAAAAAACAAACCCTGAATTAGCAAGAATATTTGTTTCTTCTTCACAAAATAAAGCAGTGTTAAACTAAAGAGTTAGCAAATGCCTTTCATACAGGGACGGGGAACTGCTTGCAGCCCTTGAGGCCGCTTTATCCGATTCCCAGATTGTCACTCCCAACGCGGGACAATCCCCGGTCGGCACGCTCCCACTAGCCAGACTATCGAGCCCACCGCCATATAACGGAGCTAGTTATCTTTTTGATGTTAGTTTTTTGTTACGTACCCTAAACCTAACCCTAACCTTAACCTTAACCTTAACCCTAAACCTAACCCTAACCCTAACCTTAACCCTAAACCTAACCCTAAATTGCTTGTATGTGGCAGTGTATGATCATACGTGAAATATAATCGGGTGGGATAGAACGTCTGGGAGTGATAGAACCACCTGGGGCTACACGTCCGGGAGTGATCTCAGTTGGGAGTGTCCATCTTCCTCCTTCCTCGATTCCCTGATTGACGCTCCCAACGCAGGACGCTCCCCTGTCGGCTCGCTCCCACTAGCCAGACTATCGGTCCCACCGCCATATAACGGAGCCAGTTATCTTTTTGATGTTACTTTTTTGTTTCTAACCCTAACCCTAACCTTAACCCTAAACCTAAACCTAACTCTAAAACCTAACCCTAACCCTAAATTGCTTGTATGTGGCAGTGTATGATAATACGTGAAATATAATCGGGTGGGACTACACGTCCGGGAGTGATAGAAACACCTGGGACTGCACGTCCGGGAGCGATCTCAGTTGGGAGTGTCCATCTACCACCGTTTGTGTTCATATGGTCCTCAGATGAATTTGAAGTGGCCCCCCGAACGAAAAAAGGTTCCCCACCCCTGCTTTAATAGATGGGCATGTACAGTGTGGTAGTGTTTCCACTAAAAAATTAAGACAAATTCCAATGAAGCAAAACAAAAAAGTAAGTGTAAACAAACAGCAAGGTGCATGTGGTGGGTGTGACACCTGAAAGTGAAACGGTCTTGAAATGTGATTGAAACAACAATAGAAAAGTAAATCTGCAGGATAAGACAGTATATGCAACTTTTCAAAAACTATAGTTTCTGTTGCTAGTTTAGTTTGCTTTGGTCACCTCCAGGAGTGTCTACCAAAGAGCACCATATCCAGACACTGGTGTGGGATATTCCAGAAAGCTGGCTGTGTCACTTAACTTATGGGAGGACAAACCAGGAAGCCTTCTTCGGACAGTTTACAACTCATGCCCATATAGACATCAAGACACACATAAACATCAGGAGTAAGTGAAGGGGGGGGGGGGGCATTGTGGAAAAACATATCCTGAGAGTTGAGATGGACAAGATATTAGTCACTAAATCCACCATGGATGGCTATGTTCTGACAATGTCCAACGACTTACGTGGTTTTGATGGATCTTCCTGAAAGTGGTGGTTGGCCATCTGACTCGGATACACGAAGTTCCTTGAGGGCGGTGGAAGGCATTTCTTACAGAAAGAGTGGAGACAGGGAAGGAGCTTCGGCTCTCTACTGTGGAAATTTAACTTGCAGATAGGGCAGCAGTCCATCAAACTGTGGGTGCTTTGCGCCTTTTCGCTTTCCTCCTGAACCGGTATGCTTTCGGCTTCATTTTCAACAATAATAACAATGTCATCAGCATCCACTTTCTCTGCAGCGTCTTCCATGATTGATTCCAAATGACGGGGTGTAGCAATGTCTCAGGTAGATGAAGCTGTTGGAAGGCGAGGTATAGGATCCGATTTCGTGGGTTGTAAGTGATCTCTCCACGAAGCCACTATTTCGTGGCCATCGCTCTGGTTTTCCCAATGAGGTGAGACAAATCAACCGAATGTATAAACACACATACGTGTGTACTGTCGGCTTATTAACTCACAAAACAGTAATACACACTCATTCAGTCACAACGCATCCAAGGCTAAAAGTGGCTAATGCTATCCAGCAAGCTAACTATCGAGACACAACACGCATTACAAACCACAGCATATTGCTTTGTGTGGACTTAAAATAGCAATGTAAAGAAGCTCGGCAAATAATCATTGCATATACTTTTCTGTATTAAACAAAGTATGTTAATGACTGTTTGCTTGGCTTCCCAATGACTTATCACGGCCCAGAACACATAAAAGGCCTTTACCAGAGAGGATTTATAGAGGAGAGGCCAAACTGGAAGCTTCTTCCGGGTGGTACTGTCCACGGGGCGGCGATGTTCAAGCAGAGGAGAGCCGTCAGAATGAATGGGGGTCCTATGAAGCTCCACAATAGACGCAACTGATGTGTCCGATATGGAAGGTCACCGGTTTTCATTTTAGTTTTCCTAAAGGAAGTGTAAATTGCCCTTCCAAATGGCATTTGGTTTGATTTTTTAAACTCATTGCATTTTTTTAAAAACACGCATTTTGTGCATGAATAATGTGAAACTCAATTACCCAGAATGCTGCACGTGAGCTCTCTACCCGGGTGTTTCTGGAAAACAAACATGGCGCCAACTCGCTTTACTACCTTAAAAATGTGTTAATCCGACGCTAGATTTCTTAACTGATGAAAATCGAAGGCAGAAATCAACATTGTAGTGTCTAAATATGAGGTCGATTGGTCTATTTGTGGCGTACATCACGATCGGCCGAGTTGTTGGCCTCACGTTTGTCAGTTAGCTTGTGGCTAGGCTACGTCTCGCCGACGTTAGCATCCGGTTTAGTTCCCCATTCACCAATTGGATGTCGTCATTTCCTTAGCTAGAAGCTAGTGAAGACTGACTCACAAATGTCGAAGCTGTAAGAAACTAGACGGATATAACTCCTATGTTACTGTGTTTTAAATTTTAATGTTTAATTTGCAGTCAGAGACGACCGTAATATGTCCAGGTTTCAGCTGCTAGGGAGGACTTATTGTGGGCGATTAGCCCCAGCCCAATTGGGGAACCCCAATCTGCTCTGTCTGAACAGCGCCCCTAATGCAAATCCATTGAACTGCGGCCAAATTTTGTATAATGGGGCGAATAGCCTGTGGGACGGCTATAGGTAGAAAGGCTATGCCTTTACCCACTTCTCCCAGCTGGGGAAAATACATGTAACTAGCTACGGGCGCCGATATAGACCAAACCTTCAAACTATAAACACAGAGAAATGCGAAAAATAAACCCCCCACATAGAGGCCAGGGTGACACGCCAATACCTGTATTTTTTTAGAAATACACTTCCCTTGCCACAAGATACTTTTGTTTGCACTTTTCTTGTGTCGTTAAAATGGAAATATCTTTAAGTAACAGTCTGTGGCTCTGCGCTTACCACAACCAAAGAACTTGGATAACCACACCACACCACAACCATAATAACAACGCGTGCGTGTACACACACACTAAAAACTACACTAAAGAGACAGAGCCATTGAATTAATTAGAATGCGACAGATTTGCTCGAACAGATTCAAATCAAAGCTCAAGTCATAGATATAATCACCCAGCATACCCAGGACCTCTATGCAAAAACCCTTCCCGATTTTTTGTGTCCATTTGTTTCCGGAAGTATTACCTTTGACCCCACTGTGGGAACACATCACTTGGCAATATCAATGCGCCGCCTCAGAAATGGAAGAAGAAATGCATTTTTAACGGTTTCTCTATGTAGTTTTTGAATTGTGAAGAATTGCGTTGGAAGGATCCGCAAGTTATTTTTCTGTAACTACCCAAGGACTCAACGTCAAGATTTGCGCTCACCACGGAAGAGAAATAGGTTGCTATCTGAGTGGCTGCGATTCGGTCGATTCCCAGACTGGGGCTCCCATCTCATTACACTCCCATTTCATCTCGCTCCCACTAGCCAGACTAGCGGTACCACCGCCATATTACGGAGCCAGTTATCTTGTTGATGTTAGTTTTTTGTTTCTAACCCTAACCTTAACCCTAACCCTAAACCTAACCCTAACCTTAACCCTAAACCTAACCCTAACCCTAACCCTAAACCTAAACCTAACCCTAAATTGCTTGTATGTGGCAGTATATGATAATACGTGAAATATAATCGGGTGGGGACCGCAAGTCCGGGAGTGATAGAAACACCGGGGACCGCACGTCCGGGAGCGAACTCCGTTGGGAGTCCCAGTCTGAATGCCGATTCGGTCATAGCCGTGGAGATGGGAAAGTAATTTGACTAGCCTGTTTATTTTGCTGCTGTCTAGATACGATATCGCACTGGTACGACGTGGGACATTAGCGCCATTACGGAAAATCTAAACATTTGATTTATCAACGGGACAGGCCAAGCTATTCGTCTAAATTCAACGGGACATCCGACGTTTCCTAACTTCAGCTATCTCTGATTGGACTGTCTCCAAAACGACCACAGTCTGCTAGCAACATTTCACTAACGTTATTCGAAGGACACGATATCAAGGCGTGACAAAATCCCTGAGGACTGGCAATTGTCTCCGTAGGACTGACTTTTGGTGTCCTATATATCGACACTTCGAGTTTCTTGCACAGTGTGAAATGTTTTGTCTGCAAGACCGCTAACATCACCTAGCCAACGTAAACAGTTGGTTTGCGCAGCTAGCCCTCCTGCGAACTTTTCAATGAATGGGCAGTCTAGTTGCTTTGGCAAGGCAACCTTTTGCTTACTATCTCAAACTAGAAGTGTAGGAGGATTATGTCCAGTAGCAGACAACGTTGAAGAGGCATCGACAAGAGGGCCACATGCCATTTGTCTTTTAATGAAGAGAGATCCTTATGGATGTATATTCATCGCAGGCTAACATCGGGCACTGGCAAACAACGCAATGTTAGCAGACTGCCTTGCTAAGTAGTTGACAATAGTCGACCTGACATCGAGGGCTATTGGGAATCTAATGGAAACTCGTTGAGAAATTTCTTCAGCGCGCTGTCATCATAACAACCAAATGGTGTTAACAGCCCTATTTTCAGGCACTTTGCATAAAATGCGTCCCATTTTTAATGCATCGACAGGACAAGGTGACGGTCTTGCCCTGTGCCTCAGGTAACGTTAGCTATTTTTTTTAGCTGAGCGTAGTGCGCAGGGGAGTGGTTGTGTTGACTGCTCGGCCCGCAGCTTCCTTATGATGAAATAAGACAAGTGACAAGAACTTTTAAAGGGCATATTTTCTTAATTTTGCATTTATTTGCAATCTTTTTGGACAAAGATAGAACTTGCCAAGCATCCTGCATTGTGGGACTTCGCAGACATGACCTGAACTGCAGTGTGTGTGTGTTTTTTCTTCATCAGCCCGACGGCCTAATCATGGAAGTCTGCTTAAAAAATAGCAACTACCGTCATGGAAGTTCATTTTTAAACTGAATCATGAGCAAATCCGTGGAATTTCATCATTAGTTTTTACCAGAAACTACAGCCACAACGGTGACCATTATTGAAGTTAACGCTGATGTGAGATTGATAAGATCCTTTTAACCTTCCTCATCATGTCCATGTACACTGAATTTGTACCTCCTCCGGAATGTCCAGTTTTTGAGCCAAGTTGGGAAGATTTTTCAGATCCTTTAGGATTTATAAACAAAATACGACCCATCGCTGAGAAGACTGGAATCTGTAAAATCCGACCTCCTGTGGTAAGACTTCCGACATATTCAATCATTCAACAATATTTAGGCTACAATTTGTAGCGAGGTGTTTGGCAAAATGTCAATTTTGTAACACTTCCATACTTAAGGTTAATATAGCCTTAGAACATAACCCACCCAGATCTCAAATGCACGCAAAAGAAAACACACCAGAGGTCGAAGAGGATATTTTTGTGTAGGTTATTATGGATCAGTCATGAGCTATGTCGACCTACGTCATTTGTAACTGCGGCCTAACATTCTCAAAGTCCACCGGAATGACATCGTCTTGTTATGAAATAAAGATGTTGTACGTGTGGAAGAAAAACACTTGTATTGTATATAACAGGAAATGTAAACTTCATCGCTGCAACAAATGCCGAAATTCTGTCTGTCCTGTCGTCGGGATGATTGGGCCTTTGTATGCAACCTGACATACCGTATTGAAATGAATCAAATTATGAATCCGACGCATGAAGTGCCTTTGTTCGCGTCTCACGTGAATTGGAAATGAATTTTCGAAATCGCCAGGTTAAATGACTTTTTATTACTTTGTTATGAAAATAATACAGGCTGCGGTTAGGCGTGTAGCCTGATTATCGTTTAAAAGACGTCGGCAGCCCTAATGCAGACCCAAGTTTTTTTTTTTTCATTAACATCTGCCAAGGCTGTTACAAGCTTATTATGTTTCTGATATAACGCCTCTGTAGCTAACACTGTGTAAGAATATGTCCTTAATAGGATTGGCAGCATAGCATGCTTGTGTTTCATGCATGGATTGCTTATAAATCTGCTCATCATGTTGTTGACAATAATGCAAGTCTCGTGTGGTTCTTCAGGATTGGCAGCCTCCTTTTGCTTGTGATGTTCGAAACTTCCGCTTTACACCTCGCGTGCAGAGGCTCAATGAACTTGAGGTAATGCTGTCCCTTTCCCCCCTTTTTTGTTAGAACTGTATGCAGTGTGTGTGTGTGTGTGTGTGTGTGTGTGTGTGTGTGTGTGTGTGTGTGTGTGTGTGTGTGTGTCTGTGTGTGTGTCTGTGTCTGTGTCTGTGTGTGTGTCTGTCTGTGTGTGGGTACGCACAGATAAGAGTATAGGCTACTGGTTGAAGGTATGCAGTGCAGTTAAAAAAACACAGGTGATAGAACAATGACTAAATTTCAGTGTTCAAATGCCATGGACAGACATTTGAGAAGATTTTTTTTTTAAATTCTGATGCCCCGATTGACACACAGCTGAAACGCTTGAAATGTAGAATGTTGAAATGTAGTTTCTAAAAAGATTTTCATTACCACTCATTACTCCTTTATAGGCACTCACCAGGGTGAAGCTCAACTTTTTGGATCAGATTGCCAAGTTTTGGGAGCTCCAGGGTTGCAGACTACGCTTCCCTCACGTGGAGAAGAAGATTCTGGACTTGTATTTGCTTAGCAAGGTCAGAACACTCCATACAAACAGTCTCATAACCATAACATTATGCAAAAGGAGACCGAAAAAAGTAGTCTGGATGGATGATGGATTTTGTTTGGAAAATTGTCAGTATGTGATGAGGTTGTGTATCTGTGTCTGTGTCTGTTTATGTGTGTCTGTGTGTGTGTACATGCTGCGTGTGTCTCTGTGTTTTGTGTTTGACTCCTACAGATCGTCTCAGCAGAAGGGGGGTTTGAGACGGTGTGCAAGGAGAAGCGATGGTCTAAGGTGGCCAGTCGAATGGGCTTCCCCGCGGGCAAGGGCACCGGCTCCCTGCTCCGCTCCCACTTCGAGAAGATTCTCTATCCCTACGAGCTCTTCCAGTCCGGGGCCTCGCTCACGGTAAGGACCACCAACAGCCGCTAGATGGAACCGCCGCTAACACACATTGTTAATTGTTTGATACTTGGATGTGGTGGATTTCATGTTGTGTTGTGACACATTGGTGTGTTGTGTGTTCCCTTTTGCTGCTTGTGTTTTGTGCATTGAGTTGTGTTGTATGATAAGTGCTGAAGCCAAAAGAGATGCCATGTGTGCCTGTCTCTCACAGACCCGTTAAGATATCTATGACAAACATGCCTGCTTGGAAAGGGCAAGCACAAATGTTCATTTTTTTATTTTTGTTAGAAGGCGTGATTCCGTCTGTCTTAATTCTTGTTTCCCAAGACAAATGGAATATACCCTTTCAATTCCAACTTAACTGCTTTGCCAAATGCTGAAATTGGTTATCTTACCCTCATAAGTTTTTTTGTCTGTGTAAAGTACCAGAGTTGGTATGCGCTAGGTTGAACATGTACACTTTCCCCTGTGCATGTACCTGCTGTGAATCCTCAGGGTATCCAGAGGCTGTATGAGGAAGGAGAAGAGGCAGAGGAGCCGGACGAGGGCATCGAGGGTGGAGTGGAGGAAGAGGAGGAGGAGGAGGAACAGAGGGAGAAAGAGTGCAGGGACAGTAAAGAGGGCCTGTGCGACCGGACGCAGAGCAAGGACCAGCCCTCATCCGAGAGACGCTCGCGCCGGCTCAAATCTGAGGTGGGTGCAAACCACAACATTAGCCAATCAGAGAGAACTTCTGTGCCAATTGTTTTACATTTCAGTTTTGTCCAATGGTTTTATTTACCTTCCCATCAATGCAAGATGTGACTTTTGGCTTTGGTGGTGAATAAGTGTTTACCAAGTGTACTTTTTTGGCACTTTCTGAGATGTACTTTCTCTAAATAGGTTGGCCTAGTGATGGTGAAAGTGCAAATTTCACAAGACGTCAGCTTCCACTCTTTGACCAATATCACCACTGACTGTTAAAAAAGAAAGCATTGCTGGATGCTGATGCTGAACAGATTAATTGGTGCGAAAATTGCAGCACACATTTTGCCATGTGACTGTGTGGGATCATTCTGGTCGTCATGTAGGCACGTGATTTGGAGTAATAGCATTATCATATTGTGTTGTGTAACACTCAGACTAATCTGCCAGGCAAAAGTCTGCTGCAAACCACTGGCAACACAGCGTGTAGGCCCAACTGTGACACTGATGAGCTGAAGCTTTCATAGTGCAGAGTTCCTTTTGGTCTTTGCATTTTTATTTCCTTTCAGCTGTACAGAGTTAAGTGGCTATTCGGGGTGTGTTAACTGTTCCACAGGGGTTCCTAGTTCTTTTTCATGACTCATATTCATGTAGAACCTTGCAGCTTGATGTTTTCTACTTTGGCATTTCATTTTCATTCTATGTTGTTAACCATATTTTTTTTTTCCTGTCTGCGTAATTTCACTTAAGGAAAACTTTTATAATATTAACATTTTGCAACATTATCTACTTACACTGGGTATGTTGTGAAGGTACATCAGACAAAATAGAGAAACTCCCGTACATTGTCCTTTTTTCTTTAATACACAAAGTGTCGGTCTTCAACCTTCATCAGGCAATTCAATTTAACAAGTAGCTCTACCTGTTTAAGTTCTAAGACTTAAAAAAAAGTTTTAAAGAAAAAAGCTTAATGGTCAGTGTGGCGGAGTTTTTATACCCGGTTAGAATGTCTGATGAGCGACCCATGGGTCATCTCCAATGCACCTGCCAGCTGAGGTGTGTGAAAAAGAAATCACAAGTTTGTTGTGAAATTACATAAAAATGTTGCTGCATGTAGAGGCACTGACGAGCACAACTTAATAATGTCCTAAATTCTCACATTTTTCACAATATCGATAGCGAGAAAACAAGGAGCCAAAAAGCCTTCAGATCTTTGGCACAAGCCCCAAGATGGGGGCACTGGAAATAGTCTTGGCTGGTAAGTCTCTCTCCCTCTCTCTTTCCTTGGTGGACAACATCCAAATGAACTTATCTGAATGAGAAAAGTAATACATTATCACATTACTTCCTGTTATCTTTATTTGTCTTTTGGAAATGTGGCTCTTTAAAAACAGATACCATGCCAGAGCAGTTAAAAAGGCCTTAAATCTGCCATGGGTAAAAGCTGTTTGCATGGACAGAAATGGTCTAGTTTCAATAAATGTGATTTAAAACATGTGTTCTCCTTAGCTGAAGATAATGGTTACTAAATGAGACTTTAATTTTTCATGCAATTGCTGTGTTTTTTATTTATCTTCAAAGATGATGCTTTCCTCAAGAAGCAGCGCCATATGAAAGCTCAAGCCTTTGCCATTAAGATGCGACCACGCAAAGAAACATTGGAGGTCAACTTCGTAAGTTTTTAAGATGTATTAATTACCGTAAGGATTTCCAGAAAGGGAAGCATGTTTGTTAGGTGCATTTCAACTTAGCTCGGTGGCACATTTATTTGCATGTATATCGTTTGCTAGCCCATTTTGTATGCTTGTACATTTTTTTGACACAGTCTATGTGGAATAGATTCTCTAGGTTTTTGGGACATTGATTTGATAGTGTTAATGGGAAAGATTATCAAGCTTACCATGTTTGTTCCTTAACACGCAGTCAAAGCAAGTTTATTTGTAAGCATTATCAAAAATGCACCAAGGGCCTTGCAGGGTGATGTGATGTGTTGAGCTGAGTTGAACTGATTTGATGATGCATTTTGACTGTCGTCCAGATCGATCTGTATTTGTGCCTGGTGTGTGGGCGGGGCGATGAGGAGGACCGCCTCCTGCTGTGTGACGGCTGCGATGACAGCTACCACACCTTCTGCCTGATCCCGCCCCTGCAGGACGTCCCCAAGGGAGACTGGCGCTGCCCCAAGTGTGTGGCAGAGGTACGCCCTATTTACAGATGAAACCGTCTAGTCCGTCTGTTATCCTAATCACCAATGAGACACCCACAGCAGGGTTTTGCCCAGCACTTTATAGTTTAGCATGTAACCTTGACGACTAACACCTCACACCTTGACTAGATCTCCTGTAAAGAATTTGTATTAAGATTGGAATTTAAGCATATGCTTTACAAAATATTGTATACGCTACTTGATTTCAAAATGTTAAAGAAGTTTAAACCATATTTCATATTGAATGATTACAGCCACATCTGTCTGATGGTGCCCTACCCCTCACGCCAGCCTTGACTAATAAGTGTTCTGTGGCACACTACACAATGGTTTGTCTTAATCACCTCTGTGACATTCACTGGTACTCTAAATTAGTCTCCCTGGATTTACTTAGAAATCTCATGTGTCACCAGGCGTTTGCTTGATCCCCATTGTCTGTTGATAAAAACCATCTCCTTTGTTTTGATGTTTCCCAATGAGGAGGTAAACCAGATTAACCCACAATATTGAGATTTTGGGTTGCTGGACTTGTTTTCCAGGAATGCAGTAAACCAAGGGAGGCCTTTGGCTTTGAGCAAGCCGTACGAGAGTACTCGCTGCAGAGCTTTGGGGAGATGGCAGACCACTTCAAGTCCGACTACTTCAATATGCCAGTGCACGTGAGTGGGAACACCCATGCCCACACTTAACCTCCTTTATTGCCAAGTCTAGCACACCGTGTTAAACAGTCATACGTCTAACAGTGATTCCCGGTTGGTTTTAAATGATGCCCTTGGTATTTATGTCCATTAACCATTGACTGACCAAATAGTTTAGCTGTAAGCAACTTGCTTACTTCTTTTAGCTCTTTGTCGATTATGAACATCGTCAAGCTCAAAGAAGTCCAGTTGCTTACAGTTAAACTCTTTGAATGAGAAACTTCAGACTGACCAGTTATTAAGAAAGTTACATCACCTTTCATCATATTACACTTAAGCTGATGCTTTTATCCAAATGGACGTAGTGTTACTTTAAGCACAGGGTATTGGGGTTACTAATCATTGTGTGGGGATAGTTGCCTTGCACTTCAGCCATGGAGTGAGATGATGGGATTTGAACCTGCAATCCTCTGATCCTAAAGCCCATATCCTTAACCTCTAGGCCACGGCTGCCGCAGTTGAATGAAAGCATACGTCAGCTAGGGTTACGTTGTATGTTTTGCCATTGCACAATGTTGAAGTATTTTTGAGTATTTCTTGTGGTCCACAGATGGTCCCTACAGAGCTGGTGGAGAAGGAGTTCTGGCGTCTGGTGAGCAGCATCGAGGAGGACGTGATCGTGGAGTACGGGGCAGATATCAGCTCCAAAGACGTGGGCAGCGGCTTCCCCATCAGGGACGGCAAGAGGAGATTACTGGGAGATGAAGAGGTACAGATGGGAAGCCTTGATTGGATATAGTTCAGGAGAACGGCTGGGATATTTAGGCTTTAGTTTGTGTAATGTAATGTGATGTACTGCTTCCGTACAGTGCTCTGCTTGACATTTACTTATGAATAATCTGAAAGTCACAGTCTGAAAGAGGTTACTACGTAGTGCTTTGTCAAGTAGATGTAGTTTCTCATATATACATGGAATGCGGTCACACCACATACTGTAGCCCAGTGTTTCTCAAAGTGGGGCGCAAGCCATTGGGCGGAGGCATTGCAGGGGGGGGCATGTGAGATCTGATTTTGATTTGTTTGTTTTTTTCCCCCAAGGAAATTATTTCCTGTCTCTTTAATAAGCAATACATTTTAACCCCTCACCACCAACATTATATTATAAATTGTCATGAATTTGAGTGGCATAGGAAATGAACACACGTCCCTCTTTGTTTTATCTCACCAGTCACCTTTCCTTTGATTCTGCTGCGCAGCGCAGCAATCGTAAAATCAGGGGGGACTCGGAAGCACGCAGACCCTCCGAAGGGGGGAATGATGGGAAAAGTTTGAGAACCACTGCTGTAGCCTGTTCTTGTGCTCTTTAAATACGGCATGTTACCATAACCACATCATTCATTATATAATTATTTCAAGGACATCCCTTTGAGGAATGAATAGAATAGTTCTGAGAAGGTCAAACAAACCGAGATTTACTACAGGTGATTTTAGGCCATTTTCCACTGCCGTCCTCTACCAGGCACAGCTTGACACGGCATGACTTGGCCGCCGTTTATTGATTTTCGATTAGCAAAGTACGGCACGGCACAGCTCTGCTTTCTGAACCGAGAATAGATTAGATGGCTGTTGGCCTATGTGAACGTGAAGTAATGTTAAAGTACTGTAACGTGACAATGCCAAAAACGTAACTCCAACCACACTCCGGGTAACACAGTGATGGAAATTGACTGAGCTGAACACTACCACAAAGCTCCTCACAACACGATCGGGTTGTGTGTGGAAAAGTGCCTGTTGTGTGTATCAACAATAACAAAACGTAAGGCGTGAGGCAGGAGAAGGTGAACAATGAAGAAAATTCAGAAGACACTACACACTGCTTACTGTTGTTTTTGTTACTTCATTTTTTCGGCTCTGACAGTAAGCAGTGTGCGGTGTCTTCAGAATTTTCTTCAAGGTGTAAATGTGTTCCTCTGTATTGGAGTAGCAAGCACTGTTTGAACACTTTTTTTCAAATAGTCTGTGAGAAACTGCAGCTTCTCCAACTCCATCTTTGAGCATGTTCCTGTCCTGTCTGTGTAGGAGTATGCCAACTCTGGCTGGAACCTGAACAACATGCCGGTGCTGGAGCAGTCGGTGTTGCGGCACATCAACGTGGACATCTCTGGCATGAAGGTGCCCTGGCTCTACGTGGGCATGTGCTTCTCCTCCTTCTGCTGGCACATCGAGGACCACTGGAGCTACTCCATCAACTTCCTCCACTGGTGAGTTGTCTCAGAGTAGGCAGATTTGTCTTCTGTGATTTTCAAGCTCAAAGAAGCCAGACAGTTGCTTACTGCTGAGGTCCTTGCATAGTCCTCCTTTGGAAACCTTGAAATGGACAAAAGGCGGTTGAGGGTGTGGAAAACGGAAAGCGGAAGTAATTTACTTTGTATGGAACAGCAAGCGGCTCTAGTTTTGAGGGCGTCAAAAGAGAAGTTGAAAAATATGTAATGACCTATGACGTGGTTCGGCAGCAGCGGGAGGGAGCCAATGGAATGTCTAGATTTTTCTAAGCACCAGCTTCAGTTGGTCACTCTCCTGATCGAACATTAAAGGCTGAATCTTTCGCTGCGTTCGTCGCCCCTGATCTGCACAGTCCAGGCGGGACTCTGAAGCGTTTTAGCTCTTTCAACAAGTGCTGTCTGTTCCTACATTTCCATTGTTGGGCACTGATGGGATACATTGCCAGTCACTACAACATACACCTACTTGGAGAGGACGCAACAAATCAGTATGTTGTGTCACAAGTCCTCCCACACAAGACCCACACAAGACTCCCATACCCGTTCTTCCTGTGCTGTATGCATGTGTGCAATAGGTTTGATCACCCTTGCAATGTATTATGCATATGCTGCTAGACACCTTAGTATCCTTTCGGACTAATTATGTCACTCTACTCCACTCTACAGGGAGCCTAAATGATGGTACGGTGCAATGTGTTGTGTCATCAGCCCTGTTGTTTGACATTTGCCCACTTGTTTCCTGTATTTCCAAAGGGGGGAGCCCAAGACGTGGTACGGTGTTCCCGCTCACGCGGCGGAGCAGCTTGAGGCAGTGATGAAGAAGCTGGCTCCGGAACTCTTCGACTCTCAGCCGGACCTGCTGCACCAGCTGGTCACCATCATGAACCCCAACATCCTCATGGAGCACGGCGTACCGGTGAGTGTCACCACCAGATGATGATGACCATCTGGGTTCTTTCCATTATCCAAATTCCCGTCCCGTCCTCCTTTGTGCTTGTAGCCTCCTGATGACATCACAACATGTCATTGACGACAAAAAGTTTTAATTCGATAGCTCAGAAAAAAACGCAATTTAAAAGTCATTTTCTCATTTGCAATCGAGATGTTGAATGGGGAAAATTCCCCCAAATGTTGTTGTGCCCAGGCTGACAGCGGGGAAACTTGATTGCTTTCTCCACGGAGGCGGGGCGTCAGCAAAGTTCAAGGCCACAAGCATGGGTGGAGGACGAGAGTCAGGATAATGGAGTGTACCCAAACTGTGTTTGTCTTTCAATTTGTTCCTCCTGTCGTTTCCTCCAGCTTTGTTCCTTGGTTTTTCACCCTCTCCCCGTGGAGGGCACAATATTTCCCTGCGGTTAAGCAGCTTTTTAGGGGTTTTCCCCCCATTCAATACCCTGATACACAGTAACGTCTAAATTGAGTTTTAGCAAGATATTGAATACAAACCACCATATTGAGAAGGACTGGACCATTGACTGTGTTTCTTGTTCAGAAATGGACAAGAAAATGTCTGGTCATGTGTACTGTTTGTAACTTTCACAGTGATGGCACCTCATCTATCTAAAGAGATTAGTGCTGAATTAGGATTAGTACACTGGCTTGAATGAACACAAGGTAGTATTTTTTACGTTCTTATTTCTGGGTGTTAACTTCTAATGCCACTGATACTATGGTATGTGTGCTCTGCTGCGTTTGCTGTCTTCAACACTGAAACTTGTTCCATCCAATAGGTGTACCGAACCAATCAGTGTGCTGGAGAGTTTGTGGTGACCTTCCCGAGGGCGTATCACAGCGGCTTCAATCAAGGCTACAACTTTGCTGAGGCTGTCAACTTCTGCACAGCAGACTGGGTATGTTTGGCTATTGAGATTATTTGTAAGAAACCCAAATTAGTACACCTTTTGACTTTCTACATGAATTATCAGATTTATCATCACATTATTTTTTTTAAGACCAACCTTCTGTATATGAATCCTTAGATAGGGGGGCTGATAAATCTGCAGTAATATCAATGTTTAAACATCTTTTTTGTGTTGATCCAATTTAAATTCATTTATTTAGTACTTACTCAACGTCCTAATGATATACAGTACATTCACTGTTAAATAAAAATATGTTGTCCCTATCTTCAACCTATACATTTTCAATTTGAAATCTTAATGGGACCCGTTTCTTATTTTGCAGTTGCCGATGGGTCGTCAGTGTGTGGCCCACTACCGCCGCCTCCATCGCTACTGCGTCTTCTCCCACGAGGAGCTGCTCTGCAAGATGGCCGCTGACCCCGACAGCCTGGACGTGGAGCTGGCGGCCGCCGTGGTGCGGGAGCTGGGAGACGTCATGGAGGAGGAGACGCGGCTGCGGCAGGCCGCCCTGGACATGGTGAGTCTCCCGCAGAGCTGACATGTGGAGTAGGGCGCACCAAAGTCCCCAACATTTGAAGATCATGCTGTGCTTTTACAGTATGGGTCGTATTTGCAGAGTTTGGTAAGTTATGGTAGTGCAAAGGAATAGTCCTGCAAGAGCAGAGCAGGCCTTCTCAAACTTTACTTTTTGAAACAGCGTTTGATGCACACTTGTGTGAAGCAGGGTCATTGAGTATCCAGTACACCGTACCATTGACATGGTGTAGGTTTGATGGGTGAGACTGTTTTTGAAATCTGGTCAATATTGGGGTGTTGAAATGCGTATGATTCTTGTTATTCAGAAGTCAGTTTAGTTGTTGGCAACTGTACTTCTTCTTGCAGCTTGGAAAATTTGCCTCTTTGACTGGGAGATTTCTTCAGTCAGTTCTACCTGTGAGAATGTATAAAGGCCTCAGGAGAGTTAGTTAGAGAGTGGTAGCATGCTTATGATGAGGTCGGGAGGTCAAGAATCACTGGACTAAAATGACTTTGATGAATGTCAGGATCTTCTATCAGACATCCCATTTTCTGCCTTCTCTGTGTGATGGTGTTGTGTGTCCTGCAGGGGGTGCTGTCCTCGGAGCAGGAGGTGTTTGAGCTGGTGCCTGACGACGAGCGGCAGTGCCACCGGTGTAAGACCACCTGCTTCCTGTCCGCCCTCACCTGCTCCTGCAGCCCTGAGCGCCTCGTCTGCCTGCACCACACCGCCGACCTCTGCGACTGCCCGCTCACCAACAAATGTCTTCGGTAAACACCAGCCTGCCTTTATTTTCCCTCGCATGTCAATGTGCTGTCCTTCTCTCATCTTTCTCTCTCACCTCCAATCGTTTCCTGTCACAATCTCTGTCCTGTCTATGTAAAGGTGTAAAAGCCCAAAATATATCTTTATTGAAGTTTTTAAAAGTTTGTTAAACTGATAATATATGTGCCCTGGCATCTCAACATTTCTCAAAAAGATAATGGGTCCATGTACAATACATAGAAAATGATATGCATTTAAATACATCATTCTTGAAATCTTTGCTACACTGGTAAAATATAAAATAGTTGACAGCCAATGCTGACTCTCCTCTCTTTCTTGTGCAGATTCAGGTACGACTTGGAGGAATTTCCCTCCATGCTCTACGGTGTGAAGTCTCGAGCCCAGTCGTATGACACCTGGGCCAAGAGGGTGACTGAGGCACTGGCAGCCGATCACAAGAATAAGAAGGGTAACTTCGAATACATGGATCTTGTGGTTGTTTGTTCGTTTTGCCTTTTTTCAGTTTTCAACCTTCAGAAGCAGCAATTTGACACCCCATGTTTGCTCCTGCAGGTCACTGAAAACGGCTGTTTTCCTAAAAGTAGTGAGATATATTAGTAAAACAACCTCTACCTTTTAGTGCACTAGTACATTTGTTTTCCTGTTACACATGTATTGTTCAGGCTAGTACACTAGTACATTTGTTTTCCTGTTACACATGTATTGTTCAGGCTAACTATTGAAGTAACATTTTAGTCCTGTTGTGTGTAGTTACAAAAACATTTGGCATTTGCTCCTATCGGTCTGTATATTTCCTGTGCACTTTGTATCTGCAAGTGTTCTATGCTATGAGTATGTCCTTGATTGTAAGTCGTTTGGGATAAAAGTGTGTGCCTAATGCAATGTAATGTAATGTGTGTGCCTTAGACCTGATTGAGCTGAAGGTGATGCTGGAGGATGCGGAGGACAGGAAGTATCCGGAGAACAACCTGTTCAGGGAGCTGCGGGAGATGGTGAAAGAGGCCGAGACCTGCTCCTCAGTAGCGCAGCTGCTGCTCAGCCACAAGCAGAAACACAGGTCACTAGCACAGCCCTAAATGAACCTTCTTCCCCCCCCCCATCACCACCCAAAATGGCTAATAGTATTAGATGTCAATCTCACTAGCCAAACACACTGACTAATGGGTCAACGTGGCTAGTAAGTTGGTCTTTTCTACCAGCCAAACTGATATTTCACCAGCATTTGGCCGGTTGGTTGGGGTTAATTTGGAGCCCTGCTCACTATCAGCACCGTTTTGTCCTCTAGGGTTCAGTCACTCTTCACAGCAGTTGTGAGCAACAGATTCTTATTCATCCCGATCATGTTATCCAAAGTTTTAGCTGTTAGCAGCTGGGCTTTCTCTTTGAGCTCGATCTCTTGGGATGACTCAGAATCCATTTATTATTATTACGTTTTTGTTATTACAGTTGATTTTGATAGTTACATGGTTGAACAATCATGGATCAGCAGTGTATTTTATTAGTGACTGACTGGAATAATATTAATTATGATGTGCTGTATTTCTGCTCCTGGGGCCATGCGGCCCATCGCTGATTTAACACTATGAACCTTACGCCATTAAAAGATGTTTCCCGCTGTGCCTTTGTGTGTGAAGCAGGCAGCGTCCCGAGGTGAGCCGCACGCGCAGCAAGCTGACGGTGGAGGAGCTGAAGGCCTTTGTGGAGCAGCTCTTCCGGCTGCCCTGTGTCATCAGCCAAGCACGACAGGTCCAGGTCAGTCACTCACGGCACCAGCAGGAGCTACCATGGGGAGCATTCCAAGAACATGGTTAAGAGATGAATCTGGGCTAGGTTAACCTGCATCTGCTACTAGATAGCCCACAGTCGTCATTTAGAGCAGTGTTTCCCAACCTTTTTTGTGTCATGTACCCCCTAAACCTTTTCGTTGTGCCAGTAGTACCATGTTCCATGATGTTTTACATCACTTTTTCTATTGCAGTGTGACTATGCTCCATGCATTTGTTAAAATAACATTTTTCCCAAGTACCCCCTGCAGTGTGCTCGCGTAACCCTAGTGGTACACGTACCCCTGGTTGGGAAACACTGATTTAGAGAATAAGGACTCCAGGTTCTTGTATTGAATGATTGACCACTACCTCAAGGTTAGCTTAACCTGGATTACTGCTTAGCCAGGTCCCTGGCATACTCCCATGGCCATCAGACTGTACTATTTTGCTAAATCTTTTTATTTCAAAGGACATTCTATGCAAATACATTTTCTTAGTCTTTTATATACTTTACCAGTCCTTTTTGATTATTTCCCCATGTCCCCCCATCCCCCCCACCCCCCCACACACACACCCAGGGATGATCCAATACATATAATAAATTATAAGTTAGAAATATTATAACCAAAAATGTAAAAATAAATAAATAAAAATAGAAGAATAGATTACATAGAACAGAAAATACATTCATATGTCCACACACACACACACACACAACAGACGTGCGCGCGTACACACCCACACACCCACACACACCCACACCCGGACGGGCGCGGGCGCACACACACACACACACACACACACACACACACACACACACACACACACACACACACACACACACACACACACACACACACACACACACACACACATATTGAGAAAATAAAAGATAGGGCTACGTTATAAAGAAAACTAAAAAAGGTAAAAGAAATGTGTATGGAGGGCATTGCTTTCAATCTCAAAATGTGCATATATTTAATAACCAACATAAGATTTATCATTATTAGTAGTAGTATTGTTATTATTTTTTTTTTTTCTTTATAATGTGGAATATCAAGGCTTAGAGTCTACCTTCTCATATTTATCAAACCAGAAATTATAGGGCACCAGAACTCATCAAACAGATAACCTTTGTTATATTTCTCTAATGTCATTTTCTCTAAAGGCAAAAAAGAAGATATTTGGTCCACAAAAGTCTTGAAAGATGGGGGTAATGCATTCTTCCACAATAAAAGTATACATTTCTTTGCAAAATAAGTAATCAAAATGAATATTCTTCTTTTTGACTGATCTAGGACTAAGGCCTTTGTATCGTTAAGTAGATATAGACTCCTGGTAGGTTCGAACTGTCTACCCAAGACTACTTCAATAAATGAATGTATTGAGCCCCAAAAGTTTTTTAACAGGCTACAATCCCAAAACATGTGTATGAACGTCCCTTCGGCCTTATTACATCTTTGACACACAGCTGTGATATCTTTTGATATTTTGTGCATTTTTGAAGGGGTTAAATAGGTTTTGTAGAAAAATTTGAAATTTGCTTCTTTGATTTTATTGCTAGTGAAAGGGAAATGAATATTATTGCAAATATTTAACCATGTGTTATCATCCAATATTTTCCCTAGATCGTTCTCCCATATCTTTCTCAGCCCCACAAATGATGATGGGCCTTCTCTTGTCATAAGGTTATAAAATATACTTATTTTCCCTTTTAAAGTTTCTGAAGAAAATAGCAACTCCTCTATTTCTGCTAATTCAAACCTTAATTGTCTTTCTTTAATAAATGTTGTAATAAGGCTTCTTAGTTGTAAGTACTTAAAGAATAGCTTATCTGGGAGCTTAAACTGTAACTTTAAATCCATAAATGATTTAATCTTGAGATCCATATTTAACACATCTTTAAATTGTACTATACCAAGATTAGTCCATTGACTTGTATTAGATAAGGCAGCTTGGGATCTAAGGTCTGGATTTAGAAATATAGGTGAATGAATGGAGGTACCAAAGGATATTCTCATTTTCTTTCTACACTTTTTCCAAGTTTGTAAAGTGTTAACGACAGTAAAACACTTGCCTATGTTCTTAATTTTTTCAAAATGTTTTATGAATATGAGGGAGCTAAGAGTCAGTGGTTCAACTATTTTTGACTCAATATTCACCCACAACGATTCTTGTCTCATTGTTATCCATGAGATTAGGTTCCTCGTTTGAGCAGCCCAAAAGTAGTATTGAAGGTTCGGTAATCCCAAGCCTCCCAAGGCTTCTGGCTTCATAAGAGTAGAGAGACTAACTCGAGGTTTTTTATTACTCCAAATAAATCTAGAAAAAGAGTTATTGATCAACTTGAAAAAAATCTTCTGGGAGCGAGCAAGGAAGCATCTGAAAAAGAAAAAGAAATCTTGGGAGAACATTCATTTTAATCAAATTTATTCTTCCTAAGAGTGATAATGGTAGTGAAGTCCACCTTGATAGTTCTGATCTGACCTTGGAAGAAAGGGGAGTATAGTTTTCTTGAAATAAATTCTCCAATTCTGGGGTAATGAATATGCCTAGGTACTTAAAACCTTTTGGAGTGGGGTTGAACCCACTAGAGGCAAGCATTTTTTCAGTTGGTGTCATGTGTAGAAACATTGCATTGGACTTGTTAAGATTAATCTTGTATCCTGAATATCTACCAAATTCATTAATTGTACTTAGCAAATGAGGGACTGAGTGCTCCGGATCTGAAATATATAAGAGAATATCATCTGCAAATAGTGACAATTTGTGTTCCGTAGTATTCAACTTATAGCCTCGGATGTTACTATTACTTCTAATAAGTGTGGCGAGCGGCTCAATCATTATAGCAAAGAGTAAGGGTGACAATGGGCATCCCTGCCGGTTCCTCTAGTTAGAGAGAACAAGTTTGAACATTGCCCATTTGTGATAAACTGCTGCTTTAGGGCTCTTATAAATACTTTTAATCCAACTTATAAAATTATCAACCAAATTTAAATTTGTCAAGGACAGAGAAAAGGAAATTAAGTTCCACCCTATCAAATGCTTTTTCTGCATCTAATGATAGAAGCAGAGAGGGCTTTTGCTGATTATTAAAGCAGTTTATTATATTTAATGTCCGTCTTATATTGTCAGCTGCATATCTTCCTTTTATGAAGCCTGACTGGTCAGGATTGATAAGTGTGGGTAGGATAGATTCCAGCCTTCTAGCTAAGAGTTTAGTTATAATTTTTGTAGTCATGATCCAAAAGACTTATAGGTCGATAAGAAGAGCATTGTAAGGGGTCTTTACCACCTTTAAGTAGGACACTAATATGCGCAAGGTTCATTGTCTGAGGAAGTGTCTTTTCCTCGCAGAAATTATTTACCATTGCCATGAAGATTGGGCAAATCTCGGGCCAGAACTCCTTGTAGAAATCTACAGAGAAGCCATCTGGTCCTGGACTTTTGTTTAAGGACATTGTATTAATCGTAGCCAGTACTTCTTCCTCTGTAAATGGAGAGTTTAACATTTGCTTATCTAAAGAAGAAATTTCTGGTAATTTAATTAAACTTAAATACTCTTCCAAGCTTTCTTCAGAAGGAGCCTGTTGTGATTTATAAAGATTGTTATAAAAGTTGAAAAAGGTGTGATTAATCTCCTGAGGATGGTATGTTATTTTGTTTTCCGACTTGTATATGGCTTTTATGGTTTTTTCCGCTTGCTCCTTCTTTATTTGATATGCTAGTAGTTTCCCTGGTTTGTTACCAAATTCATAATCTTTTTGTTTAGTCAAATTCATTTTCTGAAGAATTTCTTCAGATATTAAAGTGTTTAATTTTGCTTTGGCAGTAGTTAGTTGAATCCAGTTGTCCTCTGTGGGTGCGATTTTATGTAGGCTTTCTTTTAAACATACTTCTTCCTCTATAACTTTTCTTTTCCTTAGTTTGTCCCGATTTTTAAATCAGACTGTACTATTAATAGAAAATAATGAGTCAAGAGGAAAATGCATTTTTCATTCATTCAGGGAGATTGAATGAGCACAACGCAGATGTATACCTTGATCCCAGAAAATAAAGGAGTGCTGTGTTTTTTTAAAATAGGATACAATTCCAGTGAAAATGAAGTGATTTGTGTCCATTCGATATGTCATGTTTTGATGCCAATGGACATCCCTACTGTACTTTGTAAAACAAAAAGCCAAATATCATGAATCACTGTTCCCTCTGCTGCCATCTCTATCAGGAGTTGCTGGAGAACGTGGAGGAGTTCCACGAGCGAGCGCAGGAGGCGCTGACCGACGAGACCCCCGACTCCTCCAAGCTGCAGGCCCTGCTGGACCTGGGCGCCGGGCTGGACGTGGAGCTGCCCGAGCTGCCGCGCCTCAAGCAGGAGCTGCAGCAGGCGCGCTGGCTGGACGAGGTGCGCCTGACGCTGGCCGAGCCGCAGCGCGTCACCCTGGAGCTCATGAAGAGGCTGATCGACTCGGGCGTGGGGCTGGCGCCGCACCACGCCGTGGAGAAGGCCATGGCCGAGCTGCAGGAGATCCTCACCGTGTCGGAGAGATGGGAGGACAAGGCACGCGCCTGCCTACAGGCCAGGTGACACTCAATGAACTTGTATTCTATTTACTCATCATTGTTTGGTATAGTACTCTGTGACAGTGTCCGAGAGATGGGAGAACAAGATGTTGTAACGTGTACACCATGCAGGGAAAACACTGGAAAGTAGAGGTTGGAGCGCACTGCAGGCCCAGACCCAGCCTCTCCTTTCCAGTCATGTTTGTCCCACTTAGGGTTTTCAGGCCGACCAGAAGGGAACCGGTGCTGGTGCCCGCACTAGTTCTGCACTAAAGTGCTTATTTGCGAACCGCCTGTGTTCATACTGGGCTCAGAACTTTTTCCGCACGTGACTGTGTTACCCGGATGAACCTGCTGACGGCCACGTTGTCGTCACGTTTCGCAGAGAAAAAAATAAGTATTTTGCGGTTCGCATTGTGAACCAACTTTCCGGTTCGCGAACGCTAATATCTGTGGCGTGAACACAACCGGACGGATCGGTGTTTAGGTGCGGCCTGAATGCTCCCACTGTGATGCACTTGCAAGCTGAGGGATGATGCATAGAGTTCGAATTCTACTGAACAGGGAAACACTGTCTGCCCCCTATTCTTAGTCACAGGGTTTTTTTTTATTTGTTTGTTTCTGTTCTCTGTGAACATTTTTACAAGTCCAGTATCAAAGGTTACTACAGTATTTTATCCTTGTTGTAAATCCTCCTCAGTTTTATTCTTAGAAAACATCCCACATCATCTCAAGTCGAGGTTGTAATCATTCAAACATGTAATGTTTTTTTTTTTCAGACCTCGCCACAGCATGGTAACTCTGGAAAGCATTGTGTACGAAGCCAAGAACATTCCTGCATACCTCCCCAATGTGTTAGCACTTAGGGATGCCCTACTGAAAGCCAAAGAGTGGACTTGCAAAGTGGAAGCCATACAGGTACTGTTATCGTCTTTGACATTCTCTTCTAAAATTCGTATTTTTGTTGATTTGCGTGTTGCCTTGAAATGTGTGCCTTTTGGAATTTCATGAATTTAGTAGGATGGCGCACGTATGCATTTCTGTCTTGCCTTGTTAGCAGTTGTAATAGTACACAGTATTACTTTTTTTTGAAGATGAGCGGTTTTTTTTAGCCTTTCACATGGAAAGATTTCATGTGGAAACACCCAATGGAGCCAGATGGAAATTAGCCATTGTGCTACAATTTGGCATATTTACAAGTGTATGTTCATCAATGTGCAATGTCCTGAAAAATAGAGTAAATTATTGCAAAGAGCATGGGTCTGTATCAACCGCTTGTGTCTGCTGTCTTGTTGATCAGAATGGCACCAACTATGCCTACCTGGAGCAGCTGGAGAGTCTGCTGGGTCGCGGCCGCAGCATCCCCGTGCGGCTGGAGTCCCTGCCCCAGGTGGAGTCCCAGGTGGCCTCGGCCAGAGGCTGGAGGGAGAGGACCGCACGCACCTTCCTCAAGAAGAACTCCACATACAACTTACTGCAGGTCAGCACTCCAGATAGACCCTTTATGTTGATGCCCTGATGAAGACCGTTTGTCTTTTGGTCAGAAGATGCAAAGCAGCGCCTATGCCTATGCCTTGATGCCTATCATTTTGGTCTGGTATATTATCATTTTCCCCTGCTTTTTTCTGTAGAAACATTTGATATTGTATAGAGCAATGGCTAAATTACTTTTTCTCAATGAGGGCTCTACAGCCCCCCCCAGGGGGCGTTGCGTTTAGAAGGATGGAAATGAGAGGGGCCGGTGCTTCGTTGCCCTTTGGCGCCATTAGTCCATTTAGTTTATTAATACTAAGGGGGGCGTTGGCAGGCTTAAGATGAGGTCAAGGGAGCATTTAGAGGATGTTCATGATGAGGCCAAGGGGCCTTTTTAAAAAAAGGTTGAGAAGCACTGGGCTAAATTTTGTGCACCTCACTTGACGCCCGCCTCTGGCAATTTGCAGGTGCTGAGCCCTCGCGTGGACATCGGCGTGTACGGCAACAGCAAGAGCAAGCGTAAGCGTGCCAAGGAGCTGCTGCTGGAGAAGGAGCGGTGTGGCGGCGGAGGCAGCGGGCTGCTGGAGCTGGAGGGCCTGGTGGGGGAGGCGGGCCTGGACGAGGGGGGACTCCTGCTGCTGGACGAGGCCGCCGCTGCACGAGACCCCGCCAGCGTGGTGGCCGCCTTCAAGGTCAGAGGATAGCAATGTTGAAGAAGAGGAAAATATCCACATGCTGTTGCTGCTCATGCGCATGTTTTGACCTTAAGCGGTCTTTGTACAGTGTATGCTGTCACCTTACGATATTCATCACCTACCATACACCTGACCACGTGAGGTCAAAACATTGTGTTAATGAAATCGGTGAGCAGCAACAATGTGTGGATTTTTCTTCTTTTTCCCTCGCGTTTGTTGTTTGATCCGGCACCTGTTTTATTGGATGTGCACACGTTCTGGACGCTAATTTAGCATATGAATATTGCTAACAAATATTGCAAACAATATTTCCATGTGCCTGCCTTCCAGGTGAACCTCAATATTGGTGAACCTCAATCTTCCTCAATAGCTTAGCTGTAGGCACTGGAACTTTTTTTTTTGATTGCCTCAACTACCATGATGCCCTTGATTACAGCTGAAGTGTTGAATAAGAATGAATGAATGAGAATCTTTATAGAAAATATCACAAATAACACAATATTAAAGTGTTATGTACAATCTACAGTATAGTCTGGTGTTTGATGTTATTCTCTTGTGTTAAAACAGTGTTAGGTTTGTCAGAGCTACGAACTGTTTCCAACCTCACTTCCTGTGACCTCACTTCCTTCCAGGCCAAGGAGCAGAAGGAGGTGGAGGCCATGCACTCCCTGCGCGCCGCCAACCTGGCCAAGATGGCCATGGCCGACCGCATCGAGGAGGTCAAGTTCTGCCTGTGCCGCCGCACGGCCAGCGGCTTCATGCTGCAGTGCGAGCTCTGCAAGGACTGGTTCCACGGCGCCTGCGTGCCGTTACCCAAGACCAGCTCGCAGAAGAAGCTGGGCTCCTCCGGCTGGCACAGCAGCAGCGCCAGCAAGGAGTCCAAGTTCCTGTGCCCGCTGTGCCAGCGCTCGCGGCGGCCTCGCCTGGAGACCATCCTGTCGCTGCTGGTGTCGCTGCAGAAGCTGCCGGTGCGGCTGCCCGAGGGAGAGGCGCTGCAGTGCCTGACGGAGAGGGCCATGAGCTGGCAGGACCGGGCGCGGCAGGCGCTAGCCACCGACGAGCTGTCCTCGGCCCTGGCCAAGCTGTCGGTGCTCAGCCAGCGCATGGTGGAGCAGGCGGCGCGAGAGAAGACCGAGAAGATTATTAATGCGGAGTTGCAAAAGGCGGCCGCCAACCCAGACCTGCAGGTGAGCCAGCACAGATTTGATCTCTGAAGTTGTTGTTTTTTTTTTTTCCTAAAAAATCTCTGCCAAGGAGGTTATGTGATTGTTCAAGTTTGTGTGTGTGGGTTCGTTTATTTGTACGTTCGTGGTTTCTATTTTGAACATAAAATAGAAAATATTGCAACCCCTTGTGCTATTTCCCTCCCTTTCGCCAAATATAAGTTGAAATATAAATACACAAAGATAAAAAATATTGGTACTAAAAAGTGTTGAAATTGCTGAATTGCTGGTTGGAGTGACGCCATTAGTGTGCTTCAGTGTTGAGCTGTAGTGTGTGTGATGTCTTGTCATGAGTTGTGACACAGGAAGTGGATTGGTGAAATGATTCATGTAGATTCAAATAATTCTAGGCAGCGGCTTTCTTTTCGTTAGAGACCAACACAGAGCCACTACGTAACAGGCAAAGATGGTGTGAAAATGAATGACATTTACCTTTACTGCACTTTCTGTGTTCGATGATCAGTCATTTCTCGGAACCATGTCTATGGCGATCTGTGTAATAGAGGCTCCATGAGCCGCCATCTCTGTGTAACAACACGGAGGTCAATGGGATTAGCCTAACTCTTAGTGTCATGGCTCTCGCTCGTCAGGGTCACATCCAGACGTTCCAGCAGGCCGGCTTCAGCAGGGCCACGTCTCCACGGCCGTCAGTGGACTACGATGACGAGGAGACCGACTCGGATGAGGACATCCGGGAGACCTACGGCTACGACATGAAGGTATGGAGGCCAATCAGCACCGTCGAAATAGTTAACTGTAGCACAACACCAGGAGGTATACCAAGAAGCTGGTTCAGTAGTAGACCAGGTAAAGTTAACCTTGACTAGAGGTAAATCATTGCTAGAGTCCAACGTCCCCATTTTCTTATCTGAACGATGCTTGCAGCAGGTATATCTCCTGTACTAGCAGGTTTACCACTTCCTCTAGGTTAACTAAAACTGGCTCATCACTTAACCATATTCTTAGTGTACCTCCCAGTGTGTGTGTGTGTGTGTGTGTGTGTGTGTGTGTGTGTGTGTGTGTGTGTGTGTGTGTGTGTGTGTGTGTGTGTGTGTGTGTGTGTGTGTGTGTGTGTGTGTGTGTGTGTGTGTGTGTGTGTGTGTGTGTGTGTGTGCATCTGTGGTGTGATGTTTGTCTGCCGTTGATGTCTGTGGTTTGTGTCGTCATGTCTTGTGCTGTGCTGTAACACAAATCGTCTTTGAAGTTCACAACCTATAGCTGATACGACAATTAACATGCTAATTCATTTATGGGCATTAGCTGTGGGTGTACCACCTGACGCGTGAGCCCAAAAAAGCGCCGTTGACCCAAATCTGGCTTTCTATCATGTGTTGTGCAGGACCCAGGGGAGGTGAAGCCCTACCTGTTCTGTGACGAGGAGATCCCCGTCAAGTCTGAGGAGGTGGTGAGCCACATGTGGCCGGCCACGCCCTCCTTCTGCGCCGAGCACGCCTACTCCTCCGCCTCCAAGTCATGTGCTCAGAGTAAGTAGATCACGGAAATATGATGGGAGGAGTGGGGCCAGTGATGGTACGCAAAAAAAGGAAAAGAATATAGAAATACGATGCAATAGATTTCAGAGAGTATTGAAATATGCTAAATCACACTAAGTAATTGGGGCATGTAATTAATATGTCAGTTTCATGTTCACATGCTTGTAATAGTAGTAGTTCTGAATTTACTGTAGATTTTCCCTTAGCTACATTATTCAGTGTATCCATTTTTTATTGTGCCTATTGATTTTCAAAAATATCAATTCAGTCAAATGGTGTTACTTTTGGGTCAATAATGTTTTAGTTGTAGCACAAGTCAGGGTGGAGCAACCACAGCCAATGCCTCTATTGTATGGATTGAATTATTTTTCTTTTGTTTTTAGTTTATATCTAAGAAGCATATTCATTGCCGTACATTAATTAACCAATTCCTAATTAATTTACGGGCATTAGCTGTGTGTGTACCAGCCGGCGACTTAGCCCAGTTACCTGCAGTAACGTTTCGTCAATGTTGTTGATGTCCTGCTGCAGGTGCGGCCACCCCTCGCAAGCAGCCGCGGAAGACCCCGCTGGTGCCGCGCAGCCTGGAGCCCCCGGTGCTGGAGCTGTCGGCGGCCGCCAAGGCCCAGCTGCAGGAGCTGATGATGGTGGGCGACCTGCTGGAGGTCTCCCTGGACGAGACCCAGCACATCTGGCGCATCCTGCAGGCCACGCATCCGCCCTCCGAGGAGCGCTTCCTGCAGGTCATGGAGGTAAGGGGACGGGGGCGAGGAGACGGAGCGGGGGGGCGAGGGGCTCGACTCTGACCCACGAATCAGCTCTCAGATACTGTTTTCAAGCCGACCGGAGTGCAGGACCAGTTATGTGTGGAACTAAAGTGCTTAACTGTGAACCACCTGCAGGAGGGAGGGGGGCGGGGCTCTCGACTCTGACCCACTAACCAGCCCTCAGAGTAATATTTCTCCCTTCAGTGTTGTGTATTTAAATGGCTGCCTCCCCCCAGTTCATTAATTCAGGTTGTGGAGCTAAGGGGGGGTTCTCTGGGTGAACTCCTCTCTGAGTCTGACCCATTGACCAACTCCCATGGTTTAAAAAGCTGATGGTCTAAGATTTTAGGCAGACTCACTCCACACTTGTCATCCGATGCCAGTGAAGTTTGGAGGAGGAGCGTGTTGTCTCCCTCAGCAAGTATCCCATGACTTTGAAAGAAACTCTGGTGTGCGTTGGTGCGTTGGAACATTATATTGCCCCTGGCATAATACAGAATTTGTAGTTTGTCTTGCATACTGCTCTCTGACTCTGACCAACTAACCAGATCTGAGTGCCATTTCTTCCCCAAGTGTTGTACTGTTAAGAGCCACTTTATCAGTATGCCCCCCATATTATTTGTCCAAGTCACTACAGCGAACATTTCCCTGTGTCCTGACCTACTAACCGTCTCACAGGTTGTTTAATGGTCACCACAACAAGATGGTAGATGAGCCTTCGCTTTAATATTATACAGAATATACAGGTTCTTGCATACTGCTCTCTTAGTCTGTCCAACTAGCCAGCTGCCGAGTTATATTTCTTCCTCTTGTATTGGGTGGTTGAGGTGGCCACCGTTTACCATAAAGCTTACCTAAGTTGTTCCAATAAAACTTGGAAGTGTAGACATGGTGGGTTTCATTGGAACATTAAAGTTATATAACAATGAGCACTGCATCAGTGGTCTTGGGTTTAAGAATTGCATTTTAGAAATGTAGATATAATCATGAAGCCAAGACACACCAGCATGGTAAACTGAAAACAAACACAATTCAATGGAGCAACATGTATAAATTCCTAGTGATCTTTTTTGTCATCTCACGCCTCCCCAGAGAAACGCTATGTACCACCGAATAAACTTCCTGTGGGAAACCCCACAGAGCCAGCTGGTGACTGGGTCAGTCTCTAAGCAAAACACTGACCGTAACAGTTAGATTAAACTGGGTCAGCTTGCACAATGCTTGTAACCTACTGTATTGAAGTTGTGTGTTGTATAACAATCCATTTTGGGTCTATTCTGTTTCATGTTTACACTTCTAACTGTTTTGGTAGTTTTTCCTGAGAGATGTCTTTGTACAAACCCCAACTCCGATGAAGTTGGGACGTTTGGTAAACAGTGAATAAAATCAAAATGCTATCATTTTCAAAACATTCAATCTATTCATTCGATGGAGAATAGTGAAAAGACAACATATTAAGTGTTAAAACCGAGAAAAAATATTGTTTTGGGGGACATATGTACTCTTTTCTAATTTGATAAATCCAACACGTCTCAAAAGAGTTGGGACGGGGATCAGTGAAATTTAGTAAACATCCAAATAAGATAAAACAACAAAGAAGAACATTTCAAAATGAATTGTACTGACGGACAATATAGGTGTCCAGGTATAAGATCATCACAGAGAGGCTGAGTCACTCAGAATTAAAGATGCAAAGGGAATAATTACCATAGTTATTACATACATTTTTGAATTGCCTTTGATTTACCACGATTGAGTGTATATAAGACATATTTTTGTTAATAAAATCATTGTATAGGTTCATGACATCATGAAATATATATTGGCTGTAGTCTCACTCTAATTCCTGGAGTGCTAGAGCTATTGAAAATTGACTATATTAAGAATGCTTAATGCATGAAAATGATACAGGGGTTTAACATTCTCCTAAGCACCTGAGCTCACTTGAAATAGACCCAGAAGACATGGGAAACTGTCCTTTGCTTACAGAAGTCAGCAGAAGTTGTAGAAGTCCATTCTTTTTGACAATAATAGAGCATTGCACATCCTGTGCTACAGTGAAAATGGACCATCCAACTTGTGTTAGTGCTAGCTTCAAAAGTCAGCCTCCATGATGGCATGCGGATGCAGTAGTGCATTGGTTAAGATGTTCTCACTTATCTGTAGAGTTAAATACAGTGCTGAATGGTATAAATGGGTTTTAAACAGCATGAAAAGCCACTCATACATTATATTTTGAAGGGAGATCTTCGATTACTGCCACATAGTAAGGTCAAATTGCATTCTCTGCTATGTTTTAACAGTTTGGCTCCATCATAAGGACCAGCAGGTGATAAAATGGTGGGTTTTTTGTCAAGACCTGTCACACTGTAAGCACTACAGAAAGGAAAACATTGCAAAACATGACAAGGAATACACCCACCATTTAAGCTGGTGAAATCATGTCCAAGATGGGAATTAACACTGTTTTTTATATAAAATCATCTCATCGGTTAATGTATTTAACTGTTAAGTGTTGTCTTTTGTTTTGTTTTTAGTCATCCTCGACATTTGCTGCCATTTATTGTCCCCGTCCCAACTCTTTTGAGACGTGTTGGATTTATCAAATTAGAAAAGAGTACATATGTCCCCCAAAACAATATTTTTTCTCGGTTTTAACACTTAATATGTTGTCTTTTCACTATTCTCCATCTAATGAATAGATTGAATGTTTTGAAAATGATAGCATTTTGATTTTATTCACTGTTTACCAAACGTCCCAACTTCATCGGAGTTGGGGTTTGTAGATTGAAGACAGATCAGAGATTGAGATTAGTATGCTGATATTCAGATATAATAAATGGCATAAGCCAAAATAAAAAATATTCTCCTACTACATGCACAGACATTCGTCTGATTCTCCAATGTGATGACTTACGCGTGCTGTGGCTAAGTGCTAAAAAATTGTGCTTAATGGAGCGTATTTTGTTAATGGATACAACAGAAACTTTGTACTGGATTACTCTAGCTAAAGCCAGGTTTTTCAGCACTGCATCTGAGCTGGCAATTTTAAACTGACCTCATCAGTCAGTCAGTACATTACACTTGCCGTACATTACAGCTGACATTTTTATCCAAAACGACTTAAAGATATTGAAGGGTATTATTTACAGTTCCTGCAGCAATGTCGAGGTTTGGTGCCTTGCTCAAGGGCACTTCAGTAATGGAGGGAGGAAGGGAGTGGTTAGGGTGAGGACTGAACCAGTTACCATGTCATTATACCAAGGCGGCCTAATTTAACAACCTGAAAAGGCTCTCGCATGCATTGCATTATATTGCTGCTTTTCTGGTCTTTGTCAATCACAGCCCTGAGTCTTAATTATTGTCTCTCCAACCTAGTTGTCAGATCTTTTGGTGTGTTCCAGACTGATATGAGCTGGGCTGTTTCTCACCTCCTATCAGCTGAAATGCATAGGAATGGCTGTTGAAGCGGAATGTTTAAGTTGCAAACTGGGGCCAAATTGAAGTACGCCGGCTTCCTCAGGTTGAAAAACAAAGCAATGGCAGTGCACAGTGATGGAATTATTTTATTTAACACTGGTCTAAGAAATTATTCTGTGAACAAATGGAATTGAATTGGACAGGTTAATGGTTGCAAAACTGCTCATTACCTTTGTCGGCGTGAAGTTGTGTCAGGGTGGGAAGTAGCTAACTCCCGGAGCCATATTGGGAAATTTCTGCCGCTCTGGAACACACCATTAGTACTGCCATATCATATTCCTTTCCCAAATATGTCTCAATTGTTCTCGTCGACTCGTACAATAGATTGTTCTTTCTTCCTCTGCCCCACCAGCCTGAGGATGCCCTGCTGGAGAAGCCTCTGAAGCTGAAGCTGAAGGATGCGGAGAAGAAGCGCAAGAGGAAGCTGGAGCGCGCCGAGCAGCACCAGCACCAGCACCAGCACCTCCTGCTGGCCGGAGGAGGCGGCGACGGACGATCCCCCAAGTCTTCCAAGGAGCTGAAGAGGAGCGGCGTGGGTGCCGACGGCCTGGGCGGAAAGCCCAAGAAGAAGAAGCTGAAGCTCAACGTGGACAAGGCCCGCGAGCTGAAGCTGCTGGCCAAGCGGCTGGCCAAAGAGGAGAAGGAGAGGAAGAGGAAGGAGAAGGCGGTGGCCAAGGCCGAGGCCATGAAGGAAGGGCTGGAGAAGAAGCGCGAGAAGAAGATCCTGGACATCCCCTCTAAGTACGACTGGTCCGGAGCGGAGGACTCCAACGACGAGAACGCGGTTTGTGCGGCCAAGAACTGCCAGCGGCCGTGCAAAGACAAGGTGAGTCTAGAAATGTTGATTTCAGGCCAACCAGAACTCGTTCACACCGGGTGGTGCACTCTACCACGTGACCATTATCAGGAAAATGCAGATTCTTACCTTTATAATTATATGTTTTACACAATGTTTACATTAAATGTCCACTGCTTTCCATTAGCTTAAAACAAATTGGCATCTCCACTTTAATGAGACAAAATCTTCATTTTGAGTAATTTCTTTTGAGTGTAAATTACATAAATCAAAATTGAAAGCTTGAAGTCACATTTTTGTTCACATGCTATTAGATGGTATGCAGCAACCATTTACAGTCTCTCGTCAGTACTGGTCCAATGAGGCACCGTTAGTTGTTGCTTGTGTAAGTGCAGCAAATGTAACACACTTTTGTCGAGTCATGCCATGTGCCTCTGCTGGAGTGAGGATGCGAGAGGAGAGCTGAATGGACCGGTGGATGCTGGTCAGTGCTGAGCTGAATACTGTTTTACAGGGGTCACCAGAGTTCAGTAGCCCTTTTCAACCTCTTCTTCTCGTAAGGTCAATCAGGTCAGTTTTTGCAGTTGTTCAGGCTTTGGTATTATTAGTTAATAGCCCCATCATCATGATATTAATGGTGAACAGTTCAGTTGTGAAATGACCTGTGAATTGCATTGGGGCAGAATGAATACTTGGCAGGGTCTTTTTCTCTGGAGATGCTTTTAATTAGACAAACTATTGAGTGGGCATTAGTGCTGAACACATCTCACTATGCTATGTTACAGAACACACATTTGGTGGGCTACAGTAAATTGTACCTTTCCATAAAATACAAATACAAATACGACAGCTTTTTTGCATTTGAGCAACGTCTGCCTGATGTCTAGACTGTCATGCTGAAGAAAAGGCCGAAGGACATCAAAACTGTAACTGTAAATTTAATTTACGGTGTATGTAAACCTTTCAATATCACATCCAGCAAAGGCATTGCCTAAAATACATTTGTCAATGGCCTACTTGACACAGAAAAATCTTGTCAGCAGTGCTTCTTCGAAACTTGGAATTAACAACTGAATGTGAAAACACACTGGAACACCTTAAAGAGAGTTACACATAACATATTAACGGGAACGGCAGCAAAGTACACAACATTATTGGTGACAACCTCTGGTTAATCTGTACCTACCACGTTCCATCACTCATCTTCTGTCAAGAACATCACCTGATTCATGGACTTCTCACGGAATCTCTCTGAAGCATAGGATTCTATGCCCATGGAAGTGCCGATGTGATGTGTGATATTTAGTGTTGACTGCTCAAAAAGAATAAACGATAGTCTTCCACAAAAAGAGGAGTCAATCCGGCGCTCAAGTGTAGTACAAACAGTCCCAAGCGGTGCTCTTGGGGTAGGAACAAGGGACTACATTAAAAAGGCCTTCTTTATTGTGGGTACTCATAATTAAAATACCAGCATGTTTCGACCACATATATGGTCTTCATCAGGGCAATAATGCTTTTTAATCAAGTCCCTTCTTCCTGGCAATATACTGCTGCGTGCCTGGGACCTGTTGCTTTGTTAGTCTTTTTCATATTTTTACCATATCAGCCCAGTATACTGCCCTACAATCTAAGAACGCAGTAACTCTGAAAGCGGCAAACTGAGAAAAAAGGCTTCAAAGTTTCCCATATGGTGCAACAACTGTGTTGTCGGTAAATTGGTGGTGACACTTCCTGGTAATGCTTGTTTAGGATAGAAATTTAATGCACACAAAAAAACCCAAAAAAACAAAATTTATGTGTCTTTTTGCCACAAAAAACAGAGTTACTGCGTTCTTGGCTGGTATTACTGCCACAAAATGGAGTTACTGCAGGAGTTACTGCGTTCTTGGCTAGTATTACTGTCTACTCCCAAACCAGTCCCATTGAAACGTGCAGCAGTAACTCGCCGACTTACTGCGTTTTTGTTTTGTACGACATAACCTTTAAATACAACAGGCAGTAACTTTTTTTTGGTCATTTTTGCACTTTCAAAATGAGTTTTCTCCAAAACGGGACGGTGTTGGACCACCATTTTTTGACACAAGACAAATGAGGTAGTTTAAAACCCATTTCCGATATAAAAAAAAAATCGACCATTTTGAGTTACTGCGTTCTTGTTTTGCACGGCAGTATAGACCAGTCCTGCTTGCTAGCTTCCTAAAGATTGCAGTTTCTCCACGTTTTTTACCTTCATCACTGTTGTCATGCAGTCTTTCTGTTTGGTGTAGGGAGTCAGATGGTCGAAGTCCTTAACTCAAGAGACACACACACACACACACACACACACACACACACACACACACACACACACACACACACACACACACACACACACACACACACACACACAGACACACACACACACACACACACACACACACACACACACACAGTAAGCTAGATAGATGGATGGGCAGATGGATAAATGTTTTTTTTTTTTTTACTTTGGGTTTGTGTGTTCACCCACATGTTTAATATGTACCAATATATGTTTGTTTGTTGTTATGTGTGTGTGGCAGGTGGACTGGGTGCAGTGCGACGGCGGCTGTGACGAGTGGTTCCACCAGGTGTGCGTGGGCGTGTCGTGCGAGATGGCCGAGACCGAGGACTACATCTGCATGGCGTGCCAGCGCAAGGCGGCCGGCATCAGCGGCGTGAGTGTCGGTGGCATGAGCGGCGTCAGTAGTGGTGGACATATGCTGAAGGTGGCCATGGAAACGGTAGTGATGTCAGCGCCGGTCGTCTGCTCGGTCCCCAGTCCCACGGACTCTCATCCCGACCCCCAGCAGAGCAGCTAGTGGGGAAGGGGGGTATGAAAACGAACCAAGTTCTCCCACAACCTAGGAGGAAGAGGAGGAGGAGGAGGAGGAGGATTCACGCTAAGATAGCCCCGTAGCTCTCCCCCCTCTTCCACCACTGACCGACCCCCACCCAGGGTCCCAGACTGCCACCAGCCTGAGAGATCCGTCCGTAGTGACTTCTTCTCCAGGCTGTGGAGGATGGCAGGCAGGCGGGCAGGCACTGAGGATGGATGAAGGACATGGTGGTTCGTAAGGAGAGGCCTGAGAAGACGGGAACAAGCCAAGCAACGGGAGGACTCCAAGCCTCTGGCCCCAGATGGTTGGAGGAACACTTGGGAAAGGTAGATGGAACGAGGGAACGGGGAGGCCATGGGACAGACAGATCGCAGGTCAAAAACGCGGGATGTCCAATTTTTTTCTCCTTTAGTTAACTCTCGTGAACTCTTTTGTTGTCTTCTTCATGTGATTTTTTTTCCCCTGGTACTTTTGTACATATTGGCTGTCTATTCAAGACTTTAAAAAAAACATACCTGCTCTATTGTTTGTTTTGCTTGCTTTGAGCAGAACACGTCCCCTTTAGCCTACCAATAACAATCACCATAGAGCAGAATGGAGAACGTTGGAACTGAACACTTTCTTTTTAAAATATGAGTCAAGTGGTGACCCTGTTGGTACTGTGGTCTGTGCCCCGCTGTATCTCTCTCTCACACACACACGCACACACAGTCCCCCGTCTGCTGTGCCATGGCAGTGTACAGAATAGGAAGCGGCACCCTGAGCTCCAGCACCAGTTGTCTACATCCCCTAGTAGTGATCATGATGACTCCTTGTTGTCTACAGCAGAACAATGTGCCCCTCCACTCCACTCCACTCCACACCACACACCTCTCTCACCTGTTTGTCAAGACGGGTGTCTGGGTCTGTTTTACAGCAGGCACTGCAACAACAATTGTATGTAGTAAAGGTATTTATAATGTAAATAGGTTTTAAGAAAATTAATGATTGGATGTGGCTTTTTTTTCTCACTTCTTTATTAAAATATTCTTAGTCAGATGAACTATTTTTGTCGGAGTCTTAATTTTTGTGTGACAAAATCTGAATGTTGTTACTGTTTTCTTAAAATCGTGTTGGGGAGGGAAAAATAACTCGTTAGAGGCTAAAGAGGGGTGGAAAGGGTTCCGGGATGTGCAAAATCTGTATGTACACATATAATGAATAACTGCCTGGCTACTTATTTTTTACGGCAGCTTTGTAGTAAACATATGGTGGAATGTATGCATCATTGCCAGTAAGTACAAAATTACACTGTACATTCCAGACTAAAAGCACATTTTCAATGTATATGTACTGTATATATTGTTTTAGAAGAATTGTTTTTTTATATATATGCAGTACAGGCCAAAAGTGTGGACTCACCTTCTCATTTAATTAATTCTCTTTATTTTTGTGGCTATTTACAGAACTTGGTACATTTTCAAGGAGGGCATCAAAACTGTGAATGAACACATGTATAATTATGTGCGTAACAAACAAATGAAAATTTTAAAAAAATTAAATACCAAAAAATGCCAAGCAGTGATGTCAACACAGCAAAACTGAGGGCCTCACATGTTTCAACAAGGTTATTTTTCTGTCTATGTTCAAGTAAAAATACCCAGTCAGTCCAGTCAACTTTAATTGATACAAGCAGTTCAAGAGAGATTTTCTTGATCTGATAATGGGTCACTTGGTCAGAAGCTGGTTCTCTAGGTGAAACAGTGATACAAAAAGTAAAAGTAATAGTGAAAAACCCTGCCACTGATTCCCTCCAACACAGGTTTGACCTCTCCAAGTAACTTGCTATGACTCAATATCAGATCAAGAAAATGTCTGTTAAATGCTCATATTGGCAAGTGTATAAACTAGGTTTTAGGCCTCAGAATTCAAGGTCTACAATTCTAGTGAGTTATTGGAGGACTTTAATGTTCAATTAGGATTGACATGACTGACTGGCCATTTTTATTTGAAAATAGACTAAATAAGCTTATTGAAATGTGTGGGGCCATCAGTTGTGCCATGTTGATGTCAGGTGGATAGACAGCTGACATTGCTGTTGGACAACAGCTAGAATGATCTTTGTTGGTAAGCACATAATTCTCCATGTGTTCAAGCACAGTTTTGATGCCCTGCATGAAAATCCACGAAAATAAAGAGAGTGCATAAATGAGAAGGTGAGTCCACACTTTTTGCCTGTACTGTGTGTGTGTGTGTGTGTGTGTGTGTGTGTGTGTGTGTGTGTGTGTGTATATAAGTACTCTTTGCACTTTTTAAATTCATTTTATTATAATGACTTTTATGATTAGTAAAATCAAGGTGTTGCTGAAAAACTTAAAAGCTTAAAACTTGGTCAAGCTCCCCTGAATAAATAATGGTTATGAAGGAATGAAGTTAGACATGTGTAGCAATGGCTTGATACAAAAAAAAAATGTTCTTTTGGTGTCAGGTCAGCTGGAGGGTGGACATTAACTGGTGTAAACTAAAGCAAGAACACCCCTCCCGCTTGCCCTCACGTGCAGAGGACAAAACAGGACAAGAGAATACAAACAAGGTACTGGTCAATTGTAAAGCTGTTGTTTACACCATGCATAGTGCATACCCTTAACTGTAATCTCTATGACTTGAAAGTCAGTGTGGTCCTTAGCGCCACAATGCACACCTCACCCAGCTTTTACCTAGATACAACAAAACCCTCAACTGAAATGTGTGCATAAACACAAAAGCAGCAGCATACTGGTCTACAACACAATTGTTTTTAAGATGCACATAGAATATTTTGACATAACTGTACAATACTTCTCGACCTCTTTCTTTTGCCGTTTGAGGTTTCGGTGGAAAAGAGGTGCCTTGAAACCAACGTGACCTCGGTCACCGCTCAGATTCATTCATGATTTCCATCCTTGACACATGACTGATTCTATTCATCTGCCCCAAAGAAAGGCGGTGCTCTGGTGGCTAGAAGGAGGGGGGATGAGTGAAGCTCAGACTAGTTCCTCCCATCCTTTCCTGTTGCCTCTAGTCTTGGTCTCGTCCCACCTCTGTGGAGAAAACAATTAAGTTTCCCCAATGTTGGCAATGCTACTTTTGGGGGCCTTTACCCCATTCGCCATTCCAATTGCAAAAAATGATATAATGACCTTTGAACTGTGCTTTTGAAATTGCTTTTGTGACTGATCATCCGACCGTGACGTCGATCCGTGTGTCATCATGAGGGCACAAGCAGCAGGGAAGGACAGGAGGGAGCACACTTGGTGTCTCTCTTGAAGGTTGGGCCTGATTTGGAGTGACAGCCCCCACCTCCAGGGGTGAGACATAAAATTCTTCATCTCTACACCACACTTGATGTCTTGCCAGTACCTGAAGTCAGAGCTACTGCATAATGGCTGGTAAGTGTAATTTCCATACATAATCAATTGTATGCTGACTTGAATATTCTTAAAATGCATTAGGATGTGCTGTTGCACTATCACAGGACCAAAAGAGTAAAGTCTGAAATCAAACAGCATTGCATTTTTTGACCATATCCACCTACCGGTCTGTTTTACACTCTTTGCAAAATGCATTCAAAATGCGCTCTTTGCATAATGGTTTGAAATCCCATTGTGTCATTTGAAAAGACCATAGTGCTTACTACACACTATAGGAGTTCTAATGAAACAGGGAAATATTAATAAGCTCATGACTATTCTTGACTAGTCTTTAAAATGTTTAAATTGAATGAGTGAGACGCATAACAGATGCATTTTTTACAGCTCACATTTTATCCAGTATTTCCAGGATTTGTTTGTTTGTGATTGACACTTGATCGTTACTGTTGAATTAACTCATTTAATGTTATTATGCTATTATCATCATATGCTATACTACTGCATTGGTGAAGTTTGTATTTTCACACACAAGACGTGTATTTCTGCAGCCAAACAATTAATGTTTGCCGCACAAACTACAACATAAGTTGACTGTTTTGGTCCCTGTGCAGGGGACAGAGTGAAAGCAGGTGTCCCAAATGGAAGCAACAGTATGGCCCTGGCGAGCAGCTCTGATCCGTCAGAGGACAAGATCCAGGAGAGGGGCCAGTGGAGCAACAAGATGGAGTTCATACTGTCTGTGGCTGGCTCTATCATCGGCCTCGGGAACATGTGGCGCTTCCCTTACCTGTGTTACAAGAACGGAGGAGGTTTGCCCTTTATTATACACATGATAAAATACTACTGTTGATGGGCTGTCACTGTTGCCTTACTGTTAGACCCTGTTTACATGTACAGTGCAGCCTATTTGAATATATTGTTTTTGTAATTGCAATACATTTGGGCCTTTTGTTTACAAATAAATTGATTTTTAGGGATTTTTTTTAAATCCACATGGCATGTTTATGTAAACGAATAAAACATATCCCTTTTTTAAATGTCTGCATATGTGGTGTAATCTAGGCTTCAGATACACTGTGACTCTTTTTACATGCAGTAAATGGATGGCTGCAATATCTGGATTTTTACTGATGTTTTGTTTTCTGTGAATTGCATATGTAGTGAGTGATATCGCTCTGCAACACCATGCATTTTGTGTGTGTCTTTTGTGCTTTTTTGTATAGTGTATAGTGTATAGTGTAATTAGAAGGGGACCTTCACAGACAAAGAAACAGTTTCTGAGCACTTTCGGTTTGTGCTGTAGCTCTCTGACCAGAAATGCACCATAGCATCACATTAACGTCACTACAGACATTCATATTTATTAATTGCTAAGGTTTTGTTTATTATTATACAGAACCTTGAAAGACACAAACTTTGTTGGATTCTTGGCGTTGTTAGTCCCAAGTCGTGTGTGTTCTTTTAGATTTCCCTGCTTTGGTAGACATTGGGGGGTAAGTTCAAAAATGCTCAAGTCAAGAAATGCACAGCTGTTGTTTGGACTTTGGTGTCCAGTGCAGTGTCACAGCTGTTGTTCCTCAGGCCATGGTGCGGTGTGCTGTTGCCGTTTGAGGATGTTTAATGCCTGGTCATTGACCCAATATATTGCAGGGGCATTTGAAACAATGAGTACATTTTAACATTACACTACTACAGTGCATCACCTGACACTTAGCTAAGCCTTTTATCCAAAGCCACGTACAGTTATAACAGGGAATTGGTGACAGTCCCTGGAGCAACATGAGGTTAGGTGGCTTGTTCAAGCAGAGGCACATCTTGCCACCAGGCAAGGAAGGCAGCCGCTTGGGGCCCCCAAGCCCCTAGATAGTGAATAACAGCCCATACTGTATTACAATAGTGGTGATTTTGGTTCAAATATTCACTCTTTTGCATTTTCACTTGGGGCCCCACCTGACCCTAGAATCGCCTCTGTGTTCAAGGGCATCTCAGCCATGGATGAAAGTGTAAGGGGACCACTCACATTTTTTCCACTCTTGAGGATGGGATTCGAACCCGTAACCCTCTAATCTGAAAATCAACTCCCTAATCATTTGACCATGCTCTCCACATTTTAAATGGAAATGGGCCTTGATGATGTATTATTGTGTTATGACATTCCATTTCTTCTGTTGTTTTTCAGGTGCATTCCTGATTCCATACTTGATATTCCTTTTCACCTGTGGAGTTCCAGTGTTTTTTCTGGAGACGGCTCTTGGTCAGTTCACCAGTGAAGGGGGCATCACCTGTTGGAGGAAGATCAGCCCACTCTTTGAGGGTATTTTAAGCAGTCATTCCTCCATCCTAATTTCTCATTTGAAAAATTTGAAAATCTTTGTTTACTTAAAAAATATTCCTCAAAACATCAACACAATGAATAAAATGGATAAAAAGTCCTTTATCGTTTATATTGGAAACGTATGGATCTCAACGTCATGTAACATTTATGTTGACAGCTTTTGATGCCTCTTTGTTTCGATCGTAGGTCTTGGTTATGGTACGCAGGTGATAGTCTGCCTGTTGAACTTCTACTACATCATTGTGTTGGCCTGGGGGATATTCTACTTCTACTCTTCCTTCACCTGGGATCTGCCCTGGGCCTCCTGCAACAACACCTGGAATACAGGTAGCCTACACACTCAGTCTTATAGCACAAATACACCAGACGCAACTGGAGCGACACCAGCAACGGAAGTAATTGACTTTGTATGGAGTCGCTGGCGACATAAGAGACAAATCGATTTGAGCGACAAGAGGCGATTTGAGTGAATCGAGTGACAGTTTGTAGCTGAACTTCAGCGAATATTATGCTAAGTAGCTATCGGCAACTGTGAAATCAAGTGCCTTTTCTATACAGTACGGCAGCACAGAATTACAACCAATCAGATCATTTATTCTAGTGTTTGATGTATAATAGTATTTGTCTGTCATTGGTTCAATACTCCAGGGGCAAAGGAAATAGGCCATGTTGGCAATATATGGTGGGCCAATCCAAGATCTGATTTGAAAATAAGCAATTTGTCACTGTAACATACGATGACTATGCATTATACTTTCTTACAAGAGACCTGTGTGGAGTTTCAGAGACGAAATGAAAACGTAACACAACCAGCAAATGCCACTTCCCCTGTCATTGAATTCTGGGAGTAAGTAATCATTCTATTTAACCTGATCTGTACCCAAGCAATAATTTATGAATATAAATAAATTATGATTCAATAATTTTTGCATATCAACAGGAGAAGGGTGTTACGGATATCCCCAGGACTTGATCACATGGGGTCCGTAAACTGGGATTTAGCTCTCTGTCTCCTTGTTGCTTGGGTCCTGTGCTATTTCTGCATTTGGAAAGGAGTGAAGTCAACTGGAAAGGTGAGATTTAACATTTTACATCTGTGTATGTTGTTTAAGAAGTGCATAATTGCACCACCAAATGAAAACAAGTCAATATAAAATTCAATATAAAAGTGAAGCATAATATCATCTTATTGCAACAAAGTGTGATGCATTGGCCTGTTAATGTGACATTATCTGCCTATACTGTTGTAGATTTGCTGTGTTTCTTTCATGTAACATTTTACACGTCTGTCAAAGGAGACTAAACCTTGGCCTTTTCTGCAGGTGGTGTACTTCACTGCCACTTTCCCCTACATCATGCTGATTGTCCTTCTAATCCGTGGAGTCACGTTACCTGGAGCCATGCGGGGCATTGAATTCTACCTCACTCCCGATTTGGGACGTTTGGCAGATCCACAGGTATAGTAGAACCATAGCTCATTTTAGGAACATCGCCAGATTGCACACAACAAACATTGCACGGCAGAGTGAAATTGCATTTCCCTACGCTCTCTACTGTACGCATGCATGCACTAGGCCTACATCAGCTAAGCAGAGACAACAGCAGCTTATGCTATAAGACGACATATACGTGGATAGACTAGATAGACAACAGAATAGGGCAGTTGATAAGACGCATAAGAGGATATTGTATGAAAACATTTCAATTAATAAAGAAAATACTGGTATGCAGTGTTTTTTTGTCTTTTGCTGGGGTTTTTTGACCCATTGTTCCTTAGATCTAATTTAAAAGTTCAACAGGTGCTGATCTTCACCCGAGGGTTCTCCACTAGAAACAAACAGTGTTCTCTTGGTCCATCTGTGTTTAATACGCCTTGCTGTGTTGCAAAACAGTGCTTCTTTTGAGCTGATTTGGTTGCACAGCCCCTCAGGCTGGTCAGGTCAGCGGTACTTAGCCTGAGAATTTGGATTGAGACATCATCTCAAATAAAGGCATGGAATGTCTATACTTTTGACTGTTTAAATGCAGTTAAAAATGTACTGCATTTGGGAAACTCATCACAAACGTGATCCAATTTATGAATGCCTTGTATGTATCCTGTCAGACATGCTAGACTACTAAACACATTTTTTAGAGGACCAAGTAGGTTTCACAACACATACTATGGGACACTTCCCTGCATGAAAGTGTAATGTTGATTATATGCAAATGGTGTAGTTCTAGCGCAGCATGGCGTTTAGAACTTGCCCCAAGTCTAATTTGTGCACAGACTGTTTGAGTCTCTGACTGTCATAACTAGACCCAGAGAAGTGCTCATCTGTTCCCTTGTCCAATGAACAGAAACCAGGCTCCAGGGCAGGTACACGGCATGCACTTAAGCCCTGGCCATCAATGCACTGTGCTATAAAATGTTGCTCAGGGCCGACAGAAAAAAAAACGTGGTGCAGATCATGTTTGTTCATTTAATTTGCATACTTTTTAGCCAACATTTTCTCTGAGTATGGCAAATTGAAATACAAATCTCGGGGTACGGGTTTTAGGGATTTCAGACTGTATAAATATTTTGAGTTCATATCTGAGTTAAATGGTGCAAATAAAGCGATATAAAAAGCATGCAACACCTTGCCGCAATATTTAGTGTTTCCGCACCGCATTTTCAAAGTGCAGTGCCCCATTGCCTGCTGTAAAAGGACTGACAGTGCCTGTGGGTTAATCAATGCATGAAGTGAAAGAAGCTAGTTTGCAATTCACGGTTTCTTTGACAGTTATGATTAATAATTGAATGACCCCTCAAATTAAGCTTTAACCCCCCACCCTTTGGATTTTTGGAAGTCGCGTGAGAGGGAATGACAGCATTTTGTACTTGAAGCAACAGCTTCAGGGTGTTGTTGTAATGTATGTACATACAGGAAATCACCAAGCAGTTCTGGTATGTCACCAGAGATTAAGGAAACATTTCATTTCCCTATTTCCGTTCAGCTATTATACAACCAAAATGTTTACACTATGCAACATGCAAGCAGCATGTTGCTACTGTCTTTGCCTCTAAACAGGAGCCACTGTTCAGTTTCTCACAGCACTAGTTTGGGCAACGGTTTCTGCACTTTTACTTACTATAACATAGAAGACACGTTCAGTGTGAACATCTTGTGTAGATACAGTGTACTCTAATTGTTTTCTCTGACTTTGCACAAAAAGGGCCACAGGTTGACCAAAATTCCATAATTTGATTGGTGAGAGTATTCACTTCTATGATTAGAAATGTTTTGTTGAATTTCAAATTAAATGTTAACAAGATTAATGGAGAGAGCTTGGTGTTTGGAATGGGGGCGGGGTATTTTGAAGCAAAAGGGTGTCCCATCAGAAAAAGTTTGGGAACTTGAGCTACATAGTAGTTGAAGAGGTGTGATGATTGACCAGGCTGCCTACTGCTCCACTGTGTTTTTGGCAGCACAGGTATGGATGGATGCCGGCACCCAGATCTTCTTCTCTTACGCCATCTGCATTGGATGCCTGACAGCACTGGGAAGCTACAACAAATACAACAGCAACTGCTACAGGTTCGCCTCACAATTATGCTGGTTACACATTGGTGGTTGTAATGTTTTTTATGAGCCAAAAGAACGTTTGACTAAACAATACAATAAGAATGGCTTGAGAAGGACACTTGAGCCCAAATCCCACGGTCCATGAATATAGAATGAAGTATGCAGGCTGGTCCACTTCTAATAGACGAGGCCAGATGACTGGAGCACTCAAAACAACTTTTATGTTCCAAGCATAATGACTGCTTCTTGTTAAAGGGTGAATGAATGTACCTCTTCATCAGATTCTTCAGCGCAACTTGATTTCTTTGACTCTGAAAGACAGGGCTGGACTGGGAACAAAAAAAAACACCTGGGCAGTTCTGGCTTAAACTAACCCCTCACACATATACGCCGTTTTTGGGCTATGTCCTGTTTGACTCAGTCCACACTGTCTATATTGAAGATGGACCAATGGGTTGCCCCCTCTAAACTGTGGGCCAAGAGAAAAACAAATAAACAAACAAACATCAGTATCTGCTCCTGGGGGACTATTGGCCCACCTGGAAAATGCCCTGTATGCCAGATTACCAGTCCAGCCTGGTTGAAAGACATTTCACTCCTTTTTACCACTCAAAGAAGAAGAATTGTTGCTGACAGCTAGACTCTTTGGATGACATGACCTGAATGTATGAGAGTCTCCATGGGCTTGCTGAATGTTGTGATTGTCTTATCTTACACTTGGTTTATCTTACACTTATCTTATCTCTCCTCTGTCTTGTATTGCAGGGACTGCTTGTACTTGTGCTTCCTCAACAGCGGAACAAGCTTCATTGCTGGCTTTGCCATTTTCTCCATTTTGGGGTTCATGTCTTATGAGCAAAATGTTCCTATTGCAGAAGTTGCAGAATCTGGTTTGTATTTTATTTGTCATTACTCATCCGTGTTGTCATTGAACTGAATTTTAAATGTTCTTATTCAACTCACTGAATGTCTTAATGAAAATAAATATATACATATTGCAATTTGTGGAATTGCTGTGAGTTTTAAAAACCTTCCCGTCCTCTTTGTATTCCACAGGTCCTGGGCTTGCCTTCATCGCGTACCCACGTGCTGTGACCATGATGCCGTTCTCTACACTGTGGGCATGCTGCTTCTTCATCATGATTATCTTTCTAGGGCTGGACAGCCAGGTATGTCTGAATATCCCCTATAATCCAGGTCATGTTATCCAAAGAGTTTAGCGGGGAGAAACAAGACTTCTTCTTTGAGCTGGAAGATGTTATGACCTCATTCAAGATGCTTTGTCAGTTCTGGTCAATGTGTAGAAGGAATGGCGCCTGGAATGAAGGCAGCTATACTCTTTGGAAAGCCATGTCAGGTCTCATGGTAAAAAAACAAAAACTTTTCATAAAACAATACCTCGAGACAAGATACTTTTATGACTCTTTGTGGTCTTTCCACCAGTTTGTGTGTGTGGAGAGTCTGGTGACCGCCATCGTGGATATGTACCCAGCTCTGTTTCGCAAGAAGAACCGGAGGGAACTCTTCCTCTTGGGCTTGTCGTTTCTCTCCTTCTTGGTGGGGCTGATCATGGTTATGGAGGTAATAAAATAAAGCCAAATATTCCATTAACAGTGTTATAATCAAATTGCATATTATAAATTTTTGGTCTGTCATTGTCCTACGGTTAATTCCATCAAACATCTGCCTATCTTTAATCTTGTCATACAGGGTTGTTGATAGTTCATATTACGTTTAACGCCAATTTAATTTAGATTTACATTTCATTTCCATTTTAATATCAATTAAAAATAATTGTTACTTCTGACCTATTTTTTCTTTGATTTCTTCTACAGGGTGGGATGTATGTGTTCCAGCTGTTTGACTACTATGCTGCCAGTGGGATGTGTCTGCTCTTCATGGCCATCTTTGAGTCTGTGTGCATTGCTTGGGTGTATGGTAAGTCAACGGCTCTGTCCATAATTAAGGCCATCTGTCATATCTGTATGTCTGTCAATGAAATAATAAATGAAAGAAAATACAACAACTCCCCCCCAGCTAATCCCTTACATGGCATATGTCAGAGAGCCACCACTGGGTTTAGAGGAGCTGACAGAATCCATTTTCACCATCGCAGCCACAGTCCCACTTTGGTGGGGGTACACTTTGCTGGTGCTGCTGGTGCAACGTAATGGCCATTTTACTATTGTCCTGTCAGCCCATCCATCCATCCATCCATCCATCCATCCATCCATCCATCCATCCATCCATCCATCCATCCATCCATCCATCCATCCGTCCATCCGTCCATCCGTCCATCCAGTCCCATACATCCATCCATTCACCCACAGCAGTGGAATGCGTTTTATTTCCCTTGCATGTTTGTGTTATGTGATATTATCACATCTTCTCTATGCTATTCTAGGTGCCGATCGTTTCTATGACAATATTGAGGACATGATTGGATACCGGCCAGGACCCTTCATCAAGTACTGTTGGATGTACTTCACTCCAATTACCTGCATTGTGAGTACTGATCTGCGCTGCTTAACTTCCTGTTGTATCTACTATTAATGGCCACCATACGTTTTCTAAATGAAATGCTGTGGTCTGTGATGTCACTTTGAGGTGTGAACAGGCTTAGTTTATTTCACCTTATGTATGTTTCATGTCTGTGATTTTTCCTTTATCCAAACCTCAATGCTGACATTTTAAAAAGTAATATTTTGTACACAATGTGTCTGTTTGTAGGGCACTTTTGCGTTCTCCTTGATCAAGTACACTCCACTGAAGTACAATAAGGAGTATGTGTACCCGTGGTGGGGCTACATGGTGGGCTGGTTCCTGGGTCTGGCCTCCATGCTCTGCATCCCGCTCTGGATGCTCTTCAAAATCAGCACCACTGATGGGACTCTCAGGGAGGTGAGGCTCACAATTCATTGGCCTCATTTACATGTGACGTTTAACGTCAAATGAACTCAATTTCATTCCGAATAATAATTCTGCTTTGATAACATCATACAAACACTTCACAATTCTGAGTGAAAGTCATGCAGAATTAAACTTACGAATAAAGTGGTTTATTCCATTGTTAATTCCGAATAACTTAATTCCTCTTTCATCAATATGGTCATTATGCTTAAAATACAATTCCGGTCAATACACGCATGCTCATTGGTATGCGATGCTTTCTGAAATGCTCTCTGATCCCTGGTGTTCATTCAAAACTAAATTTAAGTGTCTCATTCTAGGCCTTATTTTTCGGCCTTATTTCTTGACTCTGTCTGTCCTGGACTTGGTCTTGGTCTTCTTCATTCCCTCTGGTGTTCATAACAAATGTTTCAATGAGCTGTGTGGTTTTGCTTTCCTCAGCGTGTTCAGAAGCTGATACGCCCATCTGAAGACTTGCCCAGGACAAGGAAAGAACAGGAGAACATGTTAGCCATGTTTGCTCCAGAGGAGGGGCAGACTCAGACTGTGACTTACAAAGGTGGCTACACTCCTGTCGGTGTGGCAGACTGCTAGGAGAGGAAAACTGGACACATGACTATGGATTTTACACCAACATCCATTGTGATGTCTTGGATAGGCGACCTGGGGTGCATTTCTTGAAAGTGTAGTTGTTAGTCAGTTAGCAACTTCAGTAGTTGCCAATGGGAAATTGCATTGCGAACAACAAAGTAGCTAATGTAGTTAGCAACTATGGTTTCGAGAAATGCACCCCAGATGACCTAAGGGAAATGAGACCTGAAGGGCTTGTATTTTTTAATGTTATCCATTTCAGTGTTTCTGTACATTTACATTAAAGTATTCTTTATCTCCAGTTATTAAAATGTCTGGCAAATAGGCTACTTAGGATATAGTGTATATGAGACTAATATGTTGTGTTAGTCATGTGATTGTGATTATAGATGCAGTGCAATTTGTCACATTAAAAAAAAAAACCACTGATCAGATCTGTGCACCATTTGTCTGTCAACCTGAAAGATTGTGATAATGGATTAATATTTTGTATTTTATTTTTGTGTTCATTAAAAGATTGACAATGAGATGTCTTGTGGGCACTTTTTAATTAATTGTTATATATTTTTTTTACTGAACTGCTGCTACTGACAGGCTACACAGGCCTACAGGGCTATTGACTAATTGCAATCCACATTCCAATTAAGTTGGAGACATTTCTCTCCCTCGTTAACCCTCAAGCGACTGGACTGTTCTTGCGACTAATCTGACCAAGCGGGGTCCTTTATGACCCCAAGGAGTTTATATAGAAATACCACTACGTATATACATTATTTTTGGGGGGTCATTCAAATTAATTTACATCTTGGACAATCTTGTCCCTCATCTAAAGCAAAATAAATGTGAATTTGAATATTTTATTGTTCTGCTAAAAGGTAGTCAAACGTAGGCTACATCCGCATAAATAAATAGAAAATATGGTAACTTTCATAGACACAAAACCATGTCTCAAACATACTATAAGATTGCATACTCAAAATTTCTTTGTAATTGACATTGTAGCTGTAAAGAGGTGTCTTCCATATGTATTAGAGAAAAGAGATGATTCAACTGATGCTTGAGCCGTACAACCATAATGAAATGTCTTGAAACGGCATTGATTTCACTGTGAACTTGTTTCCTCCCTTTTTGATCATCAGGATGACTTCCATTTCATATTCTTATCAAGTGTCTAGGACCACTGTGCCAAGATATCAACAAGCCAGTATGCAATAATAGAGGAAATGCTACTTGGATGCCCTCACAATGTGCTTGATTGGCTATCTCAGGGGTGCCCCATTTATTTATATAATATATTATGTTTTGATATTATACATGTTTATATTATAAATATTGTAGGTCTGCTGACCATGGCCTGCCCCAAGACACAAAATATAAAAACTAGAGTTTGAACATTACAACAGAGATGGAAATTATAATCCTCTCGGGGTCATACATGGCCGCACAAATGTTTTGATTATAATTCCCATATAGATGGGCCAATCCTCATATAATTAACTCACAACATGCACAGCATATGAATTGACAAACTCCTAGAAGGACATGGTTTTCTGATGAAAATTGCAGAAATGGTACGTACAAAAGTAGGCTATGGGCTTTGGGTCCCCCACTCGGTCGCTTAGTTATCTTATCCATCTCAATAGTCCACGGGCCAGGTGAGATGTCGGTACCACTCAGAGGGGCAAAGGTTGCTTATATTTTTTGAAAAGATACATGTCTGAAGTTAACATTTTTGTATGATAACCCTTCTGGAAGTACAGCCAAGTTAGGGTTATCAGCCGTTAAAGTAACACCCCCCCCATCAAAAATTAAGGTTTTTAAGATGGGTGCCTGTCTTTCTACTGGCCCTTGTTTAAGACATATAGGGATGGTTAATTTTGTTATGTGTGGTATCGTTGCGAAGGGGAGACTCTGAGCTTTCATCCGACACCTTTCGAGAACATTTTGGTTAAGTATAGCCCTCCCTGCAGCTCTTCAAACATTTACTCAGACACATTTTTTTCCATTTTCGCCGATATCATCTCTTGTCTTTTCATACTGTGGCATCAGGGAGCATCAGAGAGACCTATTTTAAACTCTAAAATACTGTCTCGAGTATCAGGAATCTGAAAATGTATCCTTTCACTATGTTATCCCATTTGTAGGGGGTAATTTTCAGTCTTGTATCAGGCATGCCACTTTTTTGTTGCTGTTTTTTTGTGTGCTAATGTCTCGTATAGTCAAGAGGCAAGGCCTTTTTGAGACATTCTGCAGTTGGTTATCATAGCTTGTTATATATCATCAGGGAAGCCGACAGGGGGGGAGGACAAAGGGATGTCTTGTCCCGGGCCCAGGGAGAGACGGGGCCCAGAATTGGATCCTCATTACATTGTATGTATTGAATTTGGGGTCCTTTCAGATGTCTTTGTCCCGGGCCCAGCCAAGGCTGTCAGCGGCCCTGTATATCATATGAAAGCTTGGATTGTATAGTATACAGATATGTATTTGGTGTACCTATTTGCATAGTAACCTATTTGCATAGCAACGGTTGCCAATTTGTTGTTATGACTGAAACTTAATTATATGTCCAAAATACCTCAAGACGTTTCAACCTTGAAGATGAATTTGAGTGGTAACCATAATATATCTGACTCCACTCCACTTTTCTTTTTTACACCGCATTGTACATGACCCCACACTACTCTATCAGTTCCATGTAGTGGTAAACTGGCAACACTTCTAGGCCATTCTGCAATTGGTCATCATAGCTCATTAGACACCATATCAAAGCTTGGAGTTATTATGAAAGCTCTGGGATATTATGATATATTTTCTGTACCTATTTGCCTAGCAACGCAGGTAAAGCATTTTCCTTACCAACCAGCATCAATGATACAGTTTCTCAGCGATTCCATTGTGTTATGATACGTGAATCCTGACTACTTGTCCTAATATCAGTGTTGTGATGCAATACATCAAGAGGTTATATACAACATCTGCAACATATGTGATAATGGCCCATTTGATATTAGTCTTCCAACCGAAATCATAGCAAATGTGTGAGAAATACAATAGGCCTTTAAGAAAGATAGACCTACGCTCACTTGAGTACAACTTCAACTCTTTTCCCATCTCTGCTGCTAAGCACATGTAAAATTAAGATACATGTAGATCTGACATGTAGTAACCGAACATTTTTAAGTCATATTTAACATGACACAATATGTCTACAAAAGTTGACACGATATGTTTAAATCTTACTCGAGGGGTAAGTAAAAATGATGTACTCATCCAAAATCTGCTCAAGTAAAGGTAAAGTAGTTCAAAAAAGTACTGAACTTAAAATGTAATTTGATGAAAAATAGTTCTTTGTTACTTTCAATTAGATGTCCTCTAGAGGCCTAGGCCACTTTTTTTGGTCTTTTATGGCTCATTTTGTGACAGGAAAGGATTGGCGAGAGAGAGAGAGGCGGCAGCCTGGTGCCCTATCTAGCAACGGTCCATGCCTAGTCCTTTTGAGATGCTCTTCATTTAGTGGTTTTGTTTAGTCAATAATGACACATCTGGTGTTCCCAGACAGGCCCTCTTGCAGGAAAACCAGCAGGTCTATCATCTACAAACCTAAAGGCCAACTTCGGTCTTGGGTAGTGGTTTGAACAGGCAGCAGGGCTTTGTTGCATCTGGTATTGGAGACCTAGACTGTATCAGAGGTGTCATGATTTATAGCAAAATGTAAAAACTCTCTGTGATATAACTCTTGAAGATCATGAAGAAGTTGAACATATTGCAAAGGAAGAGTGAGGGACAAAACCATCAGAAAAGTGCAAAAAGCTCATTGTCATTGTGCACCCAAATACAACTGGTGAGGACTGTATACTGACCATTCAGAAGACAAAAATATAATTTCGGCAGGGGATGTTTTCTTGGCACACGTTGGGCCCCTTTGTACCAATCAAGCATCATTACAATGCCCCAGTCTACTTGAACATTGTTGCAGACAGTTAAATGGCTTCTTATGGCAAAAGGGGTAGGCTACAGCCCAGTACCCAGCCAAGTACCAGCCCAGCAAGGTGTACCTAAGTAGCAGGTAAGTGTACATCTTCTTTGTGTATAGTCAGTATACAGGTGGGATTTCAACCTGCAACCCTCTGATCTGATGTCCATCTCCTGAACCACTACGCCACAACTGCCCCATGTGCTGTTACAGTATGTGTAACATGGCTGTTATGTAACTGTGTGAATGCCACAGTTGGTCCTACTCTCTACATTTACAGTGCATGTGCAGGGAGTACTACTCAGTGTGATATGAGGTTCTGTGCTATTGTGACATCGGCACATGTAGAGTAGCAGGACAATAACAAACCCATCTACAGTGACTACCAGGTTCATAGAGTCCAATGCTCAGCATGGTCTCCTATTGTAACGCACTGTACTCTACTGAACTATACACTACTGTACCATACAGTACTCTACTCTACTTCACTCTACTCCATTGTTCATTACTGCTGCTTGGGTCTAGGGATGGGTCTCAGTGTATGCCTGGAAGGTGAGCTGCAGTTGCTCAGTTGGTACACCAACACATGTGAATACAGTACATGTATGCATGTTGCTTCATCGGTGGCATGGTGTAGTAGTTGTTGCAGCAGTATGAAGTTCAGAACTCGTGCTATCTTTGCAAAGCTCTGATGACATTGTACCCCGCTCTTCCTTTGCAAACCTCTTCATGATCTTCACCTCAAATCAAGTGTTCTTGCAGAGGGTTTTTAAATGTTGCTGTAAATCATGATACATGTGGTACGACCAAGGCCTCCAGGAGGAGAGAAGTGCCGCAAACTCTCGAGTTAAATAAACAAGTTTTTAATGTGACAATGTTGTCACATTAAAATCTTGTTTATTTAACTCGAGAGTGTGCAGCACTTCTCTCCTCCTGCAAGTGTGCAACTGCACTCAGGACCCGCCAGGTTAGTGGGGGGATTAATTAACCAGTGCTCTCCACCATCCTCTTCCATGACTGAGGCACCCCAATTATGGTACCGTCCCGCTGCACTGCTCCCTTTCGGATGCCCTTTGGGGGCTGCCCCCTTGCACGGGTGAGGCATAAATGCAATTTTGTTGTGTGCACAGTGTGTAGTGTGTTGTGGAGTGCTGTGTCACAATGTGAATGGATGTAGGAGTTAACTAGTTGGGCTTTCACTTCACTTTCACATGCCTACTAAAAAGGGACAAGTTAAGGGATGAGTTTATGTTGTGTTTTTCACACAATTGCTATGATTTCAGTTGCAAGACTAATATCAAAGGGGACATTATCACATATATTTCTGGTATATAACCTCTGGGCGCATAATAACGTTGATTTTAGGACAAATAGTCAGGATTCAGACACCATATAACACAATGGAATCACTGAGAAACTATATCATTGATACTGGTTATGGAAAATGATTTGCTAGTTAACATTGCTCTGCAAACAGGTACACCAAATATGATAATGTCTGAATATACTACCCACTCCAAGTTTTAATATGGTATACAACAAGCTATGACAACCAACTGCAAAATGCACCTAGAGGTATTGCTTCCTGAACTTTATGAGAAAATGGCAAAACTGTGTTTTGAAAAAAATACCATGCCAAATCACACCTAAACATGGGATAACATAGTGAAATGATACATTTTCAGATTCCTGATACTCAAGACAATATTTTAGAGTTTAAAATAGGTCTTTCTGATGCTCACTGATGCCACAGTATGAAAAGACAAGAGATGATATCGGCGAAAATGGAAAAAAATGTGTCTGAGTAAATGTTTGAAGCGCTGCAGGGAGGGCTATACTTAACCAAAATGTTCTCAAAAGGTGTCGGATGAAAGCTCAGAGTCTCCCCTTCGCAACGATACCACACATAACAAAATTAACCATCCCTATATGTCTTAAACAAGGGCCAGTAGAAAGACAGGCACCCATCTTAAAAACCTTAATTTTTGATGGGGGGGGGGGTGTTACTTTAACGGCTGATAACCCTAACTTGGCTGTACTTCCAGAAGGGTTATCATACAAAAATGTTAACTTCAGACATGTATCTTTTCAAAAAATATAAGCAACCTTTGCCCCTCTGAGTGGTACCGACATCTCACCTGGCCCGTGGACTACAATTATTAGCTGTCATACTTAGGTAATTTTCTCAAACGGTAAAAAATAGTGGTCTCTACACTAGAGGCAGTTTTGGGTTCTATTCAGTAGACGGCAGCAAAGTACAGAATTGAATTGCAAATTCAGCCTGTTTTTAAACCACAGCTTGCATGCTTGCACCCCTTCCATAGTCAGTGACGCGTTCTATCCCACAATGCTTTGGGTGATGTCAGAGGAAAGATGGCGGAGGGAGGAGCGGCTGATCTGGATACTCAGAGAGCAGAGGTCGCAGCCCTGCTGAAAACTCAGCTGAAGAAGGGAGATACTTGGTGAGAGTTAATAATCTCATTTCTGGTGTTCTGAAGCAGTCGCTGACCGACTTTGTGACGGCTGTCAAAGTCGAAGACAACCGTAGAATGGACGAGAACTGCCTTGTTGACAGTCACCGTGCTAGCCCGGCAGCATGTTAGCTAACATTTGTTAGCAGTAACGTTACATTCCACAGATTTCTGTCACGATTACTTTCAGGCCTGTGGCCCACATACGTTTGAACACCCAATTAATCATAATACACGCACGCTGAATACCCTATTGATGCTGTGTGACTCAGCTATTTGAAAGCAGGGGGGTTAGCAAGTGCCGGTGTCGGTGTACTCGACAGCCTTCTCCTGCCAATCCATCCGCGGTGCAGGGCGGAGTCGGGAAAAGCACCTGTCAAAATACTCAAAGTTCTCGCTAATCTGTCACACGAATGTATGAACGATGTTAGATTCTAATTAACTTATCCTTTCGAGCAGGTGTCTGTTGCTCACTGAGCCGTTCACTCTTGTTTTGCTAACAAGTTACCAGTGAGTGTTGGGTCATCCAGCGACGCTGTCAAAGCTAAGAGTAAACTCGGGCACCAAGTTGGTTATCTCAGGCTTGATTTAAAAATATCTGCCCGTGTGGGGCGGCTAGATATATTAAGTTTTCAATCTAATTAAAGATGGCGTGCCAACTGTGTTAAGTAAAGTTTGCACAGTACACCTTGATAGCTGCCATCATCAAATGAGATAAGCTACTGACAGAAAGTGCACAAACCGTGTTTAGAAAGAGTTCCTTGAAGATTTCTACCTAATATTTTTGTTAACACGTCATTGAAGACCTTGTTTTGCCATCTTGGAATATTAGGTGTTGCCAGCATCTTATAGATGGGATTGATTAGATCATATCGCTTCTGTTGATTTTTGTTTTCTCCACTAGGTACTTGGTCGATAGTCACTGGTTCAAACAGTGGAAGAAGTATGTGGGCTTTGACAGCTGGGACAAGTACCAAATGGGAGATCAGAATGTCTACCCAGGCGCGGTGGACAACTCTGGACTTCTTAAAGGTATGTCATCGGAAAGGATGTTTACAACAAGGAAATGGGTAAATGGTGCTCAGTAAACCTGATACCCTGTCCATTATGTCAATGATATTGGCTGAAGTCCAGGAGCAAGTCCTGCAGGGTGTCTGCTTCTGTGCTAGACTGAGCTGTCATCATTTCTACATCCCTTGATGCAGTGTTTATGATATGCTGTGTCAATGATAATAATAATTGTCATAATGAAAATAACACTATAAATAATTACAACAATAATACCAACAATTACAATGGTGGTAATAATAATAGTAGTAGTAGTAATAATACTAACACAAATTTTATGTTGTGCTTTTCTTACCCCTGAAACATGCTTTAAAGTGTCATGTGTGGTTTGAAGTGAAAAAAAAGCCGGGATGTTTCGCCTATTGATAAGGCTAGTAGTTGACCCCCGGTGTTGTCTTGTTGCTTTACAGATGGCGATGTGTTGGCCATCAAGGAGCACCTTATTGATGAGCTGGACTACATCCTGGTACCCACAGAAGGTTGGAATAAGCTAGTGAGCTGGTATGGCTTGACCGAAGCCCAGGAACCCATAGCTCGAAAGGTAAGTTTGCTGAAGTTATACACTCTTATTTGTGCATCATTGCTTCATATACATGTTGCTTTGAATACAGCTCCCACCACCAGTAGTACGGATCCCGTGGTTTACTGTATTTTCTTGAAAGATATTGTTCCAAATCTGTGCCCTTTGGTACCATCTGTTTTCTAGCAGCATCTATGTTTTTGAAGGTGTAAGTTGGCGTATTTATTTGCAGGAAGGTAAAGCTAATTGCTGGAAGAATATGGATGGTTGGACATGTTCAGTTTAACTTACATGGGCATCTGATAGCTTAGTTGTCTTAAAGTTGGATGGACTTGTTGAATTAAATTTTGTCAAGGTTTAAGGAGTTTAGGGAGATATCTTCCTGTGTGTGTTTGGTTGTTTTGGTATTTAAAACACATAGGATGTGGTTGGTTTTGGCCTCTCTCTCTCTCCTTGTGGGCCTATTGTGCTTTGTGCTGACATTTTACACGGTGGCAGGCAGGCACCTACTGTACTTCCGTTATCAGCGGCGGTGGCAGCCATACTTGCATTTTCAAATTGTACCCAGTCATGGCATCATGGCTGCTGCAGTGTCTCCTCTTTCGCCCATTGATCCTCCCCCTTTTGCCATATATGTCATGGGGGGTATTGAGTAGCCCCAGCCGTTTCTATTTTCAGAGGGGGCTCTGGATGACTGCAACGCTTCATGGAGCGATCTACGAGACACAACATGCAGCAGGTTCTTTGATTTTTTTTTTCTTTCTTTTTTTTCTGTGTGTGTGTGAGCGAGTCGCTATTTCTGTTTGGAGATATCGTCAGGTTGAACTTGGTGCAGCGGATTTATGTCCTGGGCTTCTGTTGGCCACCCTGGAGGTCTTAGAGAAGACCAGGCCATGGAGTGTGATTCATATCTGGGTTGTCCTTGTTTTGAAAGAAGCGGAATGCCGGTTGAGGTCAAACCCATGAGGCAGTTGATATAGGCTTACGAGAGACAGAATGGCAATGGGGAAAATGAGTGAGCAAGCAAGAAACCGTAACAGTACGAGCAAGAGTTGTAGAGGACAGGAGTGGCGCAGGGGGGTTGTGGTGTCACTTACTGTGTGGTTGTCGGCGTGTGGTAGAGGTCTGTAGCACACATGGCTAGCTGTGGCGCTGTTTGTCGAGAATTGGCCAGGGCAGGCTCTCTGGCGGAAAGAGAGAGAGGGGGCAGCCCTACTCCCCTAATAGCGGGGTTGAGTGTGGAGAGGGGCTGTGGGAGAAATAAATAGGATGGGACCCTTCAGCTGTCTCTACGCTCTGTTGCTAAATTAAGAGTCTCTTTTTGACTCAACTTATATTGAGAGATCTACTGACACGTTGGTGCCATACAAAAAGGAAAACCACACGAAGAACATTATTATTAGAAGAGAAAAGAAGCTGTAGTTTCGTATCTGTATGTTGTATATTGACTTTTGCATTATCAGTGTGTAAAATGTATAACTAACATAGCTTGTTTTGTCATGCTATACATGTGTTCTTTGGAACAAAATAAGTAGAGATGCTCCGATCACCATTTTTTGGCCTGATCACGGATGCCTATCACAAAAATTCTTCACTGTCATAGATTGTAGAATTTTCACCATCCGTGCACTCTTCCTCTGTTGCTGTTTGGTGTTGCAGCGACTACAAACTAATGGACTGGCTGTCAATTACAACTTCAAAAACAATAACGTTGATATGTTTGTGTTGGCAACGTTAAGTTGTTGCGTGCTGAATGTGCCAACTTCCATACAGGCTACTGAAAATAGCTAACAGCATGACGAGACTGACAAGTCATTCGCAAATTACAAGCGTCAGGTAACAGTCGCATGGCTCTGAAAATCAGACCATGTTGATGCAGATGTGATTAAGAATGGTGAAAATGAAGTTCTAGACAAGCAAAGATGCCTTCTTTTGGTGCTGAGTTGCAGCTATGCGCAGAGCCAGCACCTACATGTGCAGCACCAGGTGTAAACTGTAAAGGCAAAAAGATTGCTTGAGGAATTTAATATCTTGCGATCGTTTCTTTTTTTATTAGCATGTTTTTCCGATCGCGGATCAGGCTATTTTCAGGCAATATCGGCCAATCATGATCAGCAGCCAATCGATCACTAAAAACAACTGATGTTTTGTTTTCTTGCAGGTGGTTGAGCAGGGGATGTTTGTGAAGCACTGCAAAGTGGAGGTCTACCTCACTGAGCTGAAGCTATGTGAAGACAGCAACATGGAGAACGTGGTCACCCGGCGATTCAGCAAAGCTGACACTATAGGTAAGTTATGATGTCCGTCCAGTTCACTGCACATCAACAAAACGTTTATGATTGGAGTTTTGGAGTTCTTCAAGTTATTCAAGTGGAAATGGAGCCAATAATCCATTTATTGCCATAATTGGTTTCATGAATAATCCAATTACCATAGGTAGGTTTTTGGCTAATAAACCGATTTCCAAAGATATGTAAACATCTCAAATGAGTTTTTTATTATCATACAAACCCCAACTCCGGTGAAGTTGGGACGTTTGGTAAACAGTGAATAAAATCAAAATGCTATCATTTTCAAAACATTCAATCTATTCATTAGATGGAGAATAGTGAAAAGACAACATATTAAGTGTTAAAACCAAGAAAAAATATTGTTTTGGGGGACATATGTACTCATTTCTAATTTGATAAATGCAACACGTTTCAAATAAGTTGGGACAGGGATCAGTGAAATTTAGTAAACATCCAAATAAGATAAAACAACAAAGAAGAACATTTCAAAATGTATTGTACTGACGGACAAAATAGGTGTCCAGGTATAAGATCATCACAGAGAGGCTGAGTCACTCAGAATTAAAGATGCAAAGGGAATAATTACCATAGTTATTACATACATTTTTTAATTCCCTTTGATTTACCACGATTGAGTGTATATAAGACATATTTTAGTTATTAAAATCATTGTATAGGTTCATGACATCATGAAATATATATTGGCTGTAGTCTCACTCTAGCACTCCAGGAATTAGAGCTATTGAAAATTTACCATATTAAGAATGCTTAACGCGTGCAAATGATACAGGGGTGTAACATTCTCCTAAGCACTTGAGCTCACTTGAAATAGACCCAGAAGACATGGGAAACTGTCCTTTGCTTACAGAAGTCAGCAGAAGTTGTAGAAGTCCATTCTTTTTGACAATAATAGAGCATTGCACATCCTGTGCTACAGTGAAAATGGACCATCCAACTTGTGTTAGTGCTAACTTCAAAAGTCAGCCTCCATGATGGCATGCGGGTGCAGTAGTGCATTGGTTAAGATGTTCTCACTCATCTGTAGAGTTAAATACAGTGCTGAATGGTATAAATGGGTTTTAAACAGCATGAAAAGCCACTCATGCATTATATTTTGAAGGGAGATATTCGATTACTGCCACATAGTAAGGTCAAATTGCATTCTCTACTATGTTTTAACAGTTTGGCTCCATCATAAAGACCAGCAGGTGATAAAGACCTGTCACACTGCAAGCACTACAGAAAGGAAAACATTGCAATACATGACAAGGAATACACCCACCATTTAAGCTGGTGAAATCATGTCCAAGATAGGAATTAAGACTGTTTATTGTCCCCGTCCCAACTCTTTTGAGACGTGTTGGATTTATCAAATTAGAAATGAGTACATATGTCCCCCAAAACAATATTTTTTCTCGGTTTTAACACTTAATATGTTGTCTTTTCACTATTCTCCATCTAATGAATAGATTGAATGTTTTGAAAATGATAGCATTTTGATTTTATTCACTGTTTACCAAACGTCCCAACTTCACCGGAGTTGGGGTTTGTAGAATCTGAAGTAGCCAATCGCAAGCTTTGGATTTCAGTGTAGTGTTGCGCAGATGAGGGCAACACCTGCATCTGCCAGACTCGTTAACTTACCTGATTAATGAAATGCATGTAAACACCAGTAAAGGGTCATAATCTGTTTAATGACAATAACCAGTTTATTAAGTGTGCTCCCTTTCTGTCCTGCTCTAGTTGGCCTGGTCTCCCAGCAGGTATTTCAGAGTGACTGACTGGTTTATTGATTTCAGTTCTTGTCAGGAGGGATGGGATGTGTAAATCAATTAAAAAGATGTTGGGCAGTGTTATAGACTGCGACGTACAACAGTGCAGCCAAAATGTTGCTATACACAAGTTATATACATTGAAGATGAAGTTCTTAATGGTAGCAAATTAATTTCCAGGCAGACACGTTTTCCCACTGTCACTGTGATATTTTTTTTTTGCCTGAGGTAGAAAGGGTTATTTTTCAAGGCAGAAGAGATAATCATGAGAAAGGCTTGTGCTGATCCTGGACTGATGACTTCATAGTGAAAACATCTCACACATTCTTTGGTGTATACTGTCACTGCTGATTGTGATACAACAGAAAGTAAAATATTACTGGGCATGGAGTGAGCAAGACGTACTTAATTTAAAACCGTATTTGTATGTCACTTAGGGTTTCATAGTCAGCCCTGACATAGATAATTACAACCCCATTAGTTGGAATACTGATAATGTATCTTTTAATTTCGGACACCGTGGTCTGTATAATCTGTTTGTGTATCTGTGTATCTGTAGTCTGTGTCTTGAGTTAATGCTAACATAACTTTAATTAGCTAACTTAATGCTTTGAAGACACATGGTGTGCTCCTGTTGTCAACAAGTGCTTCTGGCACTACTCTTTTTTTGAGGGAAATGGAAATGTTAGCAGCACTCTAAACATTTGCATTGTTTGTCCATAGAGTATCGCTAACGCGTCGACATTTTTGCGCAAATCCCTCTTATTTTGTTTGTGAGCACCACCATCACTTCTATGTATGTGTAATTAATATGACGCACCCTGTATGGTGGTGTACAAAGTAATTCACACATTATTTTGATAACATCATGAGGACTGCATTTTGGTTACCACAGTCTTATATCTGTTACCATTGTCTGATCACCAGATCTGAAACTTTCAAGTTCAAAGATTTTTTGTTGTCTTTTACGACCTTATTGATGATGGGACCGTTTGAGAGGTGGACAGGAAGCGAAGAGATGGGGAGGGGTCGGCAAAGGACCCGGGTCGGCCACATGGCAGACAAGTACTCTACCGGTTGGCTACGGCAGGGCCGAAACTTTCAAGTTTGATTCCAATTTTTGATCTTGTGCTTCATTGTGTGTTGCAGATGCCATAGAGAAAGAGATGCGTAAGCTGTTCAGCATTCCGGAGGAGAAGGAGACTCGGCTATGGAACAAGTACATGAGCAACACCTTCGAGCCGCTCAACAAGCCCGACAGCACCATCCAGGATGCCGGCCTCTACCAGGGCCAGGTAGGGACAAACACACACCCACACGGCTCGGAATCTCACATGAGGTCACGAGTCATGGAAAGCAAGGGACATCATGAAAGCATTCAGCTCAATTAGTCTATTGGCCTGTGGCATCAATTTCAGACATTCAAACGTATGCACACAAGACCGTTAGGACCTGATAGCAGAAGTTAACACATGGACACTTAAACATGGCAAAAATATCTTGTATGTTGACTTTAACATGCTTTTGTGTGTCCACATTTTTTTTTGTTACATTAACAGGGTGTATGCAGGGTTTTAAAAAGTATTAAAAGGTGATAAATTAAAAAGCCAAAATTGAATGGCCTTAAAAGTTGTAAATTTGCTCAAAAGGTATTATTTTTTGAAAAACTAGGTATTATTATTTTTTTAGTTGTACCATTTTGACAAAAAAATTGATTGATTCTGTATCTGAGGGCAATCATGGGTAGGCCTTCGTGGTTAGGGCGTCTGGTTGACAACCTCCCAGGTGGGGGGAGTAATTAACCAGTGCTCTCCCCCATCCTCGGTACCCTGCATGGTACAGTCCCGCCGCACTGATACCTTTCGGGCGTCTTTTTGCAAAAAACGAAAGTGTAATGTAATGTTAAGGAGGTAGAAATTACAAAATATGTCTTGTTAATACTCGCATCAGAGTGTTGTGATGGTTGTAAAAAAAATCTAAAGGTAGTGAAAAGGGGTATTAAATGGTAGTAAATTTGACTTCAAGATTGGTGTATATACCCTGATTAATGTATATGTCTGAATCTTATTGCTCAAAATGCAGTATAATTCGTTCTTACAATGACTTGATTTCTCATATTTGAGCTGGTCCTTTTAATTGATCCTATCTGGAAAATCAAATCCTGAAGTTACTGTAAAGGTTATGAGCCTGTTTTGTTGGATTTATTGTCATATTTTTTTGTCTAATGTATGCATTAGGAAGGTAAGAGATGATGTGCATCATTAACAAACCACATGAACAAAGAATGATGAAAGTAATGAGCCAATGTCGTATCTGAATTACTTCTTTATGGCCTGAGTTGGGCCAACTGAATAATGCATATGAAGTAGCCCTGCTTGCATAAATGCTATGATGGAAAAGCACAATATACCGCCCATAATCAATAACTACTGTAAAGATGTTAGTGTACTCTAGGTTTTTTATGCCATCAAAAATGCATAGTCAGCGCTTTTTTTTTTTACTTGGACAATCTTATGAAGTTTTACATTTCATGTACATTTCTTTTACCAATGTTAGAATAAAGCTTAACATCTCACCTTAACGTTATTTTAGCATTGTTTTGGCCACGTCTAAAACGAGCAAACAAACAAAAAAACGTGTTTTTGTATGCGAAGATGATGCCACCGTTTTTATGTGGATAGATATACTTGCTGGTTTGACATTTCTTTGCGTCCTAGCTTATCGTCAGAGGTGTGGCAGGCAGCCTGCTCTGAGCCAAAGCATGTGTTGCCATGATATGACCCCAAGACTGCAGTGGCAGCACTAGATTAGTAGAGTGTGGGCTTGGCTGCTTAGACACCAGGCGGCTATTGTAACACATGCTCAAACACTGAGGTTCAGTAGCCAATGTAAAAAAAATGCTTGTGGGAACAAAAATAATATAAGTGGACCGGATATTTTGGGTTTTTCATGGGTGAAAAAGACCATGAATCTCTCTCTCTCTCTCTCTCTCTCTCTCTCTCTCTCTCTCTCTCTCTCTCTCGTTCTTTCTCTCTCTCTCGTTCTTTCTCTCTCTCTCTCTCTCTCTCTCTCTCTCTCTCTCTCTCTCTCTCTCTGATGGCATGTGATTGTTGCCTTTTGTTGGGAAGGTTTTACATGTCACTGGATAGTGGATTTTTTTCTGTTAATTAGTATTTTTCACCATCAGACATAAAGTGTATGGTGTTTAATAGATGAGTTTGACACAATTAACTAATATCTCGATAGATATATAATCTCTGTATAGATACAAAAATAGATAAAGAAATAAGCAAGGGTGATCACTATGCAGAGAAGTAAATGTGTTTCTCCGAGCTGTATGGCTTTTGGGAGAAATCATTTCCACAGTCTGTCAGTTCTGCATTAAAAGACTTATCCTCCGCAAATGTAATACAGATAGTGTACAGCAAAATAATTATAAAATTGAAGTACAGTCCTAAATTCATAAAGTATGTTGTTTTCTGCTATGTGATCATAAGTGTTTGTTTGCTCCACAGGTTCTCGTAATAGAACAGAAAAATGAGGATGGGTCATGGCCTCGAGGGTCATCTGCACCCAAGTAAGTGCCTTTTTTTTTTTTACCTTATTCAGCACATTCATTTAAAACGGGCTCAGTCTCATTCACGGCAATGTGTTGTATTACGTGTTGAATATGGTTTTGTTTAATGGTAGTGAATGGGATGGGCGCCTATTAGTTACAAAGGAATGAACTCTTTGAACTGTTACATATCAAACCTACTTGCACATTCTGTCAAACTCTGTTCTTGGCTTAAATTCATTTGGCTTGGGGTGATCTTAAGTAACATAGTGATAAAATTCCCACCCTGTTTTATTTTTTTTATTCCTTATGACCGAAAATTGCATTCAATTGCCTGCAATACATATTGCAAAACAACCACTGTTGTATGATTGCTGCTGGATGGAAGAGGCTGAAGTGATGCAGACAGCGTATGATGAATTGTGTAACATGGCTCGTGTTTTGTGTAGAACCAGTGTGAAAATGAATTGGCTGTCTCAAAAAAGGAGCACCACATGCAGTTCTGATCAGGTTTTGACTATTTGACCATCGATGAGTTCTGTTGGATTGTGGGTTCCCTCTGCAACTGGAATTGTGGCGAAGTGTGATTCCACACAATATTTGTAAAGCTTTGGACATTTTAAATTTAAAACCATTTTTTCACCACTCTTAATCTATCAGCGGAAAGAAGACAACTTGTAGTGACAAGATATGACATGGGGCCATCTCAGGTTATCCATTTCATTTGGTTTATGAGACATTATCAACTTCATTTTTTAATTCCTTCACCAACCTTGTTATGGACAAAAAAGGTCAAAACATTTAGAATGAATTACGTGTAACAGTTTACACGTGAATGAGTAGCATGCTATACACAACAGCAGTCCCTTACGTTTTTATGTTATTCAAAAAATATATCAAAATGAACTTTTAAAACTGAATCAGAGGTAGTCAGTCCTGTTTCTGTATTTTGATACCTACTATTGTAAAGTAACAGGAATGGCAGTAACAGGATTGATCATTTTAAGCTAATGTGCTCCTAGCTACTTTCTAGGTTACAAGATCAGATGTCCTACAGTTTAAAAGGATATTACATGTAGACTTAATGTATATCGATGTATAAAAAACATCTTTTAAAGTTATGTGTTTAAAAATGGCAGCAGTCATGATGTGTACAATGACCCCACCACCAAGGGACATATCAAATATGAAAATTACGCGCTACAGACGTGTGAAACTTATTTGACTTTTATTTGGTGAAAATCCTCCTGTAGGTGAGGCCACATCATCTGAATGATTGCTCGAATGTGCCATTATTTTACAGGGCGTTTTTGTATGTCAGTAACTGTGTTGGCTTAAAATCAGGAGACACTCATAAAATAGAAAATTTGTAGTCATGCCATGTATTTATGCAAAAAAATGTTTAACAATAACATTACATTCAGAAAAATATACAAATTTGAAAATAATACAAATTGCCTTAAAATGCATACAATTATGTATGCATTTGTTATTGTAATGATTTCATGGCCGTTTATGTCTCTGGGACTCGAAAAAGCACTGATTCGGTGGAATGACTCTGAACTTGCAAGAGGAGTGGAATCTTGCAATCTTGGTAGGCTAGCGATTGCAGCACAGATCTGCTATTGAGATTTCCCATGGGATCACCACAGCACAGTTGGCTGAGATATCCATACCATGAGGGACTACGTAGAGTATGTAATTTGTCACATATAGTGCTCTAACCGCAGTATTCTAGCCTGTGGTCATGTCCTGATTATTTCGCTACTTTCCCGCTTGGTTATTTCCTCTTATTTTGTGGAATGAGATTAAAGGACCATTTTTTTTTTAAAGATCATCTATATGTAATCAATTCAAGTCAGTTCTTCGTTTACCATACGGAAAAAGATATTGGGGGGTACATAACCTGTGCATTTGTAGCGGGCACTGTGTACCCGTGTGAACGTGGGGTTACTGCTTTGGTTCTCATTTGTCCCCATCGCATCTATGCAACATGTGCATGTCACCACTGCTGTCAAGGACCATTCAAGTCTCCCAATCCCTTACAAGCCCATATAAAATAATTTAAATGGTGAAACAAAAGCATCAAAGTAGGATTTTCTGCTTCAGCTCATTAAATCGAAAACAAAAGGATTTATTTCTTGCACACTTTTGAATATTAATTGTTTCCTCTTAGCTCCTGCTGTCAAACTTTCTCCCTTGCATTCCAGCACTCTCCATTCTTAAATTTGCTCCCTTTTTAAAAAAAGAATTCGAAATTTGCTCCTTATTCGCTTTGCTTCTCTTGCTGCCGTGATTCTGATGTTTCACTTTCACTCACTATGGTTTCAATTCTGTTTTCTTTTGCTTTATTATTTACTTCCATTGTTTTGCTCTAACCCATGATCTTCTTTATCTGTTTTCAAGGTCATCTGGCGCTTCCAATCTGTCTGCTTTACCAAAGATCTCGCCCTCATCCCTCACAAACAATCATAACAGCAGCAACAACAACCGGAAGTAAGCGTAGCCAGAGAGCGTGCTCAGTCAGGGGAAGGGTAGGGGAAAGGGTTTGAGGGGAGGGATAGGGCAGTGATCCCCATACTGTGGGCCGTGAAGGTGTTTCAAATGTCCAAAAAATCGAGAGGAAAAAAAAAAGTGTGTGTCTTGCTGATGACTATTCATCTGAGCTGTATATTTTATTGGGTCAGAGGTGGGTTTGTGAAGATGTGTGAAAATGTCAAGTGGGCCTCAAGTTGGAAAAGGTCGGCCACTTCTGCCATAGGGAAGGGCACAATATGCCGATTGGTCACTCATTAGTCACGTTCCTGATTGAGGAACTCTTTGCAGCCCTGCACAGCATCGCTGAACTCTAAACAGTACACCTCGGTATGTTGACACAGACAGGTGTGGTAGACATAAATGGCGCTGCACAGCGTGCATGAATGCTGTGCTGTGTTGCTTGGTGGTGAACACAGCTATTCACTCTGTAATGCACTGTGTGTGCGTAGAACAAAACCGTGTCAGTGCCACCTTGTATTATGATGTGCTGTATAGTAAACTAATGAACATTCGGACATTCGGGTATAGCCATGCAGTAGTCCCATGATTTCCGAGCAGCTTGGGGCAGCGTGCATGCACGTGTGCCTCTGTATGTATGTGTGTGTTTGTGTGTGTGGGGGTGGAAGGAAGCGTTGCACAGCTCTGCTGCTGTGAGCCCTCATCACTGCCTTCCTCTCTCAAGAGGGGGGTTGTGGGAAATGCTCTGAATTAGCACTTTTGACGTAGCATTGATTTACAGCGGCGTTGAATAATTAATGGCGGCCGTGCTCGGAGCCCCAGGCCAGTGCCTCAAAAGACCAGCAGCACTCCCTCCAAGAGCGGCTGGGGACCGCAGACTCGACCAGCGCATCATCAGTTACTGTCCAGCGCTGCTGCTGCTTCTCCCATCTCAGTGGACACGTGTGTGTTTGTCTCAGTATGGCGGCGTTACAGTATTTGAAAAGTATCCGTCTCAGGTCTGCAGTTGCTGGTTGTTATGAATTTTGTTGTAGATGCATACATAATTGGAATTACATTTTGGTTGGACATTTACCCCCTTGCGTGCGTGCGGCTGGAAATGACTATGTCCAATTCTTGCATGACAAGTGGGTAGTTTGAAGATCATCTTGATTAAAATAGTAACTAATAAATAATTTAATGAGGTGCTCCGCTGTAAAGGAATTACATAAGGCAGCGGCATCCTCATGAACAGCTTGCACAGTGCAGGGAGTCCAGGATGAGGCAAGCTGAGAGATGACTCTCTTACTGCCTGGGATTGCCAGGGATCTCTCTCTCTCTCTCTCTCTCTCTCTCTCTCTCTCTCTCTCTCTCTCTCTCTCTCTCTCTCTCTCTCTCTCTCTCTCTCTCTCTCTCTCTCTCGCACCTCCCTCTCTTTCTCAAACCAATCCTCTTCTCACTTGCTCTTTCTCGATTGCTTGTGCCCAGGCTTTTCTTCACCTCTCCCCCCATCTCTCTCTCTCTCTCTCTCTCTCTCTCTCTCTCTCTCTCTCTCTCTCTCTCTCTCTCTCTCTCTCTCTCTCTCTCTCTCTCTCTCTCTCTCTCTCTCTCTCTCTAATTGCGCTGTGTTATCTGCAGTGTGACCTTCAGAATACATTGAATCTGAATCACTCGCATCTTCATGCACCATCTCCAGGTGCCACACCTCTTTGCTCTTCCATTCCCCACTTAACATTTTTTTCTCTTGTGGTAATAAGTCATTTGTGGGATGGTTACAGTAGAGCTAGTAAAGTAATGCTTAGTCATCCTGAAAAACCCCCATCGGAATCTCAGCTATTTTTTTCTCCTTTTGCATACTGCAGCTTCAACACACTCTCACTCTCTCTCTCTCTCTCTCTCTCTCTCTCTCTCTCACACTCTCTCTCTCTCTCTCTCTCTCTCTCTCTCTCTCTCTCTCTCTCTCTCTCTCTCTCTCTCCCCCTCTCCTCTATTTGCTGAGCTTCCCCCTCCCACTCTCCCCTCCTCTCTTTCTCACCCTTTCGCCCCTTCCCCCGCTCTCTCCCTCTATCCTTCCCTCGTTTCCCTTCCTCACTTTCTACTGTACGGCTAGGCTCATGAGGCAGCATCTCTGTCTCTCTCTCTCTGCTAGCTAGTGAGCGAGTGCTGCTGCCACTGCTACTGCTGCCGCTGCTATAAATATCCAGAGGAGAGGGAGCGCGGTGTGTCAGGGACGGGACAGCAGAGCAGTGCCAGCGACTATGCCGATGATGCACAAGACTACGTAGTAGGGACTGCTGAACGCAAAGGCTTTTCGCGCCGTTAGTCTCAGTAATAGCAGCCGGTGCTGCTCGCTCTGCGTGTCGGAAGAGTTTCTCTGGACTGCTATCATGGCAGCTCCGCTCCTCCACCACCTCCGCCTCTTCCTCTTTTCCCTCTGGTGCTGTTCCTCTGTCTTCTCTTCCTCCTCCTGCTGCTCCCCCCGTGGCGCGTGATAGCGGGCCGGGCCGGGGCCAGAGCCGGTGCTGGGGCATGGAGGCGGTGCTGAGGCGGGGCGGGCGAGGGCTTGGACGAGGGAGGAGATGCTCCTGTGCTGCTGGTGGTGCCAGAGACCGGAGAGGGTGGAGCTGGAGAGGAGGGTGGAGAGGGTGCTGAGCGGGGAGGCCGCTGCCGGCCAGGCGGCCACCGACCAGTGGGACAGCAGAGCCGCCGCCTTGCACTGCACCCAGAGGTGTGCCACCGCTGCCGCCACTGCTGCCGCCGTCGCTGCTGTCGCTGTTACCACTTCCGCTGCTTCCACTGCTACGTATGCTACTCGAGCTCTGGGGGATTCCACAGACCAGATTTTGTGGGGAATGTGCTCATTTTAGCTCTGTACAGTTGAGAGTGTATAACAGCACTGAGTGCTGAGAGTGCATTTAACAGTACAGTGGAGTGGAGGTTATTCAGCTACTTATGTATGCTACTCAAGATCTTTGGATTCCACTGGCTGGATTCTGTTGGGAATATGCTGCCTTTACATCCTTTAAGCTCTGTTCAGTTGGAGATTATTGATTGAGCATACGGCACCGAGTACTGTTAAACAGTACAGTCAGGGTTCATGGAGCTGCGTATGCTACGGAGGCTCTGGGGATTATGCTGCACATCCTTTTGACTCATTGTGGCTCCTTACAGTTACAGTTCATTGAGTGTAGTCACTGTTAACAGTACGGTACTAAACACTGTAAACAGAGCAGTCGGGGTTCATTTAGATATACAGTATGCTACTCAAGCTTTGGAATTCCACGGGGTTTTAAATGGAATGTCCTGCACATATTTACAGCTCATTTTAGCTCTGTGCGGTTGTAGAATTCATTACTATTATTATTATTATTATTATTTAGTCTGAATTATTTTATATTGTTATGTGGATGTGAAATTTATTTGATTTAGGAACATGCTTTTTTTACATTCAGCTCCATACTTGTTTTGGTTCTCTATTTTTATGTTTTTGTTTTTTTTCCCTTTCTTTCCCTCTGCACTTGATGACACGGTGCCCTTGACATCCTGTTTCCTTCCACCTCTCCTCTCCTCTCCTCTCCTCTCCTCTCCTCTCCTCTCCTCTCCTCTCCTCTCCTCTCCTCTCCTCTCCTCTCCTCTCCTCTCCTCTCCTCTCCTCTCCGTGTTCAGTGTGAAGAACTCCAGCTACAGCCTTCCGTCCTACCCGCCCTACAACAGCTACGACTACTCGGACCACTCCCGGCACAGCGAGAAGCCGGGCCTGTGCGGCCTCTCCAACCTGGGCAACACCTGCTTCATGAACTCGGCCACGCAGGTGAGGATGGAGGGGGAGGATGGTGCAGGCAGGCACAGCTGGGTTGGGAACTATGCATTTTAGCACTGCCTTATTTAGCACTGCCATATTTGGTTTGCAGAGTGAGAAGCCTCTTGTTACAGGCACAGCTGTGGTGTTAGTATATGAAGGATGTTTTACTGTTGCAGTAGCACTGTTGTCCTGCAGTTTGCAAAGACAGGCCTGTAGTTATTTTCCCACTAGAATGAATTATCTATCTCATATTCATGTCTGAAGGAAATTAGTCAGAGAGGTGAAGGGGGACAGTTGTGGTGTCAGAAACTAGATGCCTTTTAGCTTAGTCTTCTTCGGCTGTGCAAAGAGAGAGGCCTGTTAGACTCCCAGTATGAATTTTCTGATGAGGGGTTGTGGGCTTTACCAAATGTGGACTCACTTATTCTTGAGACAGGTTTTGATTCTGAAAGAAAGAAAAGTTGTTCAAATCCAAAATATATGTCTGACGGTGGTGGCAACAAACTACACTGTTACATAATATTCATACTGTGTTCACATTAGCCAACTTGTTTTCCCTTGTTACTTCATACCTCTTCTCAAAAAGTACATTGCATGAAAATGAATCCAATATAATACTATTTTACAACAGTGATTGTGTTGAGGGTTTAGGGTTAGTTTTTATTTTTAGTCAATTGAAATGATGATGTCTGTCCTCAGGACAGCAGGTTTTACAGGGTGTGGGCAGGTTTTCAGCAATGAAAAATAATAAAATTACCCTTAAATCTTTCAAGTAACTGTACATTTTGTGTAACAATCCTTGATCATTACCTGGATTTATAAAATGTAATTGATTTTCAACAGAATTAGCAATTTTATATCTGGGACATGTTTTTGCCAAAGTTTCAAGAATCAGTGGACTAATGTCTGTAACAGAAATCAATGCCTTCAAATGAGGCATTTGGTAGCAGTGAAGCTTGAAGGCCTATACTGTATAAAAAATTCATAAAATACTTTATATTGCCTTTACCCTGCCTAGTGAACACAATTGTTTGGGTAGCTGTGGTGTTGTGAACTAGTTGTGGTGTTATTCCGTTTCTACTGGTTTAGAACTCAAACTATTTCTGTGCAGTTTCTTTCTATCCTTTTCTTTAAACAGACACAAACCTGGCTTTGTCTCTTTTTGCCATGGTTTCACAGCCTAAAAATGACCGACTAGTGTGGACAGAATGAACCTTTGTTACATTTCTGCTTAGACAGTGGCCATTATTGTCTATATACATAGGCATAGGTGAGAAAAACTTCTCTTTAATGGCATTTTTTCCTTTTATTGCAGTGCTTAAGCAATGTTCCACCGCTAACGGAATACTTCCTGAAAGACAAATACGCAGATGAGCTGAACGAGGATAATCCACTGGGCATGAAGGGGGAGATTGCCAAAGCCTACGCAGAGCTCACCAAGCAGGCCTGGTCTGGGAAGTACAGCTATGTCACGCCAAGAGCATTCAAGGTGAGTTGACCTACGATTTCACAATTATTTTTTTTGGTGGGTCACTAGATTGGGGTGAACCAAAAGAGGAGGACCTCTCAAAATCACAAAGAAAAGTTGTTTACAGCTTATTGACAGAACAAGCTGATCTTGATGGACACAACCTTTAGATAGGTGCTATAGATCAGCCAACTAGTGAAAACACGCGTGCCAAACGAGGACACTTTTGCATCACATTAGCTACATTTACATGATGATTTTAATTCGGGCCGCTGTTAGTATTCAGCTGAATTTAGGTAGTGGTTTCACTTTCAACCATTGGGAAAATATGCTTTTGTTAGCCCTTTTTAAAGGACCCTTTTAATAAGAGAGAAAACACAGATTCAAAAAAATACTAATGACATTACAGGCCAGCTTTAGGGAAAATGTCTATACAATTTCTTTAAATTTTCTATTTAGTTTTGAATGTTGCAACGACACAGCTGTATTTAAATTTAAATTGGCCTATTATATCATATTTATCTAAATTATCCATCCAGAATGGAGCTTTCAAACTAAAAACCCATTTCTGCCTTGCTTGCATTAACAGGCACAATAAGTCAAAGGTACAGTCCCCGTCTCTTAGACTCTCTCTCCCTATTGATGCCAGAAACATGCAAATTCAGTTCTGCTGGTATTTTTTCCCCAGAGTAAGTGGCAATGCCAAGTTTCATTCCAATCTGTGACGGTGAGGTCGAAAAGTCTCCTGATATGACACAGACTCACCCAGGCAGAAACATTATTTGGCAGGACCTTTTTTATTGTGCTGAGCCAGTGAGTCCATCTCCTGGTGTAATGTAACAATATTGTGACTGTCTGTCTGTCTGTCTGTGTGCCTGTCTGTGTGCCTCACTGTGTCTGTGTCTGTGTCTGTGTCTGTGTCTGTGTCTGTGTGCAGACGCAGGTGGGCCGCTTCGCTCCCCAGTTCTCAGGCTACCAGCAGCAGGACTCCCATGAGCTGCTGGCCTTCCTCCTGGACGGCCTCCACGAGGACCTCAACCGCATCAGGAAAAAACCCTACATCCAGCTCAAGGACGCCGACGGCAGACCAGACAAGGTACTGCCATCTCTCTTGACTGTTTTCTGCCTGGTATGGAGCAGAATGGTCAGGGACGTCTCTCTTTCTCTCTGTATGTCTCTCTGTCTCTCTGTCTCTCTGTCTCTCTCTCTCTCTCTCTCTCTCTCTCTCTCTCTCTCTCTCTCTCTCTCTCTAGTTGTGTTGATACTGAGGCTAGCTACCTAGCCTGCAAGATTCTACAAGCACCATGCTCACACAAGACACACAAGATATTTGTTGCATCTTCTCACCTCTAAACACAAGTCTGAGGTAATCTCAAACCAACATGAATGCCTTTCTGCTCAGAATGCATCACTGTGCTCTCCGGCAACTAACCTGACAATGTCAAACATTGTGATTGCGGTTGTGCATCAATCTGCATGAATGAGGACTGCTAGAGTAGCATATGCATGCAGATGACTCATCTAGGCCATAATACATACATGCACACACGCGCCATCAATAGCAAATGTCCTCCAGCCCTTACTGTTAACAGTGCTCAACCAGGTATTGATGCAATGCTTCCTAATATGTTGATAGTGTTATACATGTAGTATATGGCAGATTAATGGATTTCCACACTGACATTTTCATAGTCACTCAGCTTAGATCAGACAAGCGTTTTTTCTACAGGACGTATGATGTAACTCTCAATACCCATCACCCGTTTTTGCATCCCACTGTGAAATTATAGACTAAATGGAAAGGTCAGTGCGGACGATTTTGGAAGTTTAATGCATTTGAACTTTTGAGTGTGCTGTCCAAATGCCAGCTCTCACTACACAGCACAGCACAGCACAGCACAGCACAGCACAGCACAGCACAGCACAGCACAGCACAGCACAGCACAGCATAGAGAGGGACATGTTCCAGTAGATGCCTCTGTGTACACAAACCAGAGATTTTATGCTGCCTCTGGGGGAGGATAAACCGTAAATAAATAACTGGCAAATAAAATCCTGGTGTCCTTGAGTCGTGTTATACATTTCAATGACATGATCAGTTGTTGCCAAGGTCATCATATTTTAGCTATCAAAAAAAAAAATCCCAACTTCTTTGACCACACAACACGGCACTGAGAGTGAAATGTTGGCGTTGATGCCTTTGCATAAATATACAAGGCTTTTTATATCAAGAGTGTTATGCGTGTTATGAATTAGATGGCATTACCAATTGCAGCCAAGTCATCAATGTGGACTGCCTTTTAAATGTGTCCCTAAACATTTCCTCTATGACCTGTGTTGGTGGCAGCTGTGGCCCAGGGAGAAGGTCATGGGATTGGCCCCACATTGCTCCAGGGATTGTAACCAGGGATTGTACCCAACTGTTACTGTTGATAAAAGTGGCAAATAAATTAAATATAGTGTGTGTGTGTGTGTGTGTCTGCGCGTGCGTATGTGTGTCCTTCAGGTGGTTGCGGAGGAGGCCTGGGAGAACCACATCAAGAGGAACGACTCCATCATCGTGGACATCTTCCACGGCCTCTTCAAGTCCACGCTGGTGTGTCCCGTCTGCTCCAAGGTCTCGGTGACCTTTGACCCCTTCTGCTACCTGACGCTGCCGCTGCCCATGAAGAAGGAGCGAACGCTGGAGGTCTACCTGGTGCGGCTCGACCCCAGCGCCAAACCCACTCAGGTAAACAAACACATGTCCTGGGACATCATGGTAGCCTACGCCTAGCCTAGTGAACCAGACAGAAATATTTCTTCTGCTGCGTGGTTTTGTTCAGTGCTGAAAAAATGAGAAAAGGTCGCACCATGCATAGGTTTCGTTATTATTACACACATTATTCAGCACTCTTAAAAGAAGAAAAACTTGTTGGGTGAAGCCTGCTCCAACCTTTATGAACTTTTGTTCAGTGTTGCACCATAGAAAATTATTGTGGCTGGGTAACTAAGGAATCACTCCTCCAATCCCAACGCTTTGTTACTGGTTTCAGGCTGACCAGAATGGTGCTGGTGTCCATTCCCCCACCAGTTATGTAAAGTGTAAAGTGAGTTAAGTGCAAACCTGCCAACCACTCGCATTCATATCAGATTTTGTGTTTTGAGTTTTGTGTTACTCCGATGAACCTGCTGACGTCCACATTGTCACACTTGGCAGAGAAAAAAACATATTTTTCTGTTTGCATTGCAAACCAACTTTCCAGTTCTTGAGAGCTCACGTTTGTGGTGTGAACTGGTGAGCTGGTTCGAGATTAGGTGCGGGAAAGGGCACGGGCAGCATGGCTCTCAGTCGGCTCGAACGCACCTTGTGTGTAGTAGTGAGTCATTGGGGAGAGCTAGTAACAACCTGCCCCTGTGAAACAATGGCATAGTGAATTAGCCTCTTATCAAACCTATCTACGCTGTGTATGGATTCAAGTTGAAGCGACGTCGACCAGGACGGCATATAGAAATGAATGTGAATATAGATATATAAATGTGTAATATATTGTTCGTCACGTCGTGAAGTAGGACGTATTTAGGCTCTCAACATGCAGTGTATATATAAAGCTCGTCAGAAAGTTACTGTATGTTTGGAAAGCTGCCGAAAACTCCTCTTGCCAAACCCACTCATCTTTAATCAACGGCTCTGAAAGGTTTATGAAATATAAGTAATAGTCATACATTCTTCTGCTGTCTTGTAAATTCTTGAATAATATTGAAACGCATTTCTCTCTCTACTTGTTAAAGTTGAATAATTCAGGAAGCGTTAATTTCTGTCCGTTCCTTTTCCCAGTACAAACTGACTGTACCCAAGGTCGGGTACATCTCAGATCTCTGCACTTCGCTGTCTACCTTATCTGGTGTTTCTGCTGAAAAGGTAATAATAACTCAGTATAACATTCATTTGACAGTATCATAAGCTTGTTTGCGCTTTCCAAGACCTGCCATTAACATGTTTGCCCACTCTCTCTCTCTCTCTCATTTCTTGGCAGATGATTGTCACAGATATCTATAACCACCGTTTCCACAGAATCTTTGCCACCAATGAAAACCTGAGTAGCATCATGGAGCGTGATGATATCTATGTGTGAGTTTCTTTTTATTCTCTTGGTCAAATCAAATGTGTCTTCGGGACCAGGCTCACAAACCTTTAAGTCTGAGCCACTTGGACAAATATTTTATGTAAAGCCTGTCTGGACTAATGTTTCTCTGCTGAATGGTCAAACCATGTACTGTAAAATTGCACTTTTGTCATCAGTGTCTGAAAAATCATGGAATTTAAATATAGTCAATAGGTAAGCTATACATTGCATAAATACTTGTCTTGCTGTTTAATATAATGGGGTATGGGATTACTTCATAGGAGGAAATAGAAACAGAATTGGAGGGGGCACACAACATTTCAAGGTCAAGTACATACTGTGAGGTGATGACTGTTCTCATGTCTTGCTTGAGGTCTCTGTTTTCCCCTCAGGCTGTGAGCTCCCGCTTGCCTTATGAGTGGAACATTTGAGAAACGGATTGCTGCTCAGTAAAATCATCTGTAAAATACCATTAAATTCACCTTAGGGTGTCTTGTGCAATGCACTTTTTATAGAAGGATTTTTTACCCTTTAAGTGCGAGTGGGGATATTAAATAGTATTCAGCACTTACAGCATTTAACATTAATGCCAGCTGAAAAAGTCTGAGGTCCCTTCTCAATACATTTTCTGTGTTCCATGCAGATTTGAGGTAGACGTCAACAGTGTTATTTTACAGGCGATGGGCCAGTTGTCTTGGTACTTGAAGTCCTAATCATTTTGTGTGCATGCTGTAGCTATGTTGCTGTGCTGGATTTGAAGTGGCCTCTTTTCTCTGTCAGTGGGAGATGGTCTGGTCTTACTCTGCCATTTAAATTCATTGGAGTTCCAAATTCAAATTAAAACCCATATTGTGCTTTATTATCATGACTGTTACGATATAGCGTCGCAAAAGCATACAAATAACAAAACAAAAGTGTGACTATAGTTACCTTAACCAATCAGTAACGGACTTCGCGGGTGAGTTCTGCGTCACCACTCTCAACTGTTTGCTGATTGGCTAAACACTGAGAGAACCGAGCTGGAGGCTTTTGCCAGACGATGTGCCGAGGCAAAAACTTTGGGTGGAGTACATAGGATGGCGTCGCCAGGCTATTGCTCTGTGGTCATCGTCACTAATGCATTCTGTACATTCTCCACGTTGTTGTCGCTGTGCAGGTTTGAGGTGGCCGTGAACCGCATGGAAGACACGGAGCATGTGGTGATCCCCGTGCAGCTGCGGGAGAAGAACAAGCAGTCGGGCTACAACCACAGCAGCACGCCGCTGTTCGGACAGCCCTTCCTCATCACCGTGCCACGCTCGCTCAGCGAGGACAAGCTCTACAACCTGCTGCTGCTCCGTCTGTGGTGCGTACATTATGGGAGTGCTGCCATGCTTAATATATGCAAAATATTGCTTGCGTTTCTTGCACGCTTGTTTCCCGACATATACTACACAAAAATTACATACTCTACCTTTAAAGCACGGATGGGCAACTGGAGGCCCGGGGGCCACATGCGGCCCGCCTCCTCACTCAATGCGGCCCTTAGATAAAACAGTAGGCCTAATAAAAAAAAAAGAATGACCATATATATTTTTTAAGGACTACTGAATCAATCTGTTGTAATTATACTGTTGGTCAATAGAGTATTGAGTGTAGAGTACTCTATTCCTTCCAGACAATATGGGCAGTCAGTGAGCAACCAACTGCACCTCCAACTGTACGAATTGGAGTCAGATCTGTGGTCATGTGGCCCTCCGATTGTGGCGATGAAAAAACGTGGCCCTCCTCATCATAAAAGTTGCCCATCCCTGCTTTAAAGGAACAAGACACCCCGTTTTTTCCATACATTTGCATTATTTCCAAATATTACACATGAACTTTCATAATTTTCTTCTCAGTGTGTTCCATACGTAGATTGGTTATTAGAAGAATTAGTAGCTTATCTTAGCATAATCACTGTAAGTACATGGTACCATTAGTATCAAGCCACTAACAGGACGGAATTAAATAGACATTTTGCACTCAAGTGAATTTTACATTCATTGGTAACGTAGACTTGCATTGCTACACTTTATATAGGTATACTGGGAAAACATAGAGAAACAAAATCCTATGAATACATAGAGAAGAAATCCTATGTATTCTGATATTTTACCAGGGCTTAACTACATAAGAGCAATTTCTTGAAATGTGCTGGACTGTTCCTTTAAGGAGCAGATTTTTTTTATGTTTATGTTTATACTCTTTTACTGGATTTTCAGCAATCGTTTCCTATCAAGTTGTGGACCAGCTTCCTTTATTCGCGTGTACAATTGGAGTAGTGTCACCCCAGTAGGTGAGGGCACACGGTTTGTGCCAAAGCCAAGTTTATTTTTAGGTTTGTACTGGGACAGAGTAGGTTAAGACACTACTGTACCAATGCACTGTAGAGGTGGCTACCTTAACTGTTAAGCAGAGGGGGAAACTCTGTTCTTACCCATAACAGATAGTGTGCGTGTGTGTACAGTAGCAAGCAAATGCTCTGGTTTGTGCTGGTTTGTTATGGCTTGTTGAATTAACAAATTCTGGAGCCACAACATTCTTCTACATGTGACTGGGAGTGTTTGCTCCCGCTCGGTAAATCATGTTTGACCACTTAAAATCCAATCTGCGACAGTTTCTGCCATAATGTTAAGAAGACACAAAGGACCTCCCTCTCAGTTGCCATAGCTTTGTGACTTGCATTACACAGCAGGATGTTCAGTGTGCTGATACAGTTATGCTTAAAATGATAGCAGTGTCTTTTAAAAGTTTTGTAAATTCTTTAAAATTCTTCAAGCATCATGATATGGGGATTTTTTTTCAGAATACACTTTTGGCCCCATTTACCACATGCCAGGCCTCATGAATCAGTTAGAGTAGGATACTGGAAGAAGTCATGTTGTCCTATACTGAAGAGAACATGCCCTTTAAGTGCTTGTTTCAATAATGATCACAAACACACCAGCAAGCAAGCAAAATCATGGTGCCAGCACAATTCCTGCCCTGAATTCCATAGAATGTGGGCTGACTTAAAAAAGCTGTTCATTAGGCAAACCCAAGAAACACAGAGGAATTGTGGAATGAATTACAATTGACCCGGGCTGCAATACCTGTCGACAGTTGCCAGACGTTGGTCAACTCCATGCACCACAGATGTGAAACAGTTAGAAACCATGGTAATGCAATGAAAAATTAGTTTAGAATGCCCAGTGAAGTTGAATTTTAGTTTGTACAGAACATTTTTGAGTTTCCAAAGACGGATGTTAACACACTGCTATTTTTTTAACATTACATTTCTTCACTTTCTGTGAAATATTATAACATTTAAATAACTTTGCATATTTACGTCACATTCTATTTCAAAGCAAGAACATTTCAAAGTGTTTCCAATGCATTTGTGCTCATTAAAGTACAAATTATTCGGAGGGTTTTGACATTCACCTTTGTAAAGACACGGGTATTATTTTGAGCACAAATGTATTACTGTTGAATAAATTGTGTTGCTACCTTATGTGTGTCTTGAAGTCAGCTCTTATGTTTTGTGTATTTGTAGCCGTCACCTGCGCTGTCCAGTGGAGGAGGAGGAGTCGGAAGAGAGCGCCCCAACCAAACAACACGCCACAGTAAACGGCAACGCCACCAACGGCATCCTGGAGGAGGGATCACCAAGTGAGTTACAACTGCGATTGTTGCATGTGACGCTCCATGTAGAATTTCAAAGCATTTTCACGTTGGCTTGGTTGAATTGGCCGAGGTTGTTGTGCGTGGCCGCAGAGTTGCGTTGAAGGTGAACGAAACATGGCTGCACGTTTGAAAATCTTGGAGGAAAAATATGACGATTATAAGAACAGGCTTTTCAACCCCACCTACAACCCACTTCAGAAATCAATTGTTTAATTGTAGCTCCCAAAACTGGCCACCATAGTTCTACAACAATGGTTACGTATGCAACCACGGCTCTATGAGTTTTGGATGACAGTGCCTGGCGGTCAGGTTAAAGGAAATAGAACTGACCATTCCCAGAATGTATGAGTACTCAAGTTGTATGAAGCTCTGTCTGTTTGAAGTTGTTATTGATGCCTTTGTCAAATCCATTCTATACAGGCATAAAATAGCAAAGTGTAATACTTCATTCTACCATTCTGTGTATTTATTTTCCTTTTGAAAATATGCTTTGCTGAAGGTGAGATGGAAACAGATGAGCAGGACGATGAATCAAGTCAGGACCAGGAACTGCCCTCGGAATGCGACAACAGCCAATCGGAAGACTCCGTGGCAGGGGACAACGAATTGGAGAACGGTGTCGGTCAAGAGAACACCACCACCAAAGGCCCGCCCTCAGTGGCAAGCCAAAAAAAGCGACTCTTTACATTCCAGTTCAACAACATGGGCAAGACGGACTTCAGCCTAATCAAGGAGGAGTCGCGGCAGATCCGATTTGATGAGGGACACCTACGGCTCAGTGGTCAGTAGCATCATCCAACAGCCATCCATACGGGTTCAAGTTTATATCCGCAATGAAGATGTATCAAATCAAAGTTAATTCCATTTATCTCATGTGTTGTGACCAAGCATGCAAAGTTATGAGCATGAATACCATATTCTATTTATTTAAATATCTGCCTATTGAAATTGATGACTGGGTTCATAGGAATCAGGAAAGGGGAATGCAGTGGTGCATTTGCATCCCCAGTTTTTGGCTCTCGAAATGAGGCTCTCAACTTTTCTCAACTTTTACTGCAGACAATTCTGTGGAGTGCTGCAGCAGTATTAACATTAAGAAATAAAGATTGAAGACAAAAAAGCCCCACCACTTTGAAACTCGTTCCGGCGCCCTGTGGCTGGTTCAGTTTTAAGAATTCAGTCCACTGACCTCTGTCTATGGGATTGTCCATCTCAACTTCATCCTGATTTCCAACCCCATCTGAATCAATGTCATCAATATCTCTTCCTTCCTTCTCTTCCTTTTTTTTTCACTGTCCGACAGAAAAAAACAGTGCGGTCAAATCAATATGGGTGTTTTGTGTATGTTTTTAGACAATTACAAAACATTTTAACACCCCTTTTATATTTCTGCCATTCAGACAACATAACATTAGCCATGTGCTTTTAAAATGCCAGCACCTTTGAAAACCGCATGAACGTCTTTCCTGGTCTTAATGCTAAATGCACATACCTGTAGGTGCCCTTGTTTCACCTTCTTCACTGGACCACTGTTGCCTTTGTACGTTTTTCATATTGAGCGCTAATGTCCGGTTTGGTTTCAAATTTGTACTCTCTTGCATGCCCCGATATCTTTGCAATTATGTGTTAAGTTGCGTTTTGAGGTTGTTGGCAATTCAATTATGTGCCTTACTGTGAAATGTGCTTCCATTCATTCGTTGGAATTCGTCGAACACAGACTGTAACAAGTTGTTTTGTTAATTGTCTCCAACAGATCGATCTTATCTCTCACTGGACTGGGAACAGGAGACAAAGAAGAAGTATTTCGATGAGACGATCACAGAGGTAAAGCCCTGTTAACAGCTTACACACAGTACCCCTGAATTAATGATGTGATTGACTGAGTACTGTTACCAATGACCCATTTTATTTTGTTTTGTCTCTGGCTGAAACAATAGGACTTTGACAAACACGAGAGCATGGAGTACAAGCCTCAGAAGAAGGCTTTCTTCAAGCTAAACGACTGCATTGAACTTTTTACTACCAAAGAGAAGCTGGGCGCAGAGGACCCTTGGTAAGGCGTAGTGTCTCGATATGCATAGTGTCCTCAGGGGGCAGCGTGTTTTTGGCAGAATGGGTTTTGTGTTGTGCTTCTTGTTTGACTTAAGTTTAATTGATGCTTTTTTCTACACTTATATTTGCTGTAACGGCTCGACCTGTTGTCACCCTACCTGCCTAGTTACTCCTCAAACTACGTGTAGTGCAGTAACGTGGTAAAGGATATGTGAGAGCCTATTGTTGTGCTGCATGTAGCCTAAGGAAGAACATTAGTGTTGGCTTACCGATGCGACGAGTCCGTGGATATGATCAGCTCCGCTTTGCCTCTGGTTGCTGGCTACCCCAAGCCATGCGTTGTATCTAGTCCGTTCAAAAGAAGGAGTAGGTCCACTTTTCTTCTTAACTCCCCGTTCTTCCACCCGCTATACCAATAAGTTCAAGTCCCACCGTAGTCACGCTGCCAGCGGCAGACTCTAACCCTGCCACTGCTTCCGGTGTGACCATCCTCCCAAACCTGTGCACCTCCACCCCTTACATGGGCGGTCGCAACCCAAAACCATTGCAATTCTTCACTTGGGCTGAGTCAGGTGTGTCATTATGATCGTATAATGTATATCTAAGTGCACGTGCCCTTTCCCTGACATCTTCCATCATAATATTTCCAAGACAGTCTTTATTGTATAAAATAAATAGTGAAAAAGTTGCATCATATGGACCGTATTTTTTCCAAAGAATTTCTCCTTAAGGGGTGATATTAAGAAAATGACCCCAAGAAGCTTTAGACTGTCTCAGCCTACTGATACTTAACCTATAAACTATTTAAATAAATATTATGTTTTTTGCTGAGAGCAGTAATGAGAATTAAAAGAAAACTCAGTGTAGAACAGCCTCATTTAAACATGAATTCCTAGGGCTGCACGAATCGATACCACTTTTGAAAACCAATACGAGTATGAGTACATTAATATCTGTACTTGACGATACAGAGTACCAATACTTATACTTTTACCCCCAACATACAATGAAAATAAATGCACAACCTTGTTTATTCCACCTATGATATTTGTTTTATTGCACATTTCCATTAAAATTTAAATGTTAGTCAATGTGTATGAGGCGGCTTTTCAGGGGAATTTTCGGGGCTGATATCCTAAACCCCCAATTTGTTTGCTGGTCGGCTGCACAGGTACTGTCCCAACTGCAAGCAGCACCAGCAGGCCACTAAGAAGTTGGACCTGTGGTCGCTGCCGCCGGTGCTGGTGGTACACCTGAAGCGCTTCTCCTACAGCCGCTACATGAGGGACAAGCTGGACTCACTGGTGGACTTCCCCATCAGGTTAGCCTGCTCGGCTTTATTTCATTACATTACACTGATCGGACACTCTTATCCAAAGCAAGTCAGATATTTCAGGGTATTGGTTACAGTTCCTGGAGCAGTTTGGAGTTAGATGCCCTGCTCAAGGGCACTTCAGCCATGGAGGGACTAAGGGATTGGTAAGGGTAGGAGTTGAACCGGCAACTCTGATCTACAGTCCAACTCCCTAACCATTTCACCAATAAATTTAGCTAAATCCCCCATGTGAGTCACAACTCTTGTCATTCTGGACTAGACTTGTCAAATACATACAGTATATTTGAAACGAAGAAAGAGCAATGCAGCATTAAGTGAGATCATGATGATATTGTCAGGTGATGTAATCTGTTCATCTCATGTTCACTGTATTAAAGCCACTGTTATTGTGCTTTACAGAGATTTGGACATGTCTGAGTTTCTCATCAACCCCAACGCCGGGCCCTGTCGCTATGACCTCATTGCTGTGTCCAACCATTATGGTGGAATGGGTGGAGGCCATTGTAAGTAACTATGGACACAGTCTTCTAGTTGCTATTATGCTTTTATGCTTTTTGTCTTCTCTCTTTTTTCTCTTGTTGTTCTGTTTTTGCATGGTTTTTATCTCATTGTACAGCACATTGAATTGCTTCCATGTTTGAAATGCGCTATAGAAATAAATAGCCTTGCCTTGCCTTACATTGCCTTATACTAAAAGTAGAAAAGATTGATATGAAAAATGCAACATTTTGAATTGGATTAATATAAAGTTTACTGTTGCTCTAAAAATCTAATCTAAATTGTACACAATGTTGCCATTCTAAAGGTCAGATTAGACTTCTGCAACTGCGCTCGTCAAAACTCGCGTGGGAGTGGCCACGAACCAACATTGTATTCATGCATCTGCGAGTTCTGCGAGGTCCGAGGTCTCGTCGCGAGCCACATTTGAAATTGCGCGATTAGGCTACTTTCACTACATTGTAAGCACTGCGGTCATTATTAAGCAATGTTGCTTTCTATCCCGGTTAGTTAGGTATTTTCACACAAATTGCAAAGCCAATGCACTGGTATCATTATTTGACATACCCAGCCTGTTTTCACGAGCAGAAAATGCAAGCATGTAAAGACAGTTGATTCTGCCGATGTGTGTTTACATTCGGTGGAGGAACGGTAGTAAAACCGCAGGCATTGTGCCACGAGTGTTCAACTGATGCATTGTTTGTTACTTAGCTTGTAGCTTCGTGTATTTACACACATTTACACACAAGGCATTAATAAAGTTTTTAACAGAATACAGCTCTGCGCTCGCAAACTACTGGCATTGCGCTGCCACAAGAACAGAACAAGGAAGTAGCGAGACGACCAATCATAGCGCCTTTTTGTCTGCGTACTCCGCGTCCGTCTGACGGATAGTTAGAATTTTTTCGAGGCGCTCGACGACGGGCGCAGAGCCTCTGAGAGGGGGGCGTGGACTCGCATAGACAGAAAACGGACGGACGCAGATTCTATGCGTCCAAAGCATAAATCTAGCTTAACTCTTACATGTTACATTTCAGATACTGCTTATGCCAAAAACAAGGAGGATGACAAATGGTACTACTTTGATGACAGCAGCGTGTCTCCTGCCAGCGAAGATCAGATTGTAGTAAGTGTTTTTTCTCGGTTGCTACAGTGTGTCTTGCCATCTTTGGACAATATGGGGCTGTCTTTGTCATCACTACCAGAATAATAGTCACAAAATACACAGAAACCTGTGAAACCAAGTGAACTGAATGAGTATTTTAAATGCAATGGTTTCAGGATCATGCGTGTATATGAGCCGCACAGGTGTTTTAATGTCAGACCAAAACAGTGCAAGTTTATAGGGAGGGGTGTTATTTGATGAAAATGTTCAGATTCAACTTTAGCCCAGATTTTCTTATGCTACTATGTCTTAGGAATACATTGATGTAATTTTTTTAAAAATCAAGCCCGAAAACCCCCCCCTACCCCAGAAATTACTTTTTAACCCCCAAAACGCCTGTTTTTGGGCTAATTCTCTATAGTTCCCAATGTTTTATGAGGTACAGAGTAAAAATATGTCCATGCTGGATCATCTAATGGCATTTCATGTGGCATGCCATGCTGGAGGTGTACTTTGAGCAAAAAAAAGTCAAATGTCAAGGTCATATTCAAGGTCAAAGGTCATCAATATGGTCCTAAATGCCTATTTTCTGCCATTTTTCCATGGTTCCCCATCTTTTATGGAGTGCAGAATAGAAATAAGTTCATGCTGGGCTATTGAATGGTATTTCATGTACCATGCCATACTTCAAGTGAGCAGCAAAATGTGTAGTGTCAGTCCTACTTAAGGTCAAAGGTCACGAAAATGGTTTAAAATGCCTATTTTTCATGTTTCAGTGTAGAAAGTTAGCTAAGGGCACTTAAATGGCTACTTATGTGGAATGCCAATATTTTACACAATGCAATATCTTATTTCCAGGTTATATTGAGGGTTAAAGTAATCAAAATTGCTTAAAAATCATGTGAACTGATCATGGAATATAGCCTCTTTGTACCGATGCGCCCACCTACATTCCATGATCAGTTCAGACCCAATCAGACTTTGCTGGAATGACTCAACAACATCATAATATCATTGATATGAGAGCCTTAGATAAGAGATTAAGACTTGGTCATTACAATTTTGAGGACAAAAAGGTTAAAACATGCGCTCTGTGCAAAGGGGTAAACGCATTGTCTCTTTTATGTCACAATGATCAGAGTGGATCACTTTTGTATCATCAGCCTGTCCAGTTAGGAAGCAACACTGCGAGTCTATTTGACTACTGTTATGCAAATTTAACAAATAGTGGGTAGAAATGGTAAAAGTAATATAAACAAGCCCCAAAACAGAGTTATCCTGTAGGTGGTGGCACAGCCTATCTCTCCTTTTCCATCCTTTCTGGCTGTTTTTAGGTCACATGCATGTTTTCAATGTCCCACCCCTAGAGTTACCATGGGTTGGTGTCTATCACCCACTAAATTTGCTCAGCTGTTATTCATCCAAGATACCACATCAATGTGTGCTGTGGCAAGAAGCAGAGTGTCCAGAGCATGGACGAGATACCAAGAGACATGCCTTTACACCAGGGGACGTATAGGAGACTAGAACGGTTTTAAAACTTAGAAGCGGGATCACCATCTCCCTCCTTGGGACAGGTGGCACAGGAAAAGCACTGCTAGAGCCCTGAAAAATGAGGTTTGCAGGGTACTGATGTGCATGTTTCTGCTCAACTGGTCAGAAAGTCTTCATGAAGTCTGTTTGAGGGCCTGGTATCCACAAGTGAAGTCTATGCTTACAAAGAGGCAAAGAGCAATTTGCATGAACCAAAAAACATCAAGAAAGGCACATTCACCATTGGTAACATTGATGCTGTTGTTGTTAATTTTTCTTCACATGTGAAACTTCAGTTATGATGGAAGAGGGTATTGGCCCTGAATAATAAACCGATATTACAATTTTCTAAGCATAGTAGCAACATGTAGATCTGATTTGAAATTGGTGCCATGCACATAAAGTTCACTGATTTATTGTTTTCACTTGGGTCATCCAACTTGCTTGACCTTTGTCTCTTAGGTCTCTTTTGTTCTTTACACCACATTATTGTGACACATTAGCAATATTTATGATTAGAAAAGTCAAAAGCTAGATCAAAAGTGTGTTGTTATTACAGGTTTATTCATTTTCACATTTGTTTTTTCGTGAAAAACGGTTTCAAGATAGCACCCCCCATCAATATTTTGTAACCTTTGACCTGTATTATGACCTTGAACCATTGTACTTGCATAGTTCAAAGACCTAAGATCATTAAATGGACCATTATGAACATAATCTATGTGTTGTACTGGGTCAGCAACCCAATGACACAATTTTTCCCTTAAAAATCGATATTTTGTAACCTTTGACCTTACTTATGACCTTGACATTGTACTTGCATATTTCAAAGTACAACTGTGGTATGATATGCCACATGTAAGATCATAAAATTGCTAATATGGGAAATAATTTGTGCATTGTACTGGAACAGCAGTTGAAAAACACATATTTTCCCCTTAAAAATCGATATTTTGTAACCTTTGACCTCTATTATGACCTTGACATTGTACTTATATAGCTCAAAGTTCTACTGTGATATAGCATCACACATTTTAAACTATTAAATGGGAAATCATGAACATACTCATGTGTAGTTCTGGGATAACTGTGGATAAACTGGCAAAATAGGCGAAAAACGCATCTTTTTGGGTGGGAAAAGTAATTTCTGGGGTAGGGTAGGGTTTTGGAAGATGTTTTCAAAAAAATTACACAGCAGTGTTTCAAACATGTGGTAGCATCAGAAAATCAGGGCTATTGTGGTATTTGGTATTTACACCCCCCCCCCCCTAGTTAAAGCAATGTTAAAAATCTTTCCTTTTGTCAACAAAAAAGTGTGATGCTAATGTTTGCATTTTTACATTTGGTAACTAAGTTGGATGTCCCTATCCTATTGTCTTGTCCATGAGTTGTACCAAATGTGAGCTTGGAATGACCTATGGTCTGTGTTGCTTTGCCCCTGTCCAGTCCAAGGCGGCGTACGTGCTGTTCTACCAGCGTCAGGACACTGTAAAGGGAACGGGCTACTTCGCCTTGGACCGAGACGACCACGAGGAGCAACGCAGCTCCTCGGCACAGGGCGGCGCCAACAACCAGAGCGAAGAAGAAGAAGAAGAAGAGGAGGAGGAGGAGGAGGAGGAGGAGGAAGAGGCAGAGGCAGAGGGAGACGTGAATGACAATGCGAATGAGAATGAGGAGGAGCCCGAGCCCAACCATGACGTCACTATGAACACCAACTGAGGAAGGGACATCATGGCGTTACGGCGGGACGATGAAAGCCATATCCACCCAGAGCAGCGCGCAGGAGGGACACGGCACAGCGGCCTCCTACTGTAGGGAGACTGTCTGGGGAAGGGCCCACACACACACACACACACACACACACACACACACACACACACACACACACACACACACACACACACACACACACACACACACACAACTGTGCTGGAATATTTCGAGCAATCAGGGCCTTCCTCAGTGAACACAATAGTGTGATGTTGATTATTAGAGAAAGATGGGGTGGGGGAGCCATACACAAAACAAACTCTAAAGGTAGAGAGCTAGAGTACAACAAAATGGAGAGATGGGGTATGCCTGCAGATGTCCTGGTGTAACTTCTGAGAATGTCGGCAGTGTAACGCTGTACTTTCTCCCAATTTGCTTTCCTAATAACTGCAAGAAAGAGGGAGAGAGTGGGTAAGTTACATATTTGCATATCATCATTGTTATGATTTTTTGGCCTTGTAAATAATTTAAATGAACACTGAATATGAGGGTTTATAAGTGGATGGACTGCTTTTGTTTAGTTGCACAATCACTCCATTTTATGTTATTGTGTTAATTTTTTTTATTTTAGATTTTTCGTGCCACACATACTGAAAGTATTTTACAGCCACTAAAGTGTCATCTCGATGGAAAAAAAAGAAAAGATGAAAAAGAGAGCCTGCCTTCCTGCCATATTCAGACACCTGAGCATGATCAGGAAGGCGTGAATGAGGTGTGTGGTGTTCAACATCTTTTTAGTTCACGCTGCTGCACTGTTAGGGGAAAAGGACCCTGAGTTTTAAAAATTCTTGACAGACATGTTACAACTATGTCATGTACGCCTTATAGGTCTCTCCTCTTCACAGCGCCTACAGATGTCAAGAAGTCAACTTCTCTGAAGAGAACGAGACGGGGGGGGCTATAACTTGAGCTTAGCTTTACAAGGGGGTTTCAGGTATCCATGTCATACCTCCCATCGTGTTCTCTCGCAAATATTAAGGGGATGGCTTCTTGAGAGGATGAGATTTCAACGACATTAGGGTTTTTTTTTCTTTCTCTCTCTTGTTTCGATCACCTCAGCCTTAAAACTCTAATCTCAGACTGTTGCCTTTTCTTTGCACATTCTATCACTCACTATATGTCTGCATGTTCTTCATATAAACACGAGATCACACATGCACTCATAACATATGTCGTTGAGTTAACACTCAACTAACTTGCTTTTACACTGAGGACGTTTTTAGTTTTAAAAAGCCACCAACCTGTTAAGGTTGGTCGGCAGAATGTATATTGGATGACCGGGAGTATACCTGACACTTGGATGATATACCCTCTTTCAAGGTAGTGACCATACCCCTTTCTCCTTTCCCTCCTCCCCTTTTCCTCCATCCTCCTCCCCTTCCTCCCTCTGCCTCTCCTCCCATCCCTCCCCACTACCTCCATCCTCCTCTCCAACCCCTCCCCTCCCCTCTCTCCCCCCCCCCCTTTCCCACCATCCTCCACCCCTCTTATGTTTTGGTTTGAATGTGCAGAGAAATTGGGTAATTGCCTTTGATATGAAATGTACAACTCATGGGGTACTGCTGTACTGTCTTGTGAACAAGACAAGCTTTACGCTGATCTACTCAACCTGACCACGAGGTGTGGTCCTTCTCTTGAAGACTAAGGGAGAGGGGTGGGCAGAGCTGTAAAAATTCAAAGTTCCCTGAAGAACCTTTCCATTTTCCACTGTGGGGGAACCCCTGATTTTTTTTTCTTTTTTCTGGGGAACCTACAAGTTCTCAGAGGAACCAACATTGTGGGTGACAAATAGGTTCTTGGTAGAACCATGTCTTTAAGGGTTCTTAGAGACCCCAAGAATCTTATGGTTCTTTGAGGAACCTTTGATTGTCACGGTGCAAGAACCCCCAAAGGTTCCCTGAGGGACCTCGGGGGTCTTTCCAGAACTTCTAGACACCTTTGAGAACTTTAAGGTTCCCCAACAGTGCAACTCAAGGTTCTTTGTGGAACTATGCCATTTTTACATTGTGGGGGGTAGGGGGGTGGGGGGTTGGGTTATATGACATGGGGTGACATAGGCTATATAAATACTGTATATAAGAGTTCACTCTGTGAGTGCACATTTGATAAAATTTATTTATTTATATGTAAGCATTTAAACTACAGTGTATTTAAGACCTTGGAAAGACAGAAGATGTACGGTGGTATGGCTTTAGTCCTGTAGTTCAAAAAGTCTTGCCTTTTTGCTCTTCTGGGTTTTTTGGGGGGGTCTGTTTTTTGGGGTGCTGGGGTGGGTTGGAGAGGAATGATTGATGCTCTATTATTTGGACTTTTTGTAAAGTTGACTTGGACGTCCTTGCATGAGGGGATATCAGAGTTTGGCTGCACTTGAGTTCACTTGGGTTTACATTTGAGACGTGCATGTGTATTTATATACTGACTTAAATAAAGTTGTGTAAAGCCTTACTGTTTTTGCCCTCGTTTTAATGTGCCTTGCAATATCTGTTTTGCAGCTATTCGTTACAGACGTACTACGTATGTTATGAAAATCTAATTGATTCAAAGTTTAATGTGCAGATGCGGTCTTTGTAGCGGAATTTTGGTAAGTGAACCAGTAGATTTTGATAGAAATTGTACTTTTCATACATGGTCCGCCATTTTGAATGTCCAAAAATAGCCATTTTTAGCTGCAAAAATGACTGTACTTGGGCCATACTAGAAATATTAGTTTATTACTTAGTAAACTATCATAAAAAGGTCAAATTTGGCAATAGGCAACACAGTTTCAATGAGCAGCATAGTTGCAGTACCCTATTTGACCATTTCCTGCAGTGTCCCTTTTTAAATTAATATATTTTAAAATACAGTTCTGGGCGATTTTAATATCAATTCACCAATTGCTTTAAAAAAAAAAAAAAAAAAATATATATATATATATATATACAACTTCTCATATGATTCAATGTTAATTGCTAACTTTTTCAGAACTGATGAAGGTGATGGCTCTAGCCTAGAAGCACTAGGCTGCTCTGACACGAGTACTCTGGCAGTATTAATGTTTAGATTGATGCCACTGGTTCCACTGTTGATCAAAGTGTAAGGCCATTATGAACATTTAGGTCCTGCATTTGTTGTTCTCCCAAATTATGTCCTATTACTACGGAATGTCTACTACCTCATGGAAACATACGCTACACCCAACTGAGTGGGTAGAAGATTGTCACTTAATTTTAGACGCTTTCATCTCTTTGTAACAGGAATAAAGGGTAAAAAGATGAATTGATGATTTGGATGCTGCGCCTTAGTAGGTCAATCAGATATTGTTCAACAGAAGCCAGTTGGATGCTACTGTACACCCTCTTCCCAACCTTAATAATTTAGCAGATTCAGCAAGATGGTCATGCAACTGCCTGAAAACCTCAAGGAGGACAAAGAAGGTGCTGATCCAGGAAATGTATGTCCAGGAAATGGGTGAGTAGATCCAAGATTTGGGAGGACTTCTGAAGTTTTATCAGAGACGATCTAAATGCATTAGAATTAAAGAATCTTTGGTTTTATTTTGCAACCTGCCTATGTCTTGTGACACAGGCCGGATGCATGATGCTCTCACCACCATACTTACTGTAGCAGTGGAGATGGGTTTTTTTATCTAAAACTTGACATTGTGTGTTCCCCTTTTACAATTCAACTTTTGTATAGGCTACAGAGTAGTTTGCAGTACTGTAAGTGTGACACAGCACCCTCCCCCCAAAAAAACAGACATGGCAACTCAATTCAAAGGGTGTACAAACTTTTACCTCATACCAGCTTCTGTGGAGATGTGCAGGAGTCTTCTCTGATGTACAGTATGAGAGTGAGTGGTTGAGATATTGAAATTAACTTTTGTGCCAATAGCCAGAGGCGCATCTTATTACCAGGCTAGGCAGGCAGCTGCTTGGGGCCCCCAAGCCCTGGTATGGTGAATAACAGCTCACACTTTACTATAGTAATTGTACGTTTGTATCAAATGTTCATTCCTTTACATTTTTGCGTGGGGCCCCATCTGACCCTAGAATCGCCTCTGCCAATAGCAATGGCCAGGCAGTGGAGTGGGTTGACTCCTTTCGTTTTTTAGGCACCACCATCCACCAGTCACTGTCATGGAACCTAAGCATCAGTCACATCATCTCAAAAGCCCACCAAAGATTATACTTCCTCAGACAGCTAAGGAAATGTGGAGGCAGTCAGGCAAGCATGTTACATTTCTACCGAGCTACAATTGAAAGCGTCCTCACATTCTCCATCCTGGTCTGGTATGGCAGAGCCACCAGCCAGGATAAGCAACAACTGGAGAGGGTGGTACGCAGGGCCTCTAAAATCATCGGTCACAGTCTTCCCACCTTAGCCTCACATTACAACACCAGATTAGGCAGGAAAGCCATCCGCTACTTGAACATGCACTAGCACTTTACAGCCACTCCACTGCCTGGCCTTCTACCTCTGCCTACCTTGCACTATGTACTGTATTATGTCTTATTGCACTTTCAATGTTTATTGTATACGTAATTCCCTGTTTATTTATGGCCCCTCTTGTTTTCTTGTCTTTGTCTTAGCTATATGTATTTGTGTTGTTAAATGTACGAGCAAACCAAAGACATTCCTAGCAGCTGTATGTCATACTGTTGATTTGGCTATAATAAACTTGAACTTGAAGCACAGTAGCACACAGAGGCCCTTTGAAATGGGATATGCGATGGGTTCTGTATGCATGACAAACTATTCCCAAGTGATTTATAATTAAATTTTGTCCAGTGTCCTGTCCTTATGTCCTTGGCATAGCTCAGAATTTATTTCATTGGTTTGAATGGGGTGATACTTTACACATTTATAACCAGCAGAGGGAGACACTGCACAATAATCGTTATTGTTTTATGGCTGTGGTATGGGGGCACTTGACCCTACAGATGTTTTCCCCAATCAGATACATCATATACAGTAAGTAGTACCATATATATGGTTGTAATACGGAATTATTGCATCATGGACATCTGAAAGAGATGATGTCTGTATGTCTACTACGGCAGTGTTTCCCAACCAGGGGTACGTGTACCACTAGAGGTACGCGAGCATACTGCAGGGGGTACTTGGGAAAATTTAATTTGAACAAATGCATGGAGCAAAGTCACACTGGAATAGAAAAAGCAATGTAAAATATGAGTTAGGGGGTACTCATGGTACAATGAAATGGTTTGGGGGGTACATGAGACACAAAAGGTTGGGAATCACTGTACTACGGTATGTCTATCTTGCGTTGTGCACATAGTGGAGGAAGAGTGTGTTATTGAAATTTTGAATTTAACATCTGTATAGCAATAATGACAATGGGTATTCTCTCTCTCTATCTGCCAATTACTACTGTCAGTCTCTGTGGCGGTGGTCATTGTTGTGGTCGTCCACAGGAAGAGATTGGGAAAGTTAAGTATGCACACGTGTGCACACATCTTGCATAATAGTAATGAATAAGCCTTTTTTAAATCCATAGTCATTTTGATTGTAAATATATCATCTCTTTCTATTCTATAAGAATGATGAGTGTTGTCTGCAGCAACCAGCCAAAGGAATCTAGTCCCAACTCACAGAGATGAAAGCTATTATGCAGGTCTTAACATTTGAACATTCCCTCCAACATTCAGAACACCCAAGAGAACACTATACAAGTTTCACTTTCGTATACTGTATGTACAACAAATGCATATAACATTGAAAAATACAAGGACCTCTTTACAGCAACGTCTTTTTCTTACTTTTATTGGTTCAAGTTGGTTGAAGGAACTTTTGAGATCAGATTTTTACAAATGCAGCGGAAATGCTTTTTTTTCTCGAGTTTCCTTGGCATCTAATGTGTATTCTATATGGGTATTTTCCTCATCGATGAGCAACCTGGACTCTGAAGTTACAAGCCAGTACCATATATATATATACAGTATGTATTTCAAATCAAGCTGTTCTACCTGTCTGCCTGATGAAGACTGCACAATGGGCATGCCTGAAGGGCATAAGAAAATCTTTATAGTGCAAGATAAAAAGACATTCTTCAGCAATTCTGCATTCTTCAACAATTCTGAAGATTTCAAGAATATGAATTCATCAGCTCAATATACTTCATAGCAGCTAACACTGTCTTCATACTGGTGCTATGTCACCAACGGAATGGTTGACCTATTATGAGGTAAACTACTGCATTATAGTGAGGAAGTCTGACATTTAATTGGAGCAGACTGCATGTCTTCAAGCTCCAAATGCCTCCAACTAAGCTCTTTTGATCATGGTACTGCATTGTAGCTTCCGACATCAGGTTGGCCATCGCAACTTCAGATGAAAACATAAAAAGTGTAGGAGCCTCTGGTCTAAGGCTGTTGCAAATAGTTCATAGTTTCTCACAACCTTACAGGCACCAGCGTTTGGTTGCACTGACAAAAAAACACACAACAATATTTGCATGTATTATGAAAACTGCAAGGGAAAACTTGAGATATTGATGCCAAGTGCCAAAGTGCTACGCAACCCAAAATGTATCCATAGAGTTTGTGTGTCCTTTAAACCACACCATACTACCACATTCAAAACTTACTGTATGTTCAAGTCCAAAAACCTGAGTTTGAAAACTTTCATTTACAGAAACTGGCACACCATCCATCCACAGCTTGTCGCATGCCCAAGCACAATTGGTTTCAAGTGGCACCATCTTCAGAAAACAAAGTCTCCCTAAGCTACTGTATGATGGTGTGCAAAGACAACATAAAAACAACAAAAAAGACGTCAGGATGCCCATAGAGCTGGCGGCCTGCAGCTATGGGTTAAACACGCACACATCCACCCATATAAAGTTATATATATGTAATAATCATATATATAACTTGATATATACAAAATTACACATCATTTAAATAGAAAAATACATCAATATTACAGTTGACAATATGGCTCTCAACAACAACAAAAAAACATGTAATACTACATTTTAAATAAAATTTGATTGCTTAAATAAAAGGAATTATTCAGTAAAAGGTAAAAGCAAGTGGTCATATCTTTTACATTTCTCTAAAAAAAAGCTATTTTCACATCAAAAACATCTTACTGTACTATATTTGACTTATAAATACAGTTTAAAACTGTCTATAAAACAGACTACTGCCAAAAGCGCTGTCGCTGACCGACACTTGCTTTTGAGTAAGAACATTTTACCTGAAAAAAAAAAATGCATTCAGAAGCATGCGGGAATTGGCACATACAGGTGACAGTGGAATGCAGATATGTACTGTACCACAACACTGACTACATGTCTATCATGATGGAATGTCCTGAGCTACAGTATGTTGGGGCAATGCACTGAAATACGATTAGCTACAAGGAAGGAAGGAGATAGCCTAGACTACTACTATTCAGCTTTCAGTGAAACCAAAACTACTTTTTACCTCCCAGGGACGTTTCCTCTTTCTGAATTTTACTACAAGTGTAAAGCTTTAATTTTTCTTCCCAGGGTTTTTACGACCGCAGTTTTGATGAGATTATGCCAGATGCTTTTCCGAATTGACCGCCGTCAACCCACAAATCTGGCCCTACTTCTTATGTAAAGCCTAGCAGCCAAGTTGAATTTCGCTAATGAAATGAGGTTATGTTCTGGTCTGCGCAAACCGCAGGTTGTTTCTGTGCAAAGCTTTCTTGCTGCACTATGAGACGATCCCCTGTTCCTCACTGTAGTGAAGAGGTGCTTTACTCCTAATGACTGGTAGTGTATTTACATGGGTATCTATATCCTTCATGTACAGAATAGAGAGTATGCACACTTGAGAGAGGAAGGTGGCGGAATACTTGGCCCACATTATATATGTACAGTTTTGAGATTTATAAGACATACAAATTGTGCAAAGGGGGTACCTTTTCGCACCAAATACATACTATAGAAGTAACATAAAAATAAATATTATCTGCATACATTGAGATTATAGCATTATTTAAGTCATTGCACTTTGCTCACATTCCTCACACCCATCCGGTCGTTCATCCCCCATAATGCTTTTTGCGACACGTAATAATAAAAACTCATAATAATAAAACTCTCGACAACAGAAAATTACCTACTGAGCGCTAATACTACACAGCTTACACTTCGGGAAGCTGGGAGAAGTCCATGAGTGCGTTCCAATATGCGACCTTGCATCCTACACTTGTGCTTGTGGCCTCATACCAGGAAGTAATATGTATATTTCAATATCTCGCAAAAGCTCAATTGTAAAGTCATTTTCTCATTTGCAATTGGGATGGTGAATGAAAAACAGTTCCCCAAAAGTTGTTGTGGCTAGGCTGACAGCTGGGAAACTTAGTTTTCTCCACGAAGGAGGGGCCAGGTGGCGGGCCGAGGCCACAAGCACAAGTGGAGGACGCAAGGTCGCATATTGGAATGCAACCCATTTGAGGGCCATTACATAAACCTTGACAAGGCCATTTTGTGTCAGAGGAAAACAAACAAAAAATAATCTATGATCAGTCAGCAATCGTGGGGGGGCACATGACACACATAGATTAGGAATATCCAACATGTTTGCCATTGACCAATCCTAGATTACAAAAAAAATATCCAAAAGGTGTCTGTCTCTGACAAACAGTTCATTACTTAATAAGAGACTCCAGAAGGGAAGCACATGACGGGAGAGCGGTGGGCAAGGAGCCTCAGCTGACATCAGATGAAGGAAGGGAGACAGAGGTAAAGAGAAAGAGAAGTGGAGCCTCCAAAACAAGCTGATTTAGTCACTTACCAAGAGACAGCCATGCAGAGCAAGTGGGGAAACCTCCTACAAGGACAAAGCCCTGTTTTTTGCTAGCAGAATAAAGCGGTAAGGCTATTTAGGATTCTAATGACTCACCCTGAATGAACTTATTTGGGTTATTAAGTCATTCTGCTCCTTGGAACTACCCCATGGAGGTAATGTAGTATAATGTGAACCCACTCGCTTGCTGAGGTTGTCCTTCCTTAGAATGATGAGGACTCACTCTGAATGGATGTGTTTGGGATTTAAGTCACTAAACCAGCTCCTTGGAACTGCCCCCATGGAGGTATAATGGTGCAACCTCTCTTTCTCTCTTGGGGTTGGCTTTCTTTAGATTTGCCGGTTGCCGTACATCAGGGGGATGATGTAGACTGAGATGTCGTCTCCGGAGCCCAGTCTCTCGTTGGTGATCCTCCAGCCTCGGTCCCTCAGCACGCCCCGCGCTCGCATCACAAGGTCCTGGGCCGCCATGGTGTACCTGTTCACAGTCACACACACACCACAGGTTGGTGACGGTTCAACCTGGCCATCGCCACTTCAAAGCTCTGTGAATATTTGGTCTGGCTTTACATGCGGTGTCAAGTCATTTCTCTGAGGGAGATGTAAAGCTCGCGTTCATGAAATGACGGTGTATAGTAGTTGACGCTACAATCAATAACACCACCTATTCGTACGGTACACTTACCTGGTAACTGTACTGGTGCGTCATTGTCATTAACATGTCCCATCGAAATGTCGGAGGTGCTCAAAATGTATTGGCCCCCTATCTCATTAGAATGTAGGTGCTGCCGTTTCCACGTAGCCAGATATTTTTAAATGTGGATATTTTTTTTCTCGTGACAGATTTTTGATATGTGGGTTTTAAAACTCAACGTGGAAACGGAAGGCCCAAACCAATGTAAACAGGAGAGAAAATATCCGGCTATTTGGAAACGGCACCTTAGTTAGAAGAAGATGGCATGCTTGGCTAGACTAAATGAGAACTGAAACTTTGTGCCGCATCACAGTTAGAATGGGCGGATGCATGCTTAGATTGCTGATCCTTAGTCAGCCTTTACAGCGCAACCAAAGAAAGTGGATGTAACCAAGAAGCGTCATTTTGTTTCCTTTCCGGTATCCACTTTATGTCGGGTGAACGCCCCTTTAGGAGACCTTCGGTTAGGAGACCTTCGGAGTCCTGAGGTTGAGAATCAATGAAGTCCCCTTAGCGCTGTAGATGGCGGTAGCGCACGTCTTGCGCAAACACCTCAAAAAGAGAAGAAGAAGTAGGGGACAACGCCCCCTTAGGAGACCCAACTTGAGCACACGCTTTGTGTGGTTTGCGATATCTTTGTTTGATTCAGTATTTTTGGCGCAACCTTATAAGAAGTACTTGCACCACACGGGTGAGCTGTTACTCCATGTAGGTAAGGGCTAGGGCAGTCAGCCATTAAGAAACCTGTTGGGAGCATTCTCTCTCTCTCTCTCTCTCTCTCTCTCTCTCCCTCTCTCTCCCTCTCTCTCTCTCTCTCTCTCATATACAGGAATGATACCTTACCTGTGTAAATCATCAGGATCGCAGTTGGCCAGGAATGACGTGACTGCATCAGCTACTTCCTCATTTGACAGGACATCCCAAAGGCCATCTGTTCCCATCACCAGCACGTCGTCCGCCCCATGCTCAAACTGGGTCAGGTTGTACACTTTTACCTGAGTGCAAGAATTGAATAACATTATTCATCTAAGCATACTGTACTTCAACTTCTTCCACTGATCTGCTTTCCTATGTTTCAGAATGGACTGATTTCCAGCTCTGTTGCAGGCAACTGGACTTCACTTTGGAGACGGGAGATGTCTCCTCTCTTCCAATGAGAGACTTCTTCAGTTTCATTTTAATGTGGAAACTAAATGTGGCAAGTTTCTTTCTCTCAACTCGAGTGGACCCAATATGTCATCCCATAAAGTGTAAGTCTCTTAGTGGAACGAAAACGTCTTCAACACGAAATGTCCTCAAGCTCCAAGAAGCCCAGTTGTGTACAGTTCTGTTTTGTAGAACTCTTGCTCACCATATTTGACCATGGAACCCCTGGGTCACCAATGTTAAAGACAAGAAAGGTCCTGCACACTGTTTACATTTGCAGAGTTTACTTGTGCCGTTTCGGTCTACTGACCGTCTTGAATTGCTTGAAGCAGGTCAGGAGACCATTCTTGTATTCAACAGTTGTGTACAGTACAATAAAACTCCTTTCAGTAAATGCAACTAGAATGTTTTATCCATCTCACCTCTGGGCAGCAGGAAAGGAAGGGTTTGATGTAGATGTTTGAATCGTGCACTTTAAGGTCATGGTCTCCAAGGCCTCTTGTCACCCCAATTGTAGCCATCACCCGAGCCTAGGACACACGCACACACACATGCACTAGATGTTACTTGATGACTAAAATGTACTGTAGTGAGCTTGTTGAACACATCGGTTATCTTTTTTGTCCATTCCCAACCCAAACACTCCCATACCTTACCTTTTTGCCTTCTCCATATACTAAAGGAAATCTCAGGTCCTCGTCCTCAATCGTTTTATACGCCCTGAAAAAGATTGGAGGCTTGATAAGGTGATACACTGAGGAACTGAGGAATTTCAGCTATGTGCGTCATTATGAAAAACAAGATTCAAATATTCAGATCCAGACCAGAAATTAGTATGAGGGTGTATGCTAAGATCAGTGTAGTTGAAAGCAAATCATTTTCCAATTTCCCTGCCCAAAACCGTTTGTTTTTTTAATGTAGCCTTTTACCAGGGAAATTCATGGTTTGCAATTTGTTAAACGAATTGCAAAAAGAACTTGAAATTACTGTAACAGAACTGATTCCATTGAGCGATTTTAATTCCAGGATGAGAATTACGTGCACCCATGCATGGAAGCCAACAACTGCAACCCATTCCACTACATAGTGCCTATGATGTGCCTCAAAATGACAGCAAAACGAGTACATCACGAGTTCAAAGAACGCACTGCACTCAGGCAAGTGTGTGTAGGCAGATGTGAATCTGACCCTTTTAGTGTAGCCTAATAACTGAGCTTTGAACCATTTGCTGTGGCGAAAACACGGTAAGATGCATTACAGTGATACAGCCATGCCTTAAAAACACAGTCCGTTATACTGAGAGTTTGTTGTTGCCAGAGCGGCGAAGACCAATTTGTAATGTAATGGCAGAGATTGTTTCTAAAGGAGCAACAGTATCTCTGGTAATGGCTGTTGTTGTTACAGTAGTGGAGGTTTTTTTCCTGCAAATAGTTAAATGCTCCACAGGAGGAGCGTTGTGCACTACGAAGCTAAGAAGCTGTTTGCATTCAGGCTATGGATATTTTAGAAAATACATTGGTTTTGGCTTCGCCTTTACAAGTAAACAGAGCCAAAAATCCAGTTTAAAAAAATTCCCATTCAGGGGACTAAAACTCACCTGCCACAATGCAGTTTTATTTTTACCCACTTGCCCACATTTTTACCCACATACACGGAAACGGATAAAAAAAATCTGCATTTAACAATATATGGATATGTGCAACCAGCATCAAAATGGGCCACTCACTCACCAGCCGTTCATGGTGAAGTCTCGGTACAGCATCCTCTTCCCCACCTCCTTCCTCTGCACGCGGCGAGGGAACTCCAGGTGTGTGAACTCCCCTCCCAGCAAGTGAGGCTGCATGAAGCCCTGAGAGAGCGGGATGGGTGGAGGCAAAGACTAAGAATGACACTAAAATATTGCAGCGAGCTATGATGTGGGCAGCATGTCATCTGTTACACGCCTAACAATTATTCAGAAAGCGGGACAGTTATCATGAATGTATATTTGTGTTACCGTTGTGGATGTGTGTAGGGCCGCTGACAGCTTCCGCTGCGCCTAGGATTAAGTCACCTGAAAAGGCCCCCTACCCAATACAAACAATGTAATAGGGATCCAATTCTGGGCCCCCTATCTCCTTAGGCCCAGGACAACATACCCCTTTGTCCTCCCTGTCGGCAGCCCTGGATGAGTGACACAAGGACACTGCTGTGCTAATATGCATCTACACTCACTACAGTAACCAGGTGCACTGTGTTGAATGGTGGCCAGAGTAGGTATTGCACCTATGCTGCTCACTGAAACTGCATATTCCCAAACTTCATCTTTTCATGGGTATTTACTAAATACATGGACATGGGGAAGATCCACCTTTTCATGTTTGAAAAGTCCAATTTTCCCTGTCATAATTAATACTCAAAATTTCTGAATGGGCAGCATTAATTCTGGAAAGCAACTGTTAAAAATATTACACAGTTCACCTTTAATGTCTGAATGTGTTTTTTATCTGTCTGCTAGCAAATTGTAAGCTTGATTTCTAGTGACTACTAATGATGGGCGGAGTTGGAGAAATTAGTGTTGTGAGGTTCGCGAATGAGACGATTCTTTTGAACAGCTCCCAGAAGTGAATAATGGGAAACGGATCACAGCTGGGGGAGCCACTCTAACGCTTTTTCGTGATTTTTCTTTCATTTTAAGCAGGTGACCTTGACGTGAGTACTGTAATTTTGGGGAAAAAACACAATTGTCTGCCTCAAAGAGTGGCAGAAACGGACTTTGTTGTTTGGACAAAATGACCTAGAGGTGGAGTCAAAATATTACATTCTAAACACTGAATAACTAATTAAAAATCGTTATACAGAGAGAGAGGCTCTTTGAAAGGAACGAGCCACTATGATCCGGATCCCGTCAAAGAGGCATAAATCCCATCTCTAATGGATTTAATAGGAACTTACCAGGAACTGCAGCCGTTGCCTTTCTGACTCTGGAGTGAATTCTGTGGACATGGGGATCACCTCTCCATTTTTTATAATGATGGCTCTGGAGGAGGGGGAGAAGCATGGCACACTCACTTTAATGAAACCTGAACACGTGTGTGCAGATTATCCTTCTATGAACTAAAAACCCAAAACAGAGTGTGGGATAAAAACTACATATAATATACGATTTATTATCAAATCTCAATCACTCCCATTAGAAATCAGAATAATATTAAAAGTATGTCTTGGAAGTGCACACTGCAATGATTAAAACACCATTTCTCAGAAGAAAGTCATGTCGGCTTCGGTTAACGTAGCTTTAGCCGACATGTTTTTAAACAGTGCATTTCTGGACACTTCAAACATGTCTGATCTATGGCACAAATTGCTGCCCTGCTTTCTGAGGGAGTTGCAGTCAGAAGTCAGAAGTTCTGAGTGTATATGTAGAGCATAAGCCTCATGACCCGCTCCACATTTTCTCACTGAAAGGACATACAGTACATTGTTCAAACTATGGAGTTCTAATTTGCATACCTAATGTGTGCATTAACAAGCCAAACTCATAGTTATCTACGAAAGTTTAATTGTGGTAAAAAAAAAGGATTACCGGTCCCGTACACAAACAACTGTTTGGAATCGATATAAGAAATCAATCAATGTCATGTGATGATTATTTATCTCACCTGCTGTCCCCTGCGTTAGCCACGTACAGCTTCCCTAGCAGGTAGAGAACGGCCAGGGCAGTGCATCCTCCCGTTATGTGATACACCTGCTTCTCCTGCTCAATTTGGATATCCTGAAGCACACCAAACAAACAAACAAATAAACAGTCATTATGCCAATGACAATAGCATGTAGAGTAGGATTGACGCATACTTCTTAGCCCTGGGGCCTATACTAAGGGGCTGGTTCAGGAGTAAACCAGGGTAAGTTAAGAGGCAAATCATCTAATAGAAGAGCCTGGAATCTACTTTATTAGATGATTTACCTCTTCACACAACATTACTCCTGAACCAGCTTCATAGTATAGGCCCCTGGTAAGACTCGCTTCATATACAGTGCATGTATCGTATTGCACAGAATTGAGGCTGTGTGTAGTAGGCAGACCATGGTTGGGGGCAGGTGGGGGTAGTTTCCACAGACCTGACCTTAAGAGAAGGTCATCAAAGTACTGTAGAGACGGTGTAATCTGGTGACCAGGATTATCCAGACACAACAATAATAGTAGTAGCAATGGCTATAGTGGTAATGTTAGGAGTAGTAGAGCTAATGTATTTAGCCATCATTGTTTACTGCTGCATTTCACACCTTGCCATTTGATTTGTCAACAACTGTTTCCTCTATGGCTGCAAAACGCTGCACTTCATGCATGACACCTATAGTGCCTATAATTTTGTTCATCTGTTATGTCTTTTTTGTTTTGTTTTGAAATTACAGTTCTAACAACATCTATTGATGAAATCAGACAATGCAGTAGGCTTTCACCGCGAACTAAACTTATACTGTGGGCAGTTGAGCTGAGTAGTTGTGTTAGCGAGCACAGTAGCCCGGCCCACACTCCACTGGAGGACAACAGTAATGCAATTAAGGGCATTAGGGAAAGGAAAAGGTCAGAAAGCGAAACAAGATGCAATCGCACGTGAGTGCACTCAAGGAAAAAGGGGGGGGGGGCACTTCAACGACCTGTCGGCATAATCATAATAAGCCACTAACAGGAAGTCATTAGACATTAAAATGCATCAGTCACAACCGTAAGGATAGCAGGCCAATCAAACAGAGCCCTGTCCGTCGGTTCAACCGAGCCTGAAGTAAAATGGAATTCTTAGTGAAAGGGAATTAGAGGGTTTTGTCATGATGAAGCCCTTGTCACTGCAAATCAGTGTTTGCACTGAAGAAACAAGCAGACCATTTGAAATGCTTTGAACACCATCGTGAAAATGTCTTTGTGAGTGTGCTTTCTTGAATGTATTATAATGTGGATGTGTGATATTATCTTAATAATAATAATAACTTTGTTTTTATATAGCGCTTTTCAAGGAACCCAAGGTCGCTGTACAAAGAGGTGAAGGGGCAGGGGGAAGGGGCAGTGTAGTTTAAGTCCATAGCCTATGCCTCAGTGAATAGATGGGATTTAAGGTGCTTCTTGAACGTAGCCAGGGTGAGGGCCTGGCGTATGTTGACGTATGATGTCTTGATGATGAAAACCCAACTACCTATTTCCTGGGACACTTGTCTCTAGCACTAAGTCCTCACTAACGATGGAGCAAGTTTGCACCCTCAACACAGCATTGTTGAGACACAGCATTATTAATTTGCTGTTACCAGAATGGCAATGTCGTAATGTATTACTGAAGGCCCTGCGTTATGTCATAGTAGTGTAGTACTATGGTAAATATGACAGTCTAGTGTAGTGTAGTACTATGGTAGTTAACTTTTCAATGACTATTACAGCGCTCCTCCAGTGGAACGGTGTGCATTATGGGTAACAATTTTTCCATCGAGACTTCGTGATATATATTTCGCGAATAGCTGTGCTTTACCTACTCTATATGTATTATGTTCATTATGTCTAACTGTTTAACTCAACACTTATGATTTTATTTTGCCTTAAGACACGTATAAGAAAATCTGAAGTGTTTACCTACCTACCTAACTTTCTTTTTTCCCTCATGTCAGTTAAGGCCATGCTGACCAATTTTAAATGACAGAACATAGCTAGATTTTGTCGTACAAACTGTAAATAAAACAATACATTGCTGAAGCATACTAACATACGGTACTATTGATAAAATATATACTATTTTTTAACCATATCACCTTTAAAGAGACATATAAAAATGTGCCTACCTGTTATGCTTAACAGGCCTTTTATCACATTTTTCTGAAGTACAGAAGATGATTAGTTCATGTGCAAAACATGAGGGAAAAAAACAACAACAAAAAAACCTGGCTTGGTGCATCCCCAGCTTTGACATGTGTTTCTCTAACAAGAAGGTACACTGCATTACTCACTGAATACAGGCGCCTGTACTAGACAAATTGCTAGTCTGACTCACCATCTCTTTGAAGGCATTCTCCAGAGCCCCGATGACCAGGCTCTCGTGCTGTATCTTCTTCTCTGTAAAGAAGCGCGGTGGGGGAGGGGTGCAGGGGGACCCCGGTGCCCCTGAGCCTGTCCGGAGAGAGGCGGCCCGCGTCACGGTCCCCCGGTGGCCACCCCCCGGTGTGGAGTGGTTGTTGAGGGGCTCCTCGCCCAGGCAGGTGGGGGGCAGCGAGGCGAAGTTGAGCAGCACCTCCAGGACGTCTTGGAGCTGCTCCACGATGTGGTGCTGCAGGAGCCTGGAGGCCACCACCGCCGCCCCCGAGCCCGCGTGGCCGTCAAACAGCCCCCAGTAGTGGAACAGCAGGCCCTCGGGCTCCTATACAGGTAAACACACACATACACACACAGCCTCCATGTCAAAATGCAGTATACAACATGTGAAGGGACACACAGTACACCCACACAATGTATTATACGTCATGTTTGTCTCTCATACACTACTATAAGGTTGTTTATCTTTGAGTGTCAGTAGTTTTGGGTAGGGTGCGTCCAAAAACATGAAAAAACACTTGTTGCAGGTGCCAGACAAAAAAAGTCAGACAGTTGAAAAAGGTAGGTCTGCACACTGCCGATAAGCTCCAAAAAAATAAACTTTATTATTTAAAAAGCAACGTTTCGATCACCCTGGATCTTCATCAAGGATCTGCCTGATGAAGATCCAGGGTGATCGAAACATTGCTTTTTACCATTTGTTACACAAAAGAAAACACAGACGTGTTTAAAGGCTAAAGATGACACAAATGACATGTTCCCCTTTTGCAATTTTTGACAATAATTAAAATACAGGCCTCTCAGCTGTTTCGAGCTCCATTATGCCCTCCAGACAATAGGAAAACCAGTCTGCATATAGTTTACCTACCTATGGTATACCTACCTATGATTTGTGATGCACACACAGCACTCACAGGGTGAACATGTACAATACAGCCGCATCTCCGTGAAGTGCATCATCACAGAATTACTCTTGCATTCCTTACAATATCAGTGGTTCTGGCTAGCTACACTGTGTGTGTATGCAAATATATATGAAATCACATTACAAGAAGGTATGGCAACAGCCACGCTGATAAATTATGCGTAAAGACCAAAAGACTGGACATAATGACTGTATTTGGGTTCTTATTAGGCAACAAACAAATATGGCTCACTAGAGCCCCAATGTCTAATGGCTTTGAATATTGGAGCAGCCAAAAGGCAATATCCAATATCCATTATCCTCTTTGCAAAGACCAGCTGCGACTGCTTGGCACCATCTGCGGCTGTGGTGGTGGATTGGCAGATAGGTTACCACTGTGCTTTCAGTACACACAAAAGCATCTGGTGTGGCGGTATCTGACGGTGGGGCTTTAAGCAGGGTCACTTAGCCACTGGCAGCCAGGGAAGCGTATGGGCAAGGCAGGCAAGCGTATGGGCAAGGCAGGGAGGCATATGTTTGTCCCCCCGAGAGAGGCGCGCATAAGAGGATTAGTGGTACACATATTACAGCACGCTGAATAAACATCAATTTACTCAAGTGCTGCTATTAATAGAGAGGAAGACGGCTTTCTATCAATATACAGTATGTGGCGTATGGCGTATGGGGGTAACGTAGTGTGGCTGCGGCTGTGGGGGTAATTTAGTGTAGAGTAGAGGCATTAGAGAGCTGCCAGGCTTTATCACCATAAGCAGACCTGTTCTTACAGGTTGTTACAGTTTTCCTTTATATAAAAAACCTACTGCTGCTGCTCATCCTCCTCCTGCTCATCCGCACTGGTCCCACTTGGCCTGTATTTCCCCACATACTGTGTTGTACGATACGAGGCGATTATACACTTTATAGTCTCTACACTGAAATGCATTGTTATCACTCAACAAGACTTGTTTTAAGTGCAGTATGCTGTTGATTATGTCTTTGTTCGTAAGTTGCCTTTGATAAAAGTGTGATAAATGCGATGGACTGTGATGTAAGCTTTGGAGAAATGACAGGCCCTTTGTTAGATCACATTTGTACAGATATGTCTGATGGGGAGAAAGACATGTCCTTTAAGGGGGGGGGGGGGAGCGAGGTTAAAGGAAGGTTGTCTGTTGACTATTTACTTGTTGTTGGAACTCACCACAAAGAGCCTACAACATAGTGTTCCTCTACAGCAGTGGTTCTCAACCTTTTCTATCTATCTATCTATATCTATCTATCTATCTATCGATCTATCTATCTATCGATCTATCGATCTATCTAGAAGAAGTCTGAAGAATTTGTCTGTTTTCAAGTAGTTGTTTTGTTGTCCTTGTTTTGTTTTGTCACTGTGTTGTGCCACAGTTATTAGGGGCCAAGCAGCGAAGCTGGCGAAGGCCACTACTGTTTTAGCTGGTATTCTTATTATGTCACCTTTCCTCTCCTTAGCAAGTCTATGGCAGCCCATAGAACCGTACGTAGGAAAATGCTCTAAATCGGCACACACATTCGGGCCTGGCACAGCATTACCCACAGCAATTTATAGGTCCCCAGCCCCAACGCTCTAGCGCCACCAGCAGGTCAAAGTTGCAGGTACATTTCTGCTTGTAACTTTTGAACCGCTGGGCCAATTTTCAAGAACTTGGTATCCCTGGAATCCTTGAGCCAAGACGAATCCAACGCACCCTATGACGTCATTTTCCGCCAGGATAGTTTTCCCGCCATTTTGAATTTTGTGAAATTCAATAAAAATGCTATTTTTCCCGCAATTGTTGACCAATTCGCCCGAAACTTGGTATATAGTATCTCTGGACTGAGGTACACATGGGGTCTCAAGGAATTTTGGATATCTTTTATCGTTTAGCTGTGACAGTCAATCAAAATTGTCGTAAAAATGGCAAAACAGGAAGTGAGGTCATATCTCAGCAACCGTTTGTCGAATTAGGCTAGGATTTCTCACACACATAGTAGTCCATCCCATGACCTACCACAAAGAAAATCATATCCCCAGCTCAAACTCTGTAGCGCCACCAACAGGTCAAATTTTTAGCTACATTTTTGCCTGTAGCTTTTACACCGTATGCCTAATTTTGAAAATAATACTATCACTAGAATCCTTGGGCCAAGCCGAATCCAACGCACTATATGACTTCATGTCAACCGGAAGAAAAAAGTCCGCCATTTTGAATTTTGTGAAATTCAATAAAAATGCTACTTGTCCCACAATTTTGGTCAGAATGCCCTACAAAAGGGTACACTTCATCTTGGGACTGATATGCTTTAGGTTATTCAAAGAATTTTGGACACCTCTTGTCGTTTGCCGGTGACAGCCAATAAACATTTTCATAAAGGTGGCAAAACAGGAAGTGAGGTCATATCTCAGCAACCGTTAGTCAATTTCTGTTAGGATTTTTTGCACACATTCTAGTCCATCCCATGACCTCCCACAAAAAAAATCCAGACCCCAAGCTCAAACTCTCTAGCGCCACCAACAGGTAACAGGAAGTGAGCTCATATCTCGGCAGCTCTTCAACGGATTCAAACTAAACTTGGTTTACGTGATCACACTCCCCTCCAAGGAATGCACACCAACATTGGCGAGATTTGGACCAAAGGGGGCGCTGCAGTTTCTTCTGTTGCCGTGGCGACTCTGGCAAGTTTACTGCTTGGCCCCGCATTGCTGCTTGCAGCTATATTTAGTATTGTTGTTTGTGCAAGCTTTCACTTGATTGTCATCAATATTGTGTTGTTTGTTTGTGTAAGCTTTTAGCATATCTACCAACGACAAAATGTACCTTCAGGTATAAATAAAGTCCTGCCAGCACCTCCCTTAGTTTAAAAAAATGAAATGGACTAATGTCTCCTCATGTGCTACTGAGTGCTTCTAGCTGCCTCCTTCTCAACGCTCCCCAAAGGGGGCTGTAGAGCCCACGTTGAGAGACACTTCTCTACAGTGCATTACAGTGCAGTACACCCTTCACAGTGAGTACACCCTTCACAGTGAGTACACCCAGTGGCGGAATAATTGCACAGAGGGCCCCAGGACGAGACATTTATAGGGCTCCATACGGCCTGCCAAGGTCAGAATAGGGCCCCCACCACCAATACAAGAGTGCCCTGGGCCCTGAGGCAAATGCCCTGCTCGCCCTCCCTATAGCTCCGCCCCTGAGTACACCCTTCAAATTTCTGCAGATTTGTAAGTACATCTCTTCATAGGACAATGTTTAATAACTCACCTTTGTTGAGACATTAATGGCCGTGCTTTGAATGATTTGGAATGAACAATACATTGAAATGGTTATTTAAGGTGTACATATCTAACGTTCATTATTTCAAAGTGAAAGGTCTTTAATGTTGTCCTAGATATGCTTACAAATCTGCAAGAATTGCAAGGATTGTTCTCACTTCTGTGATGCACTGTACATGACCTTTTGGGTAACAATTCAACGACAAATTAATTGTACAATATTCTACATGATGAATAGCCTACTACACGAGCACATATCAGCCAGAGGCAGGTGTAATGCTTAACCACATGAGTGACTTTCGAGGGTCGACTAGAGAATGATTAGTTATATAAATGTTAATTCCCATTGCTATACATACACAAAACAGTCATTTTTCAAATGGTCGGCACAAAATACACACACACACACACACACACACACACACACACACACACACACACACACACACAAAAAACAAATTGTCAATGTTTTTCTGTACTGTATGTTTAGTTTACCTGCACATTGGGAGCCTGGTCAAATGCAATTTCAATCTTCTGTGCTAACTCTGTTACATACAGGAGTTGGACAACATCACTGAAACACCTGTCATTTTAGTGTGGAAAGTTTCATGGCTCAAGTAGAGCAGCCTGTTGCCCAATCTTCATCAATTGCACATTGAACCAGTAAGGTGAAGTACGAAGACTCAATTAGCAGGGTAAGAGCTAAAAATTGTGCAATGCACACAACATTATTGGTGACATATCAGAGTTCAAAAAGGAGAAACTCTTGGTGCGTGTGTAACTGTTGCATCTTTGACCAAGACAGCGTGTGTTTGTGCAACATGATCTCCAAAAATTCCGTGCTCCTGGACACGGATGTTAAGGACACAAAATCCGTGTCCAGGAGCACGGATTTTGCCAAAATTCCGTGCTCCTGGACACGGAATTGTTTTCCGTGCTCCTGGACACGGAATGGTTTGAAGTGCTTTCCATAGCCTATTTCCACAGTCTTGTGTTTTCTCAGGATGTTTCTAATTTGGAAATATTTTGTCTAAAAAAAAACATGTCTTACTGACAGGTTTGGGTAAGGGATTGTTTTGGTCTGGGCACAGCTAGTTTTCTTTCATTCATTATATGAGTTTGATAGCCTAGCAACCAACTGGAAAAGGTATTTCTCAAAAATATGTCTTTAATGACAGGTTAAGGTTAGGGAATGTTTTGGTCAGGGCACAACTTAAATTGTTATAGCATTATTTTATTTAGGATTAGCATTTGATATGTATTTTCTAATGATAGAGTTAACACAGTGCTGTGGTAATAGCCTATAGAAAGCACTTCCGTGTGCCCATCACGGAAAACAATTCCGTGTCCAGGAGCACGGAAAACAATTCCGTGTCCAGGAGCACGGAATTTTTGGAGATCAGGCTGGTTTGTGATGTATCAAGAGCCACGGTATCCAAGGTAATGTCTGCATACCACCAAGAAGGATGGACGACATCCAACATGGTTAACTGTAGATGCAAGAGGAAGCTGTCTGAATTCTCTGAAAAGGGATGTTTGGGTGCTATCTCAGATAAATACTGGATTAGCATGGGGGCCTACTGTATGTGTTTAATTCCACTAAGGGGATGATGACAGTTGCTTGAAGTGTCAACAATAGAACTGCTTTGACAGTTGACGACATATGCCTTGCACATGTTCTTCTTTCTAGACAGTTAAGGTTTCAATGTGGTTAAAATCTTAACATGGAACTCTAGCTACCATAGGAAGGAATAAGGGACTGCACATCGTGTTAGGACCATCATAGCTGTCTCCTTCTGCAGGGTTTCAGTTTTCACATTTTTAAAGATATAAAATCAAACAGAAGTAGGCTCTAGTTTGTGAGAAGTATTTGTTATTGCTGTTGAGAGTCTACACATCTGGTAATCAAAATACTACATTAGATTACATTGAGCAGGCACTAAAGTTATCCGAAGCGACCTACAAAAAGGAAAATACACGAGACATCTAAATCATGTAGGCTGTCTCACCCCCCCATTTTTTTTTATCCGTAAGAGAGACTGGGATGAGGAGTGCTGTGTGTGGTGAGTCACCTAGCACCTGAATGAGGCTGTCAGTCTCGGCATGGGCTTTTAAAAATACAAAGTGACAGAAAACCTGAGGGTGGTCTTTCTTCAGCGTCACATGAAACGCCCACAACAAGCTTGTCAGCTTACATCAGGCTTAATTGTAAGAAAATATGCAAAACGTATGAACAGTTGGTAGGTTATGGTGTACTGACAAGTGAAATAAAATCAAAACAATGTCATGAAAAAGATGTACATGGGAATCAAATAAAAACATGAATTTGATCAAATACAGATGTCATTACTAGTGCATCTCCTGTCTCAAACGTCTAACCTTATTCATCCCCGACCACCAGCAAGACAAAGTCTCCTTTTGAACATATTTCTTCTAAATTTGCTTTACAAAAAATTTAAAAACTATGAATTGGGGGGTCAAACTTAAGGGGTTTTCATGTCATATGAGACTACACAATGTATCCTTTCCTATGAAGATAGTCTTATATGACTGAGGCCTGCTCGACCTCACCTGCAGGAAACCCTGCTTCTACAAGAGGCCCTGTGCAGCTGCAATGTCTCCATCAGTCCAATTAAGTGTGAGCAAGCAGCAGATGCCCTGGCGAAGATTAGACAGGGAGCCGCAGGGCCTAAATAAAATTATGGGATGGATGATGGAGAGCACAAAGACAAAATCAGTTGCTGACGGATGGCTGTAAACAGCAATTTGCGATCTCAAACATTCTAGTTGGGATATACAGTAGTACCGCTCTCTTCACACCGCACGTTTACTTGCACTTGAAAAAATTCAAATGATTGCCTTAGTTTGACTAATGTCTAACTATGACTAATGTGAGTTTGAAAGCCATGTACATTTGTACAATACACCTCGGACAAGGGGTGTAAATCACAGCTTCCATGCTGATACGATTCCCACAAACGATGAACCACAAAACAATTTGATCCTGTTTTTTTTTCAATTACTTTTCCATTTCTATTATGTTGCACAATTAACAGCTAGGTTATTTAGATTTATATGTGATTGTTTTCAATACTTAAGAATGCCCCACGTTATTGTAAGATTCGATTCAATCGTCGGCCGATGCATCGATACATATCGATTATTATTTACACCCCTACCTTTGACCACTACGTACATGTATTTGTGCCAGATAACCTGATTCTTCCTTACGTAGTCAAACTACTGTGGCATGTATACTTAGTCTGACGATGTACTTGCCTGTATATCCCCTCCCTTCCGGATGTTACTTAAGTTACCAAAGACCTTTCATAGCAGTAAAGGCACGAATAGACCAAGCGTGACATAAGCGAGTCCAGCGACAGAAGAAATTGACTTTGTAAAGTTGCGCGACAAAAGCGATTTGGGTGACTAGAGCGACAGTTTGTAGTTGAACTCCTGGCAATGTTATGCAAATTAGCTATGATGCAGTTCGGCAACAGCTGCCACAGCCAATGGGAATATTGGAATGCTTGCATTCTGCTTTTAACGACCATACTATTACTCTAGCTTCTATCGCTCTTCCTGCACAGCGATTCTGTCACTTGAATCTCGTCGCGGCTGGACTATTTGTCCGGTAAATGGTTGAGAGCTTGTGGGTTATCAGAAGGGGGAGAGAGGGAGGGAGAGGAAGTGAATGACCTAATGCACCTAAAACCTTCCTTGGAATCGGTAGTAAATAACTTCTATGGTAGCTATGATTATCTCTTACTTGATTGTCTTGTTAGTACTTAAAACGATACTGTACCACTTCTGGAAATAAGGTCATTTTACACATCGCCTAGGGTTAAATAATTGAATCTCACCTTTTTCCTGTTCTTACAGGAGTTCTCTGAGTCTGGCAGTGCAAATTTTACCTCCAAGCAAGCATAATATAGTTGAATCATAAGATTCAAAGCTAATTGCTAGCTTTTAACTACACGTAGGATCACCAGACTAGGGGAACGGCTGAAAGAACAGAAGAAAGATAAAAGTCAATTATTTAACTGTAGCATAGGTATAAAATGAGCTTATTTCCAAAAATGGTACAGTATGGGCTTTAACAGGGAAAAACGTAAATTGATTGGCACATGGTCCATGCCACAACTGTCCTGAAAAGTATGCTTGATTTTCAGAATACAAGACAATACAATACAATATTTTCCAGAATACAAGAACTGCAAGTCTCACAGCAGAGGTGTACAAAGACAGCAGGAAAACAACGTGTCTATGGCTTTTGAAACACACAGCAGCACCTTGGCCGCTGTCTGAGGAGATACAGCTTCACCTCATGTTTAGGAACACTGTCTTACCATTCCACTTCTGACATTCAGGGTCATGCACAGATGGACTAGCAAAACAATCATTATTAATGGGGCAGTTATTTGAAAAAAAGTACACACTTGGCTTTAACACCTACTACTGTATTTACTTTATTCACTGAGACTGAAGATTTAAACTTAGTCATAGAACTGGAAGGTTTGAATACCACATCCACAAATCCCACAAGGCACAAAACCCCCAATTTATGATACAGTACTATAAAGGCTCGAATAGATTAAGCGTAACATGAGCGATTACAGCGACGGAAGTAATTGACTTTGTATTGACTTGCACAACAAGTGCGACTTGAGTCTGGCGACTTGAGCGACAGTTTGTAGTTGGACTTGAGCTAATATTATGCAAAATAGCTATGATGCAGTTTGGTGACAGCCGCCACAGCCAATGGGAATGTTGGAATGCTTGCATTCTGCTTTTAATGGACATACTCAGTTGCTTCTATCGCTCGTATCCCTCTTGCTGCACAGTCCAGCGTTTCTCTGTCACTTGCTCTTGTTGCGGCCGGTGTATTCGCCCGGTAAGTCACTTTGGATAAAAGTCAAATGTAATGTAATGTATTATTGACTTACAGCTTGTTCCCTGAGACTGTGGCCCTCTCCGTTGGGCAGTGAGGATCTCCTCTTGGCGGTGGGCGTTCTGCTGGGAGTGTTGCATCCTGTGTTGGAGCGTTTCTGCACCGCCACGATCTCACAGCACGCCTGGTCCTCATTTAGAGAACTCTTCCCCGCGTTAATCACCCTGGAAGAGGAATACAACACAAAAGAAACTCACAATCAGGTGATTGACAACAGCATGAGCAACATGCGATGAGTACACACACACACACAATTTTCGCAATCTCTGACCTTTAGTTGGCGTACTGTATGTGTCAAATATTGTGTTTACATTTTTCAGGGCTAATTCAACTCTTAGATGGTGGACTGCAATACTTGCTGTTATCCTCACTGTTTAAGTGTTGAATTAACACTGCAAAATGTGCTGTATAAACACAATGGTTGACACATACAGTATGCCAAACAAAGGTCAGAGATTACGAACATCAAACATAATCCCTTAAATGTCATAATGATTCAGCTCCCATCACTCCTATGAATCAAACCTACAGCCACTAAACATAGAAACATCCTACGGCTGCCTAACCACAGAAATAGATTCTATTTGGCCTAAGTCGGACATTGTAGTGACATAATGCACAGAATGCTTATACTAAATGCAGCAATCAATGTGACCAATAGGATAAATCAATGCAAAAGACACTCAGGTAAATAGGGTATTGATTGAGCTAATGTTTGGAGAAGACCCATTTACAGACAGAAAGTTAAAACACAAACCAGGTCAAGATACCATCGACCTGAATATAGTATTAAGATTGTACACTGTGCATGCGATTGAGAAAACATTAGTAAAAACAGAGCAGTAAACATACAGTACAATAGTAACACATACCACGCTCTAATGGCAGGCTATAGTTTATAGAGCACGGGGGCTCCGCAAGGTTGTGTTCTCAGCCCCCTGCTGTTCACGCTGCTGACACACGACTGCACAACGACCCACAGCACTAACCATCTAGTGAAGTTTGCGGATGATACAACACTGGTGGGCCTCATCACCAAGGGCGATGAGACTCACTACAGAGAAGAAGTAGACCTGCTGGCCAGATGGTGCAAAGACAACAACCTCCTGCTGAATGTCAACAAGACCAAGGAGATTGTTGTCAACTTCCAAAGGGTCCAAAAACAACTGCCACCACTGACCATCGACGGCGATGCTGTGGAGAGAGTGAGCAGCACCAAGTTCCTTGGAGTGCACATCAGCGACGACCTCTCTTGGACCACCAACACTACATCACTGGCGAAGAAGGCCCATCAGCGTCTCTACTTCCTGCGCAAACTAAAGAAGGCAAGTGCTACACCCTCCATCATGACAACATTCTACAGAGGAACCATAGAGAGCGTCGTGTCCAACTGCATCACAGTGTGGGGAGGAAGCTGCACGGAGAAAAACAGGAAGACACTCCAGCGTGTTGTGAACACAGCGAAGAAGATCATTGGAGTACCACTCCCCTCCCTGCAGGACATTTACACCACACGCCTCACCCGGAAAGCACTGATGATCATCAAAGACACAAGCCACCCTGCACACAAACTGTTCAGCCTCCTGCCCTCTGGAAAGAGGTACAGGCGCCTCCGTTCCCGTACCACCAGGCTGGCGAGCAGCACAATGCACCAAGCGATCAAGATGCTGAACACTCAACCCACTCTCCCTCCACTGTCAGCCTCTAGCCAGCAAGGCCACTGACAACCCCCCCCCCTCCCCCCCCCCATCCCCCACCACCATATCTGCGACTGAACATTCCACCTGCACTACTATACTTGTGACTGAACTTTCAACCTGCACTAACTCAAAACACACACACACACACGCACACACACACGCACACACACACACACACACACACACACACACACACACACACACACAAGCACACTGCACTTTCTGCACTAAACCCAAACATACACACACTGACACACACACACACACACACACACACACAGACACACGAACACACACACAAGACGCACACCGCACCTTCTACCTGCACTAAACACACACACACACACACACACACACACACACACACACACACTGCTGCTGGTGTACTTGACAGACCTCTTTAATATTTATTTTTCTTCAAAATGCTACTATTACCATGTCAGAACGCTATAAAGGACTTTTTTTTTTAGGAAAAGCACAAAAGCACAACAAATACCTCTTAATGTATGTCCTCTACAAGTCTTCTGTTGTCCAGTCTTGCACTTTAAATGTCTGTATGAGCACTGTCTATGTCCATACTGTCTTAAGTCCATGTATAAGTACTGTCTATGTCTATACTGTCTATGTCCTTAGATTAGTCTATGTCTGTATGGGAAAGCAAGAAATGTAATTTCAAATTCTTTGTATGACCAGTGCATGTAAAGAAATTGACAATAAAACCTACTTGACTTGACTTGACTTGAAAATAGGTTCAGGGATTAAAGCAAAAAAAAGTCATCTGACTGAACTTTTTCACCGGTTAGGTACCCGATCGAGTATCACTCCGTAACCCTACAAAAACCAATGTAGCCAGGCTTTACCCTCATAACGAAACATACACTGGTTTTATGCAAGGAATGGTGCCAGAGCCAGCACTAGGCATAGGCAGACAGGGCAGTCGCCTAGAGCAGAATAGACCTATGTCTTGAGGGCGCCAGTAATACCAAAAAGTGCCACAAAATCAGAACTTCAACCAACATAAAACTTAACACTTCACATTAACAATGAATATTCATAAGGTTTATAGGTTATAGTTTTCCAATAAAATCGAAATAAAAACAACATTGGAGCATGTTCACTTTCTAAATATGATATAAAAGAAAACAGAGATGCCCCTGCAAAGAGATATGCATCAGCCAAGGAGGTCTACATAAGGTCTTACTTACTGCATCATTGGCATCAGCACATTAGTCTGTGTAAGCTGATGAATGAGGTTTACCAGTGCCAATAGAAACAATATGCTTGATCAGAGAATGACAGATGGATGTATATGTAGGGTACATTGAAATACAACAACCTCTTTAACTGTTACATCAGTCTGTGTAACATGATTAAAAAGGTTCACTCGTGCCAAATGAAGACAACACGCTTGATCCGAGAGAATGACAGATGGATGGATGTTATGGAGTAAATTGTGAGAGTGGCAGGTCTATTCTTAGTCCGGATCCGGTGGTGTCTGCAGCCACTGAGCCTATTATCCCCCAGCAGCACAGCAGACTGTTGGTCAAACAATCACTTCACAACTGCTGCAGCCATGACGAGGTGCGACAGGGAAGAGCATGCAAAGCTCCAGAGAGGTCAAGCTCAGGTAGCCCGTGCCAGTCAGGGACAGAGGTGTCAAAAACCTGGTTCAGATGTGAGACTGCACTGCTATTTCCTTCCAACCTAGTTGGCTTCACTGAGTAACTGGTAACCATGTACACATCACAATCAGAAGAGTGTGCAGAGCTCCAGAGAAGCCAAGCAAGGTAGCGGCCTCTGTCAGTCAACGGTGAGGGCATGGCAGGTCAAGTGGAGGGGTTGTACCACAAAGGCGGGTAACAGTTGGCCTGGGCCCACCCATACTACCTGTGACGCTGCACAAAGTTGAACTTCTCGAAGGTAGTTTGGCCAGGCGAACATCTACAACATTTTTCAAACTGTAACGAGATGAGGAACCAATCAATTTTGACGATTACCAACAGCTCGATGGTGCGTGTTTAAGGCAATGATGCACCAGTTCAGTTCATAGGTGAATGAAGGAATAGGTGGCCATCTGATCAATTGCAGATTCAACCAGTAGCATATGGTGGCATTTCATGAACGCAAGCTAGACATGCCCTTTGCATCTCCCTCGAAGAAATGGGTTGACAATTGCTAGTTAGCCAGACCAAAGTCTCTCAAAAAGATCAGATCAACAATCAAACAAACAAAAAACCTTGAACTTTGACTACTGAAAAAACATCTAGTTTCCTTCTACAATTTTTAGACGGCAACATATAGCCTGTTATGCTGTTACTGAAGATTGTGTTGTTATAACATACAGTAAATCTACATTTGAAAATGTCAGCGTTAACATGTTTGATATATTTTGAGTGTTGTATTGTACTGCTTCTTTACCCTCTTTTCCTTTGACCCCTTTGTGCAGAGCCTGTTAAAACATAAATGTCACCAAAATTGTAATGACCAGGTCGTAATCTGTTACGTAAGACTCTCAATAATGTCATAACAATGTTGTTATGATGTACTTGAGCTTTTTCAGTAAGAGTGAATAGGCCTGCCGGCCAGCCTGTCTGCAAATAGAGGATACTGCAAGAAATGCTTAACTCAGAGCATCTAAAGCTAAAGCTATAAGTCAGCAGATCCCTGTGACCTGTTGGATGCTACAATAGTAAAAGTCACACCTTAGTATTTATACAAGTATCAACCATCACCCACAGTCTAAATTCAACTTACCACCCTTACCATCATTAACCCTCTTCTGCGTGTGTGCTCAAGGTGGTTGACACCACATCCGGTGCTATTTGGAAATCAATTGTCTGATACCACTTAATCGTAATTTCGTGTGCACAGCCAAAGCTGAAAGCAGCCCCCTAATGTTTTCAAGGCTGATGACCATCCAAACGCAAAATATTTTTCTAAAGCTGACGACCAAAGTTGATTCACCACTTTACAACACAATTCTTCCATCCCGATTCTTACCTTTCTTTATATCCCTCTGGATCAAAACACGAATCTCTATCATACTCTACCTCCCTCTTTCCTTTTAAACCTATGAAAGTGAAGTGAAAACCCAACTGGGAAACTCCAACTCCCATTGTCATTGTGACACAGCACTCCATAGCACACAAGTGAACTCTGCACTGCACAACGAAATTGCATTTATGGCTCGCCCGTGCAGGGGGCAGCCCCAATGGCGCCCCTAAGGGAGCAGCGGGGTGGGACTGTACCTAAGCCATGGAGGAGGATGGGGGACAGCACTGGTTAATTACTTCCCCCATAAACCCAGCGGGTTGGGAGTCAAACCATCAACCTTTGGGCTACAACTCTCACGCCCTAACCACTTACCCATGACTGCCCATGACCACTACAGTAGTTAGAATGTATGCATTCAACTGTTAAAACCCCAATGTTAGGGTTGAGTTTTAGAGTCCAGAGAGATGCTCTCTGCCTGGCACCGTATGTTCTGTGGTGTCCTCCACAAGATGATGGTAAATGATGATTGGAGCATCCTCTGTCATCCAGAAGAGCAGAACAATTACTGGGCAACTGCTTCCTGTGAATCTCTCTCTCTCTCTCTCTCTCTCTCTCTCTCTCTCTCTCTCTCTCTCTCTCTCGTTCATTTACAACTGAATGTATCTTTTACATGGCATTATTTAGTCATCAGAAATACATGTATGTTCCTTACACTTTAAATTAGGCCATCACGCTTTTAAAATGGATAGAACAAAACACTTCAAGCACGGCATGCACATTTACAAGGTTCGGGGAAATAATCCACACTTGATTCTTTTCCCCCCAGTATAGTGAGATTCCTTCAGCACACATTGCAGCCTGCGCGCACAATAACATCGGCAGTGAGGGTGAAAGGTTCTTAGGGGGAGAACAGTGGGGAAGTGAGTGTGACGTAACCATCCACACACAGATGTCGCTTTTCCCTGTTGATGTTGAGGTCTGAACTGATAACATCACATTATGCACTGACCATATAAAGGACTCCTGTAATTGTGCAGCAAATCGTTGGGCTATTTTCAGGGCTATTTGTAGAACGACACTGAATAACCTTCCCTTGCAAATTACATGTCAGGCATCGTGGAGACATCACCGTTTTCTTTTTTCCAAACCCACATCTTGATGACAGCAACACACACGAAAAGAATACATGACAAGTGTCTTACACGGTTTGAAATGCAACGGTGTTTCAATGCTGCACTGGCGGAAAGATGCCATAAATAACATAATTCCCTGATACCGTGCGTCCCACCGTTCCTTATGAATCACGCGATACTTCTGTGTCCGTGCACTAATAATCACTTACGATAGATAGCCTATATATTGAGTATTATTACATGCATTTTAGCGGACCGTTAGATCAGAACGGACGCAACACCTGAGCAACCGGACAACCCGGGTTGAACTATAACAGGGCCTGTCTGTGTACGGGTCCTTGCAGCTAGGTTCGAGATCTCCTGAACACTCGCGCATAGGGATTGCAGTTAGTTTAAGATGGACGTGAAAGCAGTCTACTCACTCTGCATAACCCGTAGCCCAAGGCAATCGTTTCGTCTCTTTCAAAATGAGAATGGGACGGGCGATATGGTCCGCGGAGCACTCTATTTCGTCCGGCGACAGTCCAAGGAACTCGGGTCTCATGTAAGGGAATTTGAGCGGCAGGTCTGTGCCACCGAGGTGGTCACCGTTGGAGGTCCCAGCCATGATGCCTCCCATGAAATTGGCTACCGCAGATTTTACCCGTGTGAGCATGTTGGCGGTTCGCCGTAGGTCCGTGCGATGCGTTGCACCGCGGCTTCCCTTCCCCGAATTTCCCCCCAGCTCGCCAAAGCGTTTGGACCACAACACGGTACAAGAAAGAAATATCAGACCCTCTAGGCTTCATTCAGCGGCTGTAGAAGATCTCGTGAACGCGGAAATGCTTACTTACGATTAGCGGTCATGTGACAGGCGAGGATTTGGTCTTTGGGGCCAGTGTTTTTTATCTCGTACACCACAGCTGTGGGTCAAAGGTAGGCATCACCTGGGGACACGGTAGAGTATTGTCACCAAGGCAATATAATACATTTAGTTTTAAAACACCATAACTAGGCTTGATGATGAATGGGTATGATAGGTTGCCCTCTGCACGCGCGCGCGCCCCTGCTCTCAAGGAGAGGCATGCACTCACGTGGCCAAAACAAATAGCCCACAATTATTTGATAAACCGCTGAATTTACACCAACACAAATGACCTGATAACTTCACAGATAATTTGACTAAATAATTGCACAGCTATTAAACAGTAACAGCACAGATAAATATAGGTTGTAGACGGGTTGTTTTATTTGGTGAACTTAAAGCGCATCCAGTATTGCCCATTTTTGCGCATTCGTTTTTTTGATCGGTTATCAATCAGACAGGGCTTACAGTAAGTGAACTAATCCTTGATCCCAGGCTAAGATAAGGATAATAATAAAGGAATAATACCACATTGACAAAACTGGCACCATACAACGGTCACTTTACTCTTGCACCTTGTATACAGATCTACATGTAGCAGGTTGGACCTGTCAATCAGCTGCACTAACGTGATGACAGATGGTTGACAGGTCCAACCTGCTACATACACGTTTCACTTTACTATGACCACGGATTGTACTTCTGCTGCTATGTGTGTGTGTGTGTGTGTGTGTGTGTGTGTGTGTGTGTTGTATTGTATTGTATTGTACATATATTGTCTATATTAGGCCTATGTTAGTGTTTGAAAAACTGCACATGTATGAGTGTGTATTGTCTGTGTGTATGCTGTGAATGAATGTGTCAGGGAAAGAATGGTAAATTCATGTATGAGTAGGTTAATTGTGTGTGCTTGCTTGCTTGCGTGCGTGTGTGCGCGCGCGCGTGTGTGTGTGTGCTGTGCATGTGTGTGTGTGTGAGAGAGAGATTATTGTCAATGTCTTATTTAAATGTTTTAGTTAAAATGCACATTGGAGACTGGTCGAACGCAATTTCAAACTTCAAACCCTGTTACATAGATGTTTGACAATAAAGTACACTTGACTTGACATGAAAGGAGATACAGTATATAAATCTTAAGATTTACCTCTTAGCACTGAACTCTCTTGTGCTTATTTTGAGCGTCTTCAGTCCCCAAACCACAAGTGTCACTCCTTACAGTTTGACACTGCCCTAGCCCCTATAGCCCTTCTTGAAGTGAGTTTCACACTCATGACAGGGGTTGGGCATCCTTCTGCCAATTCATCCCACTTGTTCATTGCAATCAGCTGGTTCAGAGAATGGTTAAATCAAACATTTCACCTACTGAAGTCAGGACCGGCTGGGCCCAGGACAAGATAATCTGGAAGGGGCCCTCACCCAATATAAGATGTGATGAGGGCGCAATTCTGGGGCCCCCTCCCCTGTCTGGGCCTGGAACAACAGGCCCATTTGCCCTCCCTGTTGACGTACCTGACTGAAGTGATCTATGCCCAATTACCCATATCTGGGCACTAACAACCCAAGGCACCTTTACTTGCTACACACTACAACACATGTGTCTCTTTTGCCAAGTCGGCTAAAAATGTGTTTTGAGATTAAGCAGTCTCTATTATCCACAGCTTTCTTCCAGCACTGATATAACAAGTAGAGAGGTCACCACAGTTCACATCATGTTGAGCAATGATGAGCTCCAAGTACATGAAAGTCCTTGTGTCCAGGTGCAGCAGGTGTAAGTCAGGAAAACTTGATCAATATGAAAAGTTCAACACAGCACACTGATACTGTTTCTTTTTTCTCGAACAATTGTGAGCTCCATTGGCACATCCACTTTGCTAATATTATCTGAAACTTTGTGCAGCCAGGGTGAGCATTAGGAGCATTTTGTTGGCCAGGTTGTATATTCCTAACTTGACTCGGTTTCACATTGCTCCACGAACATTCATCTGGAGCTACGTCATATGCGCAGGTCTGCAAAGGCGGGGTTTTATTTTTTTTAATTGTTGCATGTGATTGGGGATACCTCTTTTCTGGCATTTTAAGGAAGTGCTACTGTGTAGCCCCTTACTGCAGATGGGCACCAGCGGCCCTATTCACTATTTGCTGAAAATACTCAAGTACATCATAACAACATTGCTACGACAGTACTGAGAGCCTTAAAGGTGCACTGTGTAAGACTGGCCAGAGTAGGTATTGCAACTATGCAGCTCATTGAAAGTGTGCTGCCTATTGCCAAATTTGATCTTTTTATGAGTATTTACAAAGTAATAAACTAATATTTACTATTATGACCGAAGTAAGTTTTGCAGCAAATTTAAAATGGCAGACCATGGAGAAGATCCCCATTTTCATGTATGAAAAGTGCAGTTTTCCCAATCATAATGCATACTTAGAATTTGATGGTGTTGGTAAGTAGTCATGAAAAAGCCAATGGTAACATTAATGAAAGGGGAGCATGAATTCTGCAAAGGAACAGCAAAAATATTACATGCCATGTAATACATGGTGCACCTTCCAGTATAACAGATTAATACATAACCATTACAATTTTGGTGACAGTAAGGTTATAACATAGCTGCAGCGCTAATATAAGGGGTCAACTACCCACAGATTTGAAAATACATTTGAATCAATGTTGATGAGAGTCCATGCGAGCGGCCAACTGTCTGAAACAACTGTCACATATCGTTTCACTTATTTTTCCCTATGTTTAAACTCTGTGTTTAACATCTGAGAAAATCCCACAATCCTGATTGGTTCTACCGCATTTTGGTTCGGCAGCAGGGCGAATCTGATGATCCTCCAGTCAGATCCTTGTGTGAATTCTCGAGAGCCAGGCCAGTGCATTCCTGCAGGATTTTGGCATAAATAGTTAGGTCCAACAGTAACCACTAGATGCCACTCTGACACTTTTAAAGGTAAAGTATGTTATATTTTTAGTAACTTTTTGCAGGATGTATGCTGCCCATTCACAAATGTGGTCTTTTTCATATGTATTTAACACCACCATCAACTTTTATGCATTCAGAATGACTTTGAAATGTACACTTAAATACATGAATAGGCTCTCCATGTCTGCCATTTTGAATTACCAGTCATAGGCTGGATCTCAAATGGCGCACTTGTGCACTTCGTGCACTATGTTTCAGTGCGTAACTAATACGGCATACGCACTGAAACCTGAACACTAAAGTGCACAAGTGCGCCATTTGAGATTCAGCCATAGACATATTTGGCAGTAGGCTAAATCACTAAAGGCCTACTGTAGGCCTATTCATGAAAAGATCAAATTTGTGAACGGGCAGAATGATGTGCACATTACCAAGACTGGAGGGGGTATCAAGACAGGAGACCCAGACCAAGGCCCAAGACAGACCAGTCGAGACCAGACCAAGACAAGGTGTGACCGAGTCAAGACTGAAAACTGACTAGCTGTGCGGAATGTGATCACATGGTATCGTGAATTGAAGAAAAGCACTGTAGTGAGGCTCAGCTCTATGGCCTAAAATTAACACAGTTTAATTGAAACTAGACACAATCAGTTGGGGACCCCCTCGAAAACGAGATATCCTATCTCAAGGGGCTTTCCCCCTAAACAAATAAATTGTATTGACAAGTACATTGTGAGATTTTGTGGTGTGCATGAGTGGCTTGTTTTATGCACAAATCCTAAAAGTTTAGCCAAAGCCAGCGCGGTGCGCGGCTCAGTGCAGTGAATCAGAGGGAGGGAATCGGAGTAGAAGGAGACGTCCGTCTGGCTCACTTTCCAGCTCAAAAATGGAGGTCGAAGAGTTCCTTGCTGAAGCTCACAGCGACCCTAACAGGAGTCGGGGTCTAGGGGTCAACCGCAATATCTCTAGGCCTGAGAAACCAACAACTGAGCTGAATGAGAAGGAACCCACCTGGCAAGAAGTTCGGGACGTCGTCCACAAGGACAAATCATCAGCTGCCCCTGGCCCAAGTGGTATACCATACAAGGTATACAAGAAATGCCCCAAGCTTCTCAAGAGAGGCTATGGAAAACCACGAGGAAGATCTGGGCCAAGGGGACAATTCCACCAAGCTGGAAGTTGGCTGAGGGATGCTTTTGCCGAAAGAGGAGGGGTCATCCTGTTGTAACTTAAACTTCTCAGCTTAACATCTTAATAAGATAACGGAGTCAGTCACTTTGTTTCTAACACTTGGGAACATGCCGGTGCATCTTTATTAACTTCAGGTTAACTTTACATTGAGTCGCGGTTCCCCAGGTAACCACGCATGCGCAACACAGAGCAAGCACTCACACTCGCCCAATAGACACGCACACACACACATTCATGCAAGGGAGAGAAGCCCCCAAAATAATCCCCAGTTACAACATCCCTCCCCCCATAGTCCAGACAAGGAACCCCAAAGTCTTTTTTTTTCCTTTGGTAAAATTTAGTTATAACTACTAAATAACGGAACAGGAGAACATGAACTAACTGAGAGTGAGGGGTAGACTGCCCACACTCTCGCGGACAGGCCGGGGGATTATTATGCCCCCTTCTTGAGGCCCTCCGCCCTAACTACAATTACAAATTTAAATGAGAAGGTACTTTCCTCACTCTAGAAGATCTCCGGGGCACAACAGCAGGCTCAGCGTCGTCAGCTTCTGCCGCCTCTGGATCAGGAACCTCATCAGCGCCGGAGAGCTCCACAGCCGAGTCCTCTGGAGGAGCAGGATAGCGCTGGTCGCTGCTCTCTGGCTCCCAGTCCTGTCTGGCTTGAGGAGAGGCGTTTCTGCTTAGCAGGTGGTCGACATGCCTACGCCACACATTCCCTGCTACCTCCACTCTGTAAGACAGGGGCCCCGTCTTGTCGATCACTGTGCCTGGCAGCCACTTTTCCCGACCAGAAAAGTCTCTGACCCACAGAGCGGCCCTGGGTGGTAGGTCTCGAATGACTGCATTTCTTTTGGAGTTGGCCACCATCGTCTCCTGACCACGGAGGACCTTTGATTGAATGTCTGGCTGCCGACCGAACAGCCTATCCGCAGGAGACTGCCCAGTGGTGGCACGCGGAGTGAACCGATATGTCGCCAAGAATCTTGCAAGCCTCGCCCTAAGTGTCCCCCCTGCCATTTTCTTCAATGATTTCTTGACAGTTTGGACTGCCCTCTCCACCAGCCCGTTTGAGGATGGGTGATAGGACGCGGAGGTCAGGTGGTGAACACCATTCACCTTTAGAAACTCCTCGAATTCTGAGCTGGTGAACACAGAGCCGTTATCTGACACAACAGTGTGTGGGAGGCCATGTGTGCTGAACACATCACGCAGATGGTCCACGGTAGAGGTCGAAGTGGCAGATTTCACTGGAAACACTTCCAACCACTTGGAGTGGGAGTCAACTAGCACCAGGAACATTTCACCTAAAAAGGGGCCTGCGTAATCAATGTGTAGGTGTGTCCAAGGCTTGCCAGGCCACTCCTACGGACACATGGGTGCCGCCGGGGGAGCGTTCCTGATTTGTTTGCAAGCAATGCGGGATTGCGCTAGCTCTTCTAGGGCCGCGTCCAGCCCTGGCCACCACATGTACGCCCGTGCTACAGTTTTCATCCGTGATGCCCCGGGGTGGGCCTCATGCAGCTCTTCCTTGAGGGATTGCCGTCCCCGGGGAGGAATTATGACCCGGAGCCCCCATAACAGTACTCCATCTTCAACGGTGAGCTCAGAACGGTGCTTGAAATGTGGCAGCAACTCACTGGTCGGGCACGTCCGAGGCCAACCTGCCGCCACAAAGTGACATACCCGGGCCAACAGAGGATCCTGTCGCGTCCATTCCTTTAGCTGTCGACTGGTGATGGGCGCTGTCTGAAGCTGTTGCATCAGACACACAAGCTCTGGTGGAGCCGGGGGGTCAGGTGCATTGTGGGGCAATGGCAACCTACTCAAACCGTCTGCATGCGCGATCAGCGCCCCTGGTTTGTAGGTCAGGGTGTATTGGTATTGCATAAGGAAAAGTGCCCACCTTTGCAGGCGTACTGAGGCTGTGGGCAGTATGTTTTTCAGCTCCCCGAGCAACCCGAGGAGGGGCTTGTGATCTGTTTGGATTGTAAATTTGTGCCCATAGACGAACTGGTGGAATTTCTTAACAGCGTAGGTCACGCACGGCCAAAGCCTCCTTTTCCACTTGTGCATACTTCCTTTCGGCTGGGGCCAGGGCTCGGGAGGCGAAGCACACTGGCCGTTCAGATCCATCTTGGTACTTGTGCGACAGCACCGCACCAAGGCCAAAGGGTGAAGCGTCAGCAGCAATCACCAACGGTAGTGCAGGGTTGTAGTGAGCCAGCAGCGCCTCTGACGTTAGCATGGCCTTTGACTTCTTGAACGCTTTGTCATGTGCAGCAATCCACTCCCATTTCGCTCCTGCCCGGAGCAAGGCATGCAGAAGAGCGAGCACCAAGGCCAAGTCTGGAAGGAAGCGCCCATAATAGTTGAGCATGCCCAGGTACGCTCGGAGCTCACTGACATTCTGTGGCTTCGGGGCATCCTTGATTGCCTGCACCTTCTTTTCCAGGGGCTGTAGCCCTCTCGATGAAATCCTATGGCCCAGGTACTCCACCTCGGGGGCCATGAAGACGCACTTGGACCGTTTTAGACGAAGCCCAGCTTCTTCCAGCCGAGACAGCACTAGCTTCAGGGTGCGCAGGTGTTGGGCCTGGTTAACGCCAGTCAAGAGTATGTGGTCTAAGTAGACAGCGACATTACATTACATTACATTACATTGCATTTGGCAGACACTTTATAACCAAAGCGACTTTCAAAAGAGGACATAATCAAGCCAACATCACAAGCAAATACAAAGTGCACAGGAGATATACAGAACAACAAGTGCAGTTGCAAAAAGGGGTTCGTTTTTTGTTGTTGTTTTTTAAAGAGTAAATAACGAGTACACACACAAACACAAACTAAACTAAACTAAACATCATGTCAGGAGTCTGCCCTGGGGCAAGGCCAGTTCAAGCATTAGTCTAGTAGATTCTCTCGAAAGAGGAAGGTCTTTAGTTGTTTCTTGAAGGCTGCAAGAGATGTGCTTAGTCTTGCTGCCTCTGGGAGACCATTCCACCACTTGGGTACCACAACAGAGAACAATCTTGACTGGGAGTACCTGGCGACTGGATGGCAGAGCCAGACGGCTTATGCTGGATGAGCGCAGTTCTCTTCCAGTAACATAAGGCGTTAGTAGGTCCTTCAGATAAGCTGGGGCCGTTCCTGTGATGGTTTTGTAGGCAAGGGTCAATGCCTTGTGCTTGATCCGGGCGGCGATCGGTAACCAGTGCAACTCAATAAATAGAGGAGTAACATGGGTCCTTTTGGGTTGATTGAATATCAACCGTGCTGCCGCATTCTGGATCATCTGCAGAGGCTTTAGCGCACAAGCAGGTAGACCTGTCATGAGTGAGTTGCAGTAGTCAACGCAGGACAGGACCGTGGCCTGGAACAGTTGTTGTGTAGAATATTGTGTCAGCACAGGTCTGATATTCCATACGTTGGACATCTGGAATCGACAGGTCTGGGTGACTGAGTTGATGTAGTTGGAGCATGACGGCTCATCATCAATCATGACGCCAAGGTTTTCGGCGACTTTGTTTGGGGTCACGATGATGGAGCCTATCTTGAGGTTGATGTTGTGACGGAGCTCTGTCTTGGCCAGGTTCAGCTGTAGGTGGTGGTCCTTCATCCATGTTGACAAATCGGTGAGGCAGGCAGAGATGTGTTCCGAAACCGTGGTGTCCTCTGGACGGAACGGCAGGTACATCTGGGTGTCATCAGCATAGCAGTGGTAGGAGAACCCATGTGTTTGAATGACACGTCCCAGGGAGGAGGTGTATATTGCAAACAGAAGGGGTCCCAGCACTGATCCTTGGGGTACGCCTGTGGAGAGGGTGTGAGTCGTAGACAGTTTCCCTTGCCATGACACACTGAAGGTGTGTCCAGAGAGGTAGGAGTTGAACCATGAGTGGACAACGCCTGTGATTCCCATGGCTGTGAGTATCCTCAGGAGGATCTTGTGGTTGACTGTGTCAAAGGCTGCAGACAGGTCTAGTAGGATGAGGACCGAGGATAGTCCTTCCGTTCTTGCAGTCCTTAGAGCTTCAGTCACTGAGAGTAACAATACAATACAATACAATATCTTTTATTTGTCATTGTGACAAGCACAACGAAAATGTGCATTCCTTGTTAAAGCAAAAATAAATCAAAAATAAAATTTAAAAAATGGAATAAAAAGAATGGTATGTAAGCTTATATATAAACTATGCTTTTGATGCAAAATTCAGTTCTGTGATGGCCGCTGCATAGAAACTGTTTTTCAGTCTGTTTGTCCTTGTCTTCATGGACCTGAATCTCCTGCCCGATGGCAGCAATTCAAAAAGACTGTGACCTGGGTGGGATGTGTCTCTCAGAATGCACTTGGCCTTTTTTAGGCAGCGGGTGCTGTGTAGGCCCTCCAAACATGGAAGAGGGCAGCCAATGATGTTCTCTGCAGCCTTTATGACCCCCTGGAGCTCTTTCCTCTGTGCCACAGTGCAGCCTGGGAACCACACACAAAGACAATATGTTAATATGCTCTCCACTGAGCAGCGGTAGAAGGACACAAGCAGCTTCTGACAGATGTTGTTTTTCCTAAGTATTCTTAGGAAATAAAGTCTTTGCTGTGCCTTCTTCACTAGCCCAGTGGTGTTGACACCCCAGGTCAGGTCCTCGCTGATGTGAACTCCCAGGAAACGGAAGTCTGACACCCTCTCCACACACACCCCCTCAATCATAAGTGGCTGGATGGCAGACCTCTTCCTCCTGAAATCGACCACCAGCTCCTTGATCTTGGCTTTGTTCAGGAGCAAGTTGTTCTCTCTGCACCACCCCACCAAGCGCTCTACTTCATCTCTGTAGGCAGACTCATCCCCATTTGAAATAAGTCCAACTACTGTGGTGTCATCAGCAAATTTCACTATGGTGTTATTAGTGCAGACTGGGGAGCAGTCGTGGCTGTACAGTGTGTACAGCAGAGGACTTAACACACATCCCTGCGGCGAGCCAGTGCTGAGGTTGAGGTCCATGGAGGTGTTATGACCTATGCGCACTCGCTGTTAAAAAGTCTTTAATCCAAAGGCAGGTGGAGTGTGGTATGCCAATGCTTGATAGTTTGTCCACCAGTCTGCTAGGGAGGATGGTATTAAAGGCAGAGCTGAAGTCGATGAAAAGCAGCCGAGCATAACTCCCCTGCTGCTCCAGATGGTACAATGCAGCATGGAGAGCTGTGGCTACTGCATCCTCAGTGGCCCTATTTTCCCTGTATGCAAACTGGTGTGGGTCAAAAGTGGGGGGGATGAAGCACAGGATGTGCTTTCGTACCAGCTTCTCAAAGCACTTCATGACCACAGGAGTGAGTGCTACTGGCCTATAGTCGTTGAGGGAGGTGATGTTGGTCTTTTTCGGCAAGGGGACTATGGTGGAGGACTTAAGACAGGATGGTACAGTGCACTGGGAGAGGGACTGGTTGAAGATCTTTGTAAAGACCCCCGCCAGCTGGTCTGCACAGTCTTTAACCCTGTGAAACCTGAACCATGAAAGCAATGAGAGAAAATTCATTTTTTTTAGAATTTGCTTCAATATTGGTCCCTTATAAGAAATGTAAAAAAAAAATTCAAAATTTTGTTAAGGTCACTGAGATATTTAATGCATCATATATGATGCATCAGGCTTTTAATGAATGAACATTCCAATTTCATGACCATTGAAAAATGACTTTTAATGCATTTACAACTTTTTTTTTAATTTAAAAAAGTTGTCAGACAATTTAATTTGAGGATTATCTTTAAATATTTAGTGAGATCCTGCCATTTTTTTAAGCCTATCCTTGTTTTAGCAGGACCATATTTTACATTTCCCACAGCCTGTTTGGGTATTTTTTTTTAAATCTATGTAAAAACATAGCTGATCAAATGCTTAACAACCGATTTATGAGTGTAATATAGATCATTATTCATTTTTGATGTGTAATTTGAATATATGGGTCCATTACTACAATTGGACCATTTCTCCATTCACTTCAATGCATTTTTTACGAGATCATAATTTCAACATTTTGCATTACATTTTCAAAATTGCAAGTAAAACCTGTTTCTTAAGGCAATATCTTTGTCTTGAAGTAAAACAACTTGTGTGTTTTGTTAAACGATCGTCGTGGTATGCTTTGTAAGTTTCCCTATGGAGCAAATGCGTTGATGGCTGACTTCCTGCCACCGCCGGATGGTGCTTATATGTTTTATCAGTTTTAGCACGATCTCTCTGCAACACGGTGTAAAAATATAAACTCTTCCTTGATTAATTGCACAAAGCAAGTGTTCAAATTAAAGGATGTAGAGTTATATTTCGGAAATTTGTACACAAACCTTTTGCAATTTGACGATATCTCAGCGTCGGTCAGGGAAACCGTTTCTACTCCATTTTTGCATTTTTCGCCGAGCTGTGATCAACTTGTTGTTGACCGCTGCTCTCTTGTGGCGGTTTCCGTGTACTGCAGGACGTTTGGAAATGACACGCAGGATGTTTTTGAGATGGATTTTTTTTTGTGTCAGCGTGGAGAGGGCTTTGAATTTGATGCATCATATATGATGCATCCGGCGCGATAGGGTTAAGCACACGCCCACAGATGCCATCGGGCCTGGGTGCCTTTCTTGGGTTGATGGCCCGCAGTATGCTCCTCACCTCATGCTCCTCCACTGCAAAGACGATGTGGTCAGCGGTGGGGAGTTGCCTTCCTTCCTCTGGTTGAATTGCCTCAAAGCGAGTAAAGAAGTGATTTAGCTCCTCTGCCAGGGAAACATCGCCTTCAGCACCCCCAGCTCTGGTCTTGTAACTGGTGATGTGCTGTATTCCCTGCCACACCTGCCTGCTGTTGTTGCTCTCCAGGTGGCACTCAATTTTCCTCCTGTGATCAGCCTTGGCCTTACGTATGCCACTCTTGAGTTTGGAACGTGCTGTACTGTACAGAGACGCATCCCCTGATCTGAGAGCAATGTCCCTTTCTTTCAGCAGCAGCTTGACCTCTTTAGACATCCAGGGCTTCTGGTTAGGGTAGACCCGTATGTGTTTATCAACTGTTACAGTATCTACACAGTGCTTGATGTAACATATCACACTGTCTGTAAACACATCTAGATCTGGATCTTCAAAAATGTCCCAACAGGTTGTGTTAAAGCAGTCCTGCAGTAGCTGAGTGGCTCCCTCAGGCCATGTTTATACAGTTCTTGTGGTGATGGAATTCCTCCTCCTTAGTGGAATATAAGATGGAATGCAGTTTCAGTTGAATGTCCACTTCTGAAACCAGATTGTTTTGGGTCCAGTAATCCGTTTTGGTTTAGGAAGTTGGTGACCTGCTTTGCAACTGCCCTTTCTAGCGTCTTGGATAGGAAGGGAAGCAGTGAGACAGGTCTGTAGTTTCGACATGAGCAGGGTTCAGTATAGGCTTCTTCAGTAGTGGTGTCACCCTTGCTTGTTTGAAGGAGGAGGGGACAGTGCCGGAGGAGAGTGAGGAGTTCATGATGGATGTGATTGCTGGGACCACTGTTTGGGCAATGTCTTGAAGAAGGTTCGTGGGCACTGGGTCTAGAAGGCAGGTAGTGGGACGGCTTCTTGTGATGAGTTTGGAAACGTCTTCTTCAGAGAGCAGAGTGAATTCATGAAGTGTTGCAGGAGTCGGCGTGTTTTCCAGGGGGGTGTCTTCTGGGCGGGAGGGCGGCTCACAGAATTGCTTGCTAATATTTGCCGTCTTTTCCGTGAAGAAGGTGGCAAAGTTGTCTGGGTTCAGGTCTGTGGGCGCAGGAGGGGGGGGAGGGTTGAGCAGTGACTTGAATCTAGAAAACAACTTACGTGGGTCTGTAGTGTTGCTGATCTTGTCGTTGTAGTAGGTCGTCTTGGCAGCTGTTACAGAGGCGGAGAAGGAGGCTAGTAGAGATCTAAGTTTTTCGAGGTCAGATGGGTTGCGGGTTTTGCGCTATTTCCTTTCCGCCGCTCTGAGGGTGGTACGTCGAGCTCGGATGGTCTCTGTCAGCCATGGTCGCGGTTGTGAAGGTCTTGCAGGTTTAGTGACTAGTGGGCACAGGTTGTCGAGGCAAGAGGTCAGTGTGGAGCTGAGCGAATCCGTAGCAGTGTCAACATCGAGTGAGGAGAGCACGCTTGCTGAGGGCAAGGCATCTGCCAATACTAGGGTGGCCATCGGTCCGTTTTTACGACCTGTTTACGACGTTCATGTGTCCCTCTCTTTGTCTTTCCTCTCCTCCTCGCCTTGTGCTTATGGCCTCGATATACGAGGCAACGTCATTGACACAAACTAGATTGACAGACGGTCGTGTTTCCGATACAGTATCTGCGTCCGCCATGTTACTCCAGATTTTACTACAGACCCCGCACAACAAATTAACTATATTGCTGTACTGGCAACGCATAGTGCAAGCAAGTTTGTCCGCTAAATGCATTTACAACGAGGGCTCTCGTAACTTTTCAACCAGGGCAAAGAAAGCATCTTTCTGCACGGGCGCTCTCTGTATTTTGAGCTCGTGCTGTTGCTATGGTTATCCAAGCGTCTGCAGGAAAAAAATGCTGACAGAAGCGGCTGCCTCTCGTTTTAAAACACAGCTGATCAACACACTCCTGACATTTACTTTCAGTAAAGTACTTCAAATAAATTGTAGGCTATGCACATCATGCATGCATGAAAAAAGATGAAATAAATACAGACTAGGCTACATCAACGGAGGGATTGTCTATCGTATAGCCTACTCTACTGTCTCTGATAGGGTACAACGTTAAATTAGTTGTTCTGATGACTCCTTTATCGGAGTGGGGATGTAGGTGTAATGAAATGCGAAAATCCTTCCCAAAACATCTTGTTTTAGAACTAAAACTGTTTTTGGTAGCCGAGTTAGTCGAGGTAAGATGGCAGCGCAGCTTCCTCATTCCAGCCTGCTGTTTAGAATGACACGAAGTCTGGGAGTGACAGGAAGGCGGGGAGTCAGCCAGTTGAAGCCACGGGTACTGCGCAAGGACGCTAGGATAGATAGTTAAGGGGCGGGGTTGTCCGGCCGAAGTCCGGACAGGTGGTCACCCTAGCCAATACGGATGCAAAGCTAGTGCTAGTGCTAGAGCTAGTGATTCCGCCTATACAGTGAGTCCAATAAGTATTTGATCCCTTGCTGATTTTGTTGGTTTGCCTACTAACAAAGACATGATCAGTCAATAAATGTTATGATAATATGTATTATAATATGGAGAGACAGAATATCAAAAAGAAAATCCAGAAATTAACTTAAGAGAATATATATTAATTTATTTCCATTTCATCGAGCAAAATAAGTATTTGATCCCCTGCCAACTGATTACAGTTCCGGGCCCACAGACCAGATGGGCACTTCCGATCAACTTGTCATCTGTATGAAAGACACCTGTACATACTAACATGCATAAAAGACACATTTAATCAGCAGAATCAGTCCATAGTATGAGTGAATCAGTCACACTCCAACCTCACCATCATGATAAAGACCAAAGAGCGGTCAAATGATATCAGGGACAAGATTTTAGACCTGAACAAAGATTAAATGGGCTGCAAAGCCACAAGAAAGAGACTGGGTATTAATGACCCAGCTGTTGATGCATTTATTCCAAAATGTGAGGAATACAAAATGACTATCCATCAGCCTGTCTGGGGTTCTATACAAGATTTGACCTTTTGTAGGGATTTGATAACCATGAGAACAGAAAGAAAGCACCCTAGACCTGTACGGGATGAACTAGGCAATGATATCAAAGCTACTGGGACCAAAATCACTGAGAAAACTACTGGTAACACTTAATGCCACAGAGGTTTAAAATCCTGTAGTGCACACATGGTACCTCTACTTCAGAAGGAACCTGTGCAGTCCCACCTGAGGTTTGCCAACGGACATCAGGCTGGTTTAGGATATGATAAGGAGGTGCTGTAGTCAGATAAAACCAAAATCAAGCTGTTTGGCATTAACACAATTCAATGTGTTTTGAGAAAGAGTACTGCTGTCTATGATTCCAAGAACACCCTCCTCACCATCATGCATGAAAGTGGTATCATTATGGTTTGAGGGTGTTTGTCTGGCCAAGGCACAGGACAACTTCACATCATCAACAAATGGATGGAGGGAGACATGTAATGTGCAATCCTGAGTGCAAACGTCCTTCCCTCCACCACTACACTGAAGGGTGGGCCATTTTTGGATCTCCCAACATGACAATAATACACAATATACAGACAAAGCAATGAAGGAGTGGCTCAATAAGAAGCATATTAAAGTCGTGCAGTGGCCTAGACAGTCTCCAAATATTAACCCTATAGTAATTCTATGGAGAGAACTGAACCTCCCATTCGCCAAGCTACAGCCACAAACTATTAATGTTTTGGAGATAATCTGCAAAGAAAAATGGGCAAAAATATGTTCTACTATATGCACAAACATTGTCATCAACTAAAAGAAGCATCTGACCTCAGTGCTAGACAACTAGGACTTTGCCACAAAGCACTTTATCTTCTTTAGCTAGAGGGGTCAAATACTTATTAGCCTAAATTAAATACAAATAAATTAAAATATATTGTTTTAAGTTATTTTCTGGAATTTCTTTTTGATATTCTGTCTCTCCATGTTTGAATACATATTATCATAAATTTATAGACTGATCATGTCTTTATTAGTGGGCAAACAGGCAAAATCAGCAAGGGATCAAATACATATTGGACTCACTGTATGTGACCAAGGGAGGGGGGGTGGGTGTAGGGTCGGGTAGGGAGGTGCTGAAATGAAGGAAAAAGTGGTCTGAAATATGCATTGGTGTTACCTTGATGTTGTCTGCTTGGCAGTCCTTAGTCCTTAGCGACATGGTCTATTCCTGCCAGCAAGCCTTCCATTGCCCTCTGAAAAATGGCACACGCAGATGATACGCCAAATGGAAGGCGCGTGTATTGGAACAAGCCGCGGTGTCACCAGTTTTCGGGAGTCTTCTGCCAAAACTAGCTGCTGGTAGGCATGGGACATATCTAACCTGGAGAAGCAGACACCTCCAGCCAGCTTTGCAAATAGCTCGTCGATCTGTGGGAGTGGGTACTGCTCCACTCGAGATGCTACATTCACTGTCAGCTTATAGTCACCACAGATGCGGATGGAACCATCTCCCTTTTGAACTGGCACAATTGGGGCAGCCCACTCTGAGTAAGTCACCGGTTGGAGGATTCATTCCTGAGTCCACCAGCCGAGTCAACTCTGTTTCGACTTCCTTTTGTAAGGGCAGCGGAACAGGGCGCGCTTTGCAGAACCTTGGGGGTACAGTGTCGTCCACATTGATGGTTACTTTTGTGCCTTTTAACTCCCCTAGCTCATCGTTAAACACTGACTTGTGGTCTTCCAGAACCCCTGCTAGGGAGCAATCAGACACCAGATGAAGCCCATGTTGCAGCGCAGGCCAGTCTAAGGGCAGAGTGTTGATCCAGTCACGCCCCAGCAGATTGGAGCCCTCACCCGACACCACAAGTGCGTTAAGGTTGTAGGAGCCCCCTTTGTAAGACACTGTAACTTCAGTAGCCCCCTTCAATTGGATGTGCTGGCCAGTGTATGATCTGAGAGAAATGTTACATGGTTCCAAAGCCAGTGAGGGAGTGTGTGCATGTAGCCGTGAAAATGTCATTTCTGACATGACAATTCGGGACGCCCCAGTGTCAACCTCAAAACGTGTCTCCATGCCTACTTCTTACCGCAGTAGTGGCACTCTCTGGCACCCTCAGGCCTGTGGGCCTCACCACACCTGTAGCAGCGCAGTGACTGAGATGACGCAGTTTTGGTGCTAGGCCCCCTCATAGCCTTGCTGGACTGATAATGTGGTGCCACTTTGTTTATGTCTTTTGGGGACAGTAAGGCTAAAGCCCCCTTCTCCGCCGTTTCAAAAGCTAAGCACATCTCTAATGCTTTCACCCATGTTAAATTGGAGACAGCCAGGAGGCGTTTTTGGAGCTGCTCAGTATTTATGCTCCACACGAGCTGATCCCTCAGCCTTTCTTCTAAAGTGGCGGCAAGTTCACATCGAGCAGCCTGATGTTTCAAACGAGCCACATACGAGTTCACAGATTCCTCACCGATGTGTGCGCAGGACTTAAACTTAAATCTTTCCACTATGACATTGTTCTTTGGTTCGTAGTGGTCCTGTAGCTTGGCTACTAAATCAGTAAAGGACATGTCCGCGGGGGCGGCTGGTGCAAATAAGTCACGAAGCACTCCATAAACAAACGGCCCGCATACTGTTAAAAGTATGGCTCTCTTCTTATCATCGTCAGTAATGCCGTTGCCGACAAAGTCAAAATTCAGCCTTTCGGCGTACCTGCTCCATTGTTCCGTATTGGAGTCAAATGCATCTATCCTTCCAAATGTCGCCATGTCAAGCCAGGTAATTCACTTGCCTCAGAGGTGAAGTTCAACGAAAGTCAAATTCTCGTCCCAGAGTAGACATCAGACGGAAAACCATGTGTATCCTCGTCGCCAGTTGTTGTAACTTAAACTTCTCAGCTTAACATCTTAATAAGATAACGGAGTCAGTCATATCTGCCCATCTGCTCCTGGCTTCCAGCTTTCCTCCTCTCTCTTACTCCAAATCCAGCATGAGGCATGTTCCGCCTCCTCTCCCATCCGACGAGCTGCCTGCTTCTTACTTCATCCATGCCTATGGCAGACAGGGAACTCCACGTAGACCTTGCTGGAAAGCCCCTGCACCCTATCTCCACGGGGAAGACCCATGCCTGCCAGCCTCTGTCTCAGCAGTCTTGGACCAGCTGTTGGTATTTTGCAACCTTCCTTTCATGGGCCTCCTCGCACCCCTCCTCCCATGGTACTGTCAATTCAACCAGGATTATCTTCTGGTCCTTGGATGACCACGGCACTATGTCCGGGTGGAGGGAAGTTTGCACCACCTCAGGGAACTGCAGCCTCCTCCCCACATCCACCCTCATCTCCCAGGAGCTTGCGGCCTGGAGGATGCTGGTTCTTTTCCTTTTGGTGGTCTGTGAAGGTCCAGCTCCCTCCTTGACGAAGGTGATGGCTCTCCTTGCTCCCCTGGGAACCTTGCTGCACTGCTCTTGCTACTCGCTTCTCTTCCTCTCTGCTCCTCACTTCCATTTGCACCATGCCTCTCCTGGTTCTTGTGCTTGCACCTCCCCAGGTTTGGAATTGTGCAGAGCCAAGGCCTTGTCGGTGGATGCACTGGTTGCCCACTATATCCCGCAACTTCAAGGAGCTGACTGCCTGATCCACCGCTACGTTGGCAGCCCACTTGCGTCCAGACCTGGTTGTCATGCCAGCTTGACTGATGAGGTCATCGTTGGAGTCCCTCAGACTTAGGACAACTCTGCATTTCGCCACCTTGTAAGCTTACTCCTCAACTACTGACGACAGGGGGAGTTGCAGTTGACCAGACCTGATGTAAAGGCGCACTGATGAGAAGCTTGGGGGAATGCCCAGCCACCTCCGCAGGTGCTTGTTGGTCCTCCTCTCAATGAGCTCAATGGTGGTCATGGGAAACTCGTAGACTGTGAGTAGCCAAAGGAGCCTGGGCAAGAGGCCATGTTGATACAGCCAGGTCTTAAACTTGCCTGGGAGTAAAGATTTGTCAATCTTCTTCAGCCACTCTTCAGTCTGCTTCACCGCCTCAGCTACGTTGAAACCATCCGCATTAAACCACTTTCCCAGGCATTTTACTGGGTTACCCTCGATTGGTGGGATGACCTCACCCTGGACCTGGAGACTAAACTTGCCGGTGACTCTACCCTTCTTGATGACCATGCTCCTAGACTTCCTGGCCTTGAACAGCATCCCTGCCCAGGAGGCAACGCTGCCCAATGTATCCAGCACCCATCTTGCTTGGAGGTGCGTCACAGTGGTCACTGTGATGTCGTCCATAAACGCACGCAGTACTGGCTGCACAACACCATATTCCAATTTAGGGCCCCGGGTTATGCCTTCCGCAGCGGTTAGCAGTATGTTCATGCCCATAATGAACAAGATGGGGGAGATGGTGCACCCTGTTGGAATCCCCTTTTGGAGGTCCAGCCATTTGGTGGTAAAGAGTGCCGATGTAAATCTGGGAGTCCCAAAAAAGGTTAAAAAGAATGTTAAAAAGGCAAAAAAGTAGGAAAAAATATATATTTAAAAAGTTGAAAAAGTTGAAAGCTGCAAAAAAATAAATTAAAAAAATTGGCAGGTTGGAGAAAGGGGAGATGTGATGAGTGAATTCCTTCCTATGTTGGTGTTTTTGAATTCAACAGTCTGATACACTGAGGGAAGAAGCTGTCCCTGAGTCGGCTGGTGTGAGCACGTAAGCACCTGTATCTCCGGGCAGATGGTAGAAGGGTGAAGTGTGTGTAGCTGGGGTGGTGCGGATCAGCTATAATTCGTTTGGCCCTCCTCAGACACCGCTGATTGTAAAGATCCTGGCAGATTTGATGACTCGCTGGAGGTCTCTCCTGTCTTGGGCAGTGGTGTTACCATACCAGGCTGTGAAATTACCAGTTAAAATGCTTTCTATTGTACAGCGATAGAAGTTGGCCAGTATCCTACTCTCCATTCCATATCTGTGCAGCCGTCTCAGAAAAAACAGTCGCTGTCTAGCCGTCTTAGTGATGCAATTGATGTGATGAGACCAGCTGAGATCCTCCTTGATGTTGACTCCTAGGAATGTATAGCTCTTAACCCTCTCTACTGCAGTACACTCTTAAAAAAGATTGGTTAAAATAAACAAAAAATTAGTAGTTTTTAACCGATCTGTTCGATTAATATGTGTCCGAGAAAAATATTAGTCAAAATAACCGATTAGACTTCAGTTAAAATTTCAACTAATCTAGATCGGTTAAAAAACTAACCAATTCCAAATCGGTTGTTTTGACCAATAGATTGGTTATGTTTAACCAATCTTTATAAGTCAAAAATGTACCAATCCCCCAATGGTTGTTCTGACCAATTTGTTCGATTAATATGTGTCCGACACAGATATTGGTTAAAATTTTAACCGATTTGCTTGGTTAGATGGACACTGCAATTACTTCACTCCAAATTAACAGTTTCAAAGCTATATCAATCATAACCAATAACCAAGATTTGAGTTTGTTTTCACAAAGTTTATTAACAATTTAATTTCAAAAGGCTTTAAAGAACTGATCTGAAAGGATGGGGATACAGTAACTTAGTTCCTTCCCAACACTGATGATGGTTAAGTTGTGTGGACACAACAAAAAGACAGGCTGGTATTAAGGGACATTTAAAAAAAAGAAAAATCAAAAGCAGAGGTAACATTTTATGCTTGGTGAGCCGTTTTCGACGAAAATTCAAATTACAAATGCATGCATATCCTGTGACTATTACTTACTTACAAAACGTTAAGGTTGTGCTTGACAACCGGAGAAAACCTCAGAGTCAACATGATCTTACTTTAAGTTATATTCAAAGAACAGTACATTTTTGCAAAACAAGGAGGCAAGTATCACTTAGAATGGCATACAATGCTGTTTCTCCAGTACCAGGTAAATTACCTGAATCTGCATAGGATGTAGTCTGCATGTCAGTGGAATCAGAAGTAATTAAAATACACATGGTGTGGAGTGGTGGTGTTTGCGTAGATGTTTTAAAAAATGTCCAGTGACTACAGAGCAACTTGAAGTGATAAATGTTCCAGTACCTTGGCCCACTTTTTGGTTGAGATGGTTATATCGTACACATATTCAAAAGAGGCAAAAACAGAGTTAAACTGTGGTGGATATGCCAAGTTACACACCCAGTAGAGCATGAAAAGCTTGTCACTGCGCAAGTCAGGCAATCAGCAACAGGAATGGTTACATTGTCATCCATGGCAGTGATGACACTGCCGTGTCAAACTCTCGCCTCCTAGTAGTGGGGTCCTTGAAACCTTCTCAGTGTCAGTGCCGAGGGATGCAAAGTTGGTTCCAGTCTGAAAGAATTTTTAAGATTTGAGAGAGAGAGAGAAAGAGAGAGAGAGAGAGATACATCAATGGTGCTTAGCCCCATAATGCACGCCATACCATCTGAAACATGCTGTAATAGTCATTGAAAGGTTAATTGCCAGTACTACTCTACTATGACATAACATAGGGCCTTTAGTAATGCTCAGTAATTGCCATTCTGGTAACCACAAAATTTATAACGCCCTGTTTTAACAGGTTATATAGAAAGCTTTACTCTACTGAGTGAACGGTATAAATCATGCAGTATCAGGAAGCTTAATTAACACCAAGTATAGCCAAAATCAACAATGCACACAACTATATCGTGACTTGTTCTTTCTAAATAAAGGTTAAAAAAAATGTCTGGCAGACGTACCAAACTTGGCATCTCCAGAAAGCGTGGAAATTTCTCAAAGATGTCACGCATGGAGGGGGAGTCCTCAGCGATCCTGAAAAATACAACAAATTGAGAAAACGTAACCCAAATACTCCACTCAATGAAACGGTGGGCTCAGTGTCATAGGCCTAACAGCAGAAGGCACCAAGGGTGCGTTTGTAAACTGCCGCTCTGAGCACACAACAATTGGTAATGTCATGTATGAGCAGTGGTGGACAAAGTAAAAGTAAAAGTTAAAAAAAAAACAAAAACAAAAACAGTTTCTTTCTGAGTAAAAAGTAGACCAATGTACTTGTCTTACGACGAGCTGATTCTGCACAGGTTGGATTGAGTTTGTGGTGGGTTCTTGTTAGGTTTTTATTGTTTTTCAGTAATAACACAGTCTATCTCAATAGGTAGGTATACTGGAGCAAACGGTTTAACAGCTATGTAATATCATGTGCTACTGTTGTAATTACACCACAAAAGTACTTTTACTTTGTCCACCACTGTGTACGAGTGTGTTATTCAGACTGTTAGATAGTAGACATTTGAAACACACATTTGGTGCAGATTTATTAAAATTTGCTTACCGGTATATTTAGAAACTGTTTTTTTTCAGTATTTTTAGACATGGTGCTACAAAGGGGATCAATGTACTGTAACCAGGCAGCTGCCATCCTTAACTCTGTAGTGCAGCGTTATGGCTCTATGTAATGTCATAGCAATGTTGTTATGATGTATTTAAGCATTTTCAGCAAGTGAATAGGGTCGCTGGCGACCTATCCTCTCAAAATAACACACAAGATGAACAGGATGCATCTCTGATTAACAGTGTGTGGTTCAAACTGTTAAGACATTTGAAACACACATACATGTGGTGTACATTTGTGAATGGTTGCTAACCTTTAGAAATTCTGTCAATGTTCAGAAGCATTTGCAGACATGGTCAGGGGGGCTCAAGTACGACCAGAGAGCAACCATCCAGCAATAAGGATATCTTCTGAGCTGCACACAACATTAACACACAACACACAACATTAATTTGCATCTCATATTGACAGCATGAAATACATAGCATGTTTAGCACTTTGACTTTTATAAAAATGATTGGTTTTGTGTGAATTCATGAACTTAAACTCACCTCTTGCAACAGTGTTTATTTTCTCTGAGGTACACCACACCAGAGGAATCACTCAGTGTAATCAGACAGTCATCTGCAAAGCATGACAGCACAAAACATGAACATGATTATGCATTTATAGGCCTAATTATTACAAGAAAATAATGAAAAATGATAACACCACCACGACACAATATGATGATGAATAGGCCTAGAGTATGAAACATCTAAAAGATACATGTCTGTATACATGTAAAATGTTTTTTTTGTTTGTTTGTTTTATATCATTGATCATTTTCCCAGACGGATTGACAACAGATGGCTCAAAGAATTCAGTGTGCTAAACTGGAGGGCAAAATGAGCAGATAATGTATCTTTATGGATATTTTACTCATCACTTGAAATTAAATCTAAATCTAAATCTAATCTAAGATGTCACGCATAGAGGAGGAGTCCTCAACGATCCTGGAAAATACAACAAATTGACAAAATGTAACCCAAATACTCCACTCAATGAAACGGTGGGCTCAGTGCCATTGGCCTAACAGCAGAAGGCACTAAGGGTGCGTTTGTAAACTGCCGCTCCGAGCACATAACATATTGGTCATGTCATGTATGAGTGTGTTATTCAGACTATTAGATAGTAGACATTTGAAACACACATTTGGTGCAGAGTTATAAAAAATGCTTACATTTACAAACTGATTTTTCTCAGCATTTTAGACATGGTGCTACAAAGGGGATCAATGTACTGTAACCAGGCAGCTGCCATTATTCCTTAACTATCCTCTCAAAATAACACACGGCATGATCAGGACGCATCTCTGATTAACAGTGTGTGCTTCAAACTGTTAAGACATTTGAAACACACATACATGTGGTGTAAATTTGTGAATGGTTGCTAACCTTTAGAAATTCTGTCAATGTTCAGAAGCATTTGCAGATATGGTCCACTACGACCAGAGCTACCATCCAGCAATAAGGATATCTTGGCCATCTTCTCAGCTGCAATAATAACACACAACATTAGTATGCATCTCATATTGACAGCATGAAATACAGAGCAAGTTAGAACTTTGACTTTTAAAAAATACATGGATAGGTTTTGTGTGACTTTATAAACTCACCTCTTGCAACAGTGTTTATTTCTCTGAGGTACACCACACCAGAGGAATCACTCCGTGTAATCAGCCAGCTTCCATGTAGGATCCTTCAGCAATATTCTGTCATCTGCAAAGCAAGACAGCACAGAACATGAACATGATTATGTATCAATATGCCTAATTATTACACAAAAATAAAGTTTGAAAAATGATAACACTACCATGACACAATAGGCTGAATAGGCCTACAATATGAAACATCTATAAGATGCATTTCTTAAATTGTTTTCATTGATCATTTTCCCACACGGATTGACACCAGATGGCTCAAAGAATTCAGTGTGCTAAACTAGAGGGCAAAAAGAACAGATTATATATCTTTCTGGATATTTTACCCATCACTTGAAATGAAATCTGATGCATAGCCCACTTGTTAAGACCTCTAAAATCACTAGGCCTACTAGTAGATCCAAAAAGGATGGGCAAAGAAATCTAAATATTTATTGCAGTAACCATACAAATTAAGCATCTTTGATCAAGCCAAAAATTAAGCACTCTACACATCTGGGTGTTTCTGGGCTCATTATTTCAGGAGAAATCTGTCAAATAGGTAATGCCTATTTATTGAAAAGAACACGATCTGATGGCTGACAGTGGTTTCTCCCTGAACAGAGAGAACAGCCCACAGAGTTGGCAGTAACAGAATGGGACAAAACAGCACACTGTGTGCATAATAACAAGTTCAGAATCAGTTTACTTACTCACTTCCTTTACACAACGAACAGGGAAAGGCACATGTGTTAAAACATACTTCAGAGCAAGTGTATAGTCAAAATGAGTTCGTTTCTAACAATAAAAATCAGGCATAAGTTGTGGCTACTTCAAGCTTCTGAGTCAGCTAAAATATAAGCTGATGTTGCTAACGAACTTCTAGCTAGCTCTTCTCTCTGGTATTTGTGTTTTACTTTGGCTCAAGTACATTAACTGGATATCTTCAGAGCATAATTATACTCAAAGGGAGTTCGTTTCTAACAAAAAAAAAAAGACTTTAGCTAGCTAATGTTGCTAGCGGACAAGAGATTCATTATTCAGTTTGGCTAGCTCTAATGTTGCTAGCGGACATTTAGCTAGCTCTTAACTTTGGCGCCAACAGTCTTACAACACTAACTTGGCATGTTGTAACTTCAGAACAAAATTATATCCAAAATGTGTTCGTTTCTAACAAGAAACCAATATTCAGTTATGAATACATCGGGCTATTTCAAACATCCCTCAACAAAGGCAACATGATTTAACCGTTAGACTATAGCTAATTGTTGCTAGCGAACCACCTCATCATGCAGCGCTAGCTCTTTCAGGTGAAGAGGCCGGCGCAAACAATCTCTGGCCGGCGGGGAAGCACTCCCTTCGGCCCTCCTCCAGAAACCACTGATAGCTATGTTGCTAGCGGACATTTAGCTAGGTCTTGACTCTGACATGGGTGTTTTGGCACCACTGGACAAGTTTTATAGCTCTTTCGGAGCAAATCTATATTGTACATTTCGTAGAGTTTGTTTCTAACAAAACACAAACTTTCCAACAAAGTTGNGAAAACAACCTAGGGCTAAGTTAGCATACCGGTAGTTATAATAGTGGCCTGTTAGCGGAGGTATGGTCTGAAGACAAATTCATTGCAAATTACCATCCTGAACAAGAAACTGTTTCGTTATTCACTGTATATTTGGCATTGTCTTGAAATTATTAACGAAACATTGAAAATAAACGAACTTACCTCACAAAGTGTTTGAATTCCACCAATATCTCAAACGGCTTTCCTGCAGCACCAAGATGGCGGCTTTGTCAGAAAATTGAGAAGCAGAGTTACGTACTTGACGTTGAGCGTCAGACCTGCGTCAGTTACCAATCTCTTAGTTAACATTTGCTTAACCAATGATATTAGTCATTTTTCAACCAATCTTTTATTAAAGTTAACTAATATCTTTGTTAAATCAACCAATTTGTTCTTAACCAATGATATTAGTTGTTAGATAACCAATTTGTTTGTTTAATAGTTACCAATGTCACAGTTAATTTGACCAATATTGCCTCAACCAACGAGATTAGTCACTTTTTTAACCAATCTCTTTTAAGGGTGTATCAGCGATGTAAATTGGCTGGTGTGGCTGGTGTTGTATCCTCCGGAAATCCACGATCAACTCCTTTGTTTTGCTGACATTCAGGAGTAGATTGTTATCCACACACCAGGTTGACAATGCCGCCACCTCAGCCCTGTAGGCCGACTCATCTCCATTTGTGATGCAGCCAATTACGTAGTGTCGTCAGCAAACTTAATGATGGTATTGGAATTGTGAATGGCTGTGCAGTCATGTGCAGTGGCGACTTGGACAAGTTTACTGCTTGGCCCCGCATTGCTGCTTGCAGCTATATTTTATTTTAAACTTGATGAAATTCACTAGACTAGTGTTAAAGGTCCGGTTACTTTTTCGTTCATTCATGATTCTATTTTGGAAGTCGCACAAGAAATGAAAAAGGACTCAAAGGAAACTCACGCGTGAAATGGAATCCGCAGAGACATGTTTTGATATCTGTTAAGCACTGAATGAAACACTGAATCGCATAAAAAATAATAACATTTCCCTCTTGCTCAGCCAAGATGTGCACATGTTGTTATTTGTTCAGACATCTTTTCCCATTCTTTGAAAAAACATGCAAACAGTGAGACAGTTGCGTCGCGGCAGGAACAGACAGTTGCGGGTTCAGAGGATTTTGACAGCTCTGGTCATCCTATCAACCTTTCCGTTTCCCAGCTCATGTATGTGTAGGCTACTGCCTGGAAACCTCCAGGGATACCACTAATGCCGCAAATACATAAAGTGCAATCAATGCATGCATACATAAACAGTAGCTATTATGTTTTTGAAGCGCTCGGCAACAGCGCTTGCTTCAGCGCATCACTAAACTCGCGAGCGAAAGAATAGACTACTCAACGTTTTTGTGGGCTAGCGTTCAGTCCGTTTACAGATAAGACTTAAATGTTTAGCCTACGAGACTTCTAAAATAATGATGCAAGACATAACGCATCTTACAATAATAATATCGCCATAACTCCTATGTCGCAATTAGGTAGGCCTACCCTTTTCTGTTGCCAGTCAGACTACAAAATTTCCTTCAGGGTAAATGATAGGGTCAGTCACACAAATTTCAATACATAAATAAACAAATATTAGCCTAATCATTGAAAATTGCTCAAAAATATTGTCAATTTTTCTAATAATGAACGAAAAAGTACACGGACCGTTAAACTAGTGTTTAAAGAATTCAAGACTGAAGCTAGGCCTACCTGGCTTGCTTGTCTCTTTGGCTCTAGATTATTTTTATTTTTTGAAATTAAGAATTTAACTATACCTTTTTGGTTGCAAAATCCATCTCCAACATTTTCTGAAAATTTCACAAAAGGATGTCCAAAATTCCCTGACATTCTGTCAGTTGAACTGTGCAGTATCTCTCAGCAGAGGAAAACAGTACTGTACTCTCTCAGTGGTTTCAGCAAAGTAAGGTGAAAACCAATATTCTAGTTTGAACATTCTAGTTTGAACATTCTACCATGAGCATTCTAGTTTGAACATTCTACTTCAACAAGCTGCCTCCTTTATGATGTCATTGCATTTACAGAACCCTTTGCATACATCCCTGTCCACTGTTTCATATGATTGAATGAATGAATGAATGAATGAATGAATGAATGAATGTATGACTGAATGATTTAACTAACTAATTAATTAATTAATTAAGTGTGCAAGTCAATTCATAACAACAGGTGCCATTAGGTTCACTCCGGTGGGTAGAAATTCATGCAGCTAGTTTGACTTGAATTTGTAGCCAAGGTGTCAGGGCAGGAATCGAGTTGTCCAATGGTTCCGCACATTCTCTAAAAACCCAAAGAAATGTCTAGACAAAATTGGATTAAAACACATTCCAATGTAATGAATGTGTGAAACGGGTTGGTTAGATTTCACTCTGCTGTTCAGTTTAATCAGTTTGATAGTAAATGAAACTTTTTTCACCTCTTTTGTACCATTTCAAGCTATTCAATGAGTGTCTAGAACTTGCAAAAAAAAAGGAAAATTACGGTGATCCCAAATGTATGGACAGTAGTGTAATATCTGTGCAGACCATTTTATTTCATAGTGTTACAGGCCTTAATGGTTATCATTTCAGGCTTTCAGTTTGATTTGGGAAACATGCAATAGTGAGGGATTTGGCAATTTGGGCAAAACAGGGTAGTCATGGGTAAGTGGTTAGGGCATCAGACTTGTAGCCCAAAGGTTGCCGGTTTGACTCCCGACCCACCAAGTTGGCGGGTGGAGCAATTAACCAGTGCTATCATCCATTCTCTTCTATGACTGAGGTACCCTGAGCACAGTGGTGTAGTCTACGTAGAATGCGGGTATACGGAGTATACCCACTTCTAAATTTCAGGGATTTCAGTATACCCACTTAAAATTGGTTGATCCATTATTTTGAATAGCACATATATATACAGTATACCCACTTCAAAAAATGCTTGAATATACAGTATACCCACTTCAAAAAAGTAGACTACACCACTGCCTGAGCATGGTACCGGCCTGCCGCACTGCTCCCTTTCGGACGTCATTAGGGGTACTATGTAGTGTTGGTGTGAATTTAACTGATTTAACAAGAGAAAAAGCATTTAATGATGGTGAAGACTGGGATTCACACAAAACATGCACACCCCAGCCACAAATATAACCTCTTTGAGATCACCAGAATCAAAGTAAAATTCATTAAAGAAGTTCATACAAGAATTCACAATTGTTGAAATTTACGACCAGGCAGTAATTATTTGCACTCCATGTAGCCACACAAGTCATCATGAGAAGGCCTGATACGTAACCTTTTAAGGTCACTCATGTCACAAGCACTGTACATGTAGGCCTACATTCAAACCCTTGAGTTGTATTTCCTATGTACTATGTCATCCGATGATCTTATGTCTCACCTTTCACTCAAAGTATTTGTTATTTATTTGTTGCCTTGGGTGGGAGTCCTCTAATTTGTTATCCAGATGGCTCTGTTACCCAGAAAACTGCACCAAGGATTCTTCCTTGTTGCATGTTACTGGCTGCAGACTGGAACAGGTCTTGGCTTACATGCAAAGTCTTAGAAGTGAATATGAAAAAATAACTGTTTTTAAGTGACTTTGATCCAATTCTGCCTTACGTAATATTAATGTGTGGGTCACGGCCAGTCTGCCAAGAACCCTGTTCCCCATTCACTTGGGGGGTGGAGTAACATTTCTGAGAAGCGTCTGCTACCTTTCTGTCACAGAACTAGTCATTAGACTTTTACCGTACGTTGACAGACATACCAGGAAGTACTGTGCATGGGGATTATTAGGGGTCATGGAGTAAAGTGCTTTTACGGTACAAGCATGAACATTTAAGTTAAGGAAATGTTATTTGCTTCTCATCTAAACTAGCTGAGCTAGATAGTTACAGTAATCAAGCAACATCTCGTATTGAAACACATGGTTGCCGAAGACATTGACTACGGACTCTCTGCCATCATTGGAGACTTTAAGGAGAGCAATTAATACTGTAGGAATGTTGTTGGGTTTAGAGTTACTCAACAAAACCTTTAGCTGCCACTGTGTTTGAAGTTAGTTTATTTTCCTTATTATCTGTTAATGTTTTATGTATGTTTATTTTCCTTATTATGTGTGAATGTGTTTGCCTGCGTCTGGAACTTTTTATTTGCTGCCATTTTGACCAGGACTCCCTGGCAGAAGAGACACTTAGTCTAAATGGACAGTCCTGGGTAAATAAAGGAAAAACAAAATGAAACATAGGCCTACATGTATTTCACTCAAATGATTTTAGAAACTTTCAAACTGATGTAGTTGACAGCACACAATGCATTAGAATGTTAATCTTCATTCGATCTCAGCTAAAGAGGCAACACAAAAAAAACTCTTTAAAAGTGTTTCCATCAGAAACGATCCAACGATTTTATCCTATGTTGGGTCCTAATCCATTTTTTTTGCTCCAAATACAACCTGAGGCCCTTGGCTGCTGAAACAAAAGCAAAGCGAGTCTCTTTCTGGCCACAAGATGTCACCCTAGTGTTAAGGGCCTCTTTTTATCTTTTAGTGGTGACAGAAAAAAAACACATAATCTGCTGTCCTTGGGTGGCTATCAGGGCCACAAAGACTTTATTTATTTATTCATTTACTTATTTACTTATTAGCCATGTTTGTGTGGTTATTGAGATAGGACGGTGAAGATCTTGGACAGGAAAGTAGAGAGATATGGGGACCCAGGCTGAATTCGGTCGTGGGTGCCTGCCCATTCAAGGTATGGGGCATTAGCGCGATGCAGGACAACATCCCTATGGGTTGTGTGCGTGTGCGTGTGGAATTTGTTTAGATATTTTAGATATTCTTGGGATTTTTACATATACATTATACAGTGAGGGCAGCAAGAGACACAATGAGTGTGGAGAGAGGCAACTTGGGTCAAACCCGGTTCCCTGGTATAATTAATGGTCTGACTGAGACTGAGCCACCCCGCCCCCAGTGAATCACGTCTTATGACATCCAAGCTCATGTGATACCAAATGTGTCCTTCAAGAAGGAAAGAGGAACGCTGCTGCATCTGCCAATCATGATTTGAGGTTGATTTGTCTTCTTCAGGAATGTCCCGGTTTTGGTAGAGGAGGATTTTCCCTGCCTGTTGTGCATGTCATGGTCTTATGGATGGCAAGGCCAGGCCAGCTGCACGTCAGTTTGTAAAAATAAATAAATAAATAAATAAATATAAACTTGGAAAGTGCCCTGGTGATAAAAAGAGTGGTGGTGTGAAGGTGGTGTTGCAATGGAGCTGTGCATTATATCTTATGGACAGAAAGCCAGCACTGGCCTGCCCTTGCCATCCAAAAACCCACACATCACCTTGCACCGCGTCATGGTCTTATTTCTTTATTTGCTTTGCTTTGCTTCAAGAGCAGGTATTGTTGTAAAGGAAGATCTTCTGGCTAGCGTGCATCCCAAGGGTAGGCTCAATTAAACCTTTCCTACCGCTTGTGTTGCATTCAGGCTTCAGGTTGGAGTGAAGCACCTGCGCACCTGTCTGCACACGTCTTGCCTAGTAGGTGAGTCGATATAGCCTACTGTATATAGGCACTTTGGTTGGCTACTTTAAACGAAAATCATGCTGTAAGTTGCTATGTCATGGACCATGTTATCTGATGTGATTTAGCCGAGGCTAAGACACTCATGAAAGTGAAAGGGATGCCATTTCCCGGAAGCCGCGGCGATTCTTTGATATCGACGCATGTGATGTGATGCTTTTCACCTGCTATACCCAGTCCAGAGACTATCATAAACGTAGGCCTATAGTTTGATCTGGCAACATTAGCTGATTGTCGCGCACTTAGTAGGCCACATGTTAACTTTTAACCAACGTCGATTGCTTAATGTGTGTGTGTATAATTATTCATGATTGATGATGATTGATGAGTGATGATTGTCGACATCGCTTGCTTGTAGTCGCCAGTTAGGACGGTGTTATCATAGGGCACCGCGGACACGCAAGGGATTACAGGAACTAGCCGTATTTCCTGACAATATTGTTTCATTCCTCTCATAGCACGACTGTGTGAGGAGGGAAGATGGAGGGTTTGGTATTTTTGGCAGACATCCCAAGTCTCCCTGAAGCTCAGGGAGTCTCCCTGATCTTGATAGTGGCTCCTCGATGCCCCGAGTCAGATGAATTGGCCTATCCCTGATTTTAGACTTTGCATGTTAGCGTTTTTTTTTCTTTCTTTTTTTCCCCCCAATTCACAATGTGGGACAGATAAAGATAATGACTCGTGCGGCATGCGTGGAATACTTCGAATAGATTGCGCGCCCTGCAAAAGTCCCAGGAAAAATAGTAGGCAGGTCGGTATTCTATGCAGACTGGACGATATAGGACATGAACATACAAATGTTTAAACACTAACTGTTTTGTTTGTCGGGGGTGTCGAGGCTCGATAAGCATCTCCCTGAAATGTGTTTTTGGAACGGGGTGTCTGTTTTGGAGAATGCGCGAGTGCACAGCATCTAGGAAACGCATGTCCTCCTCAGCAGAAGAAAAGCCCTACAAGACATAACTTGTTGCCCCGCGCGAGGTTTCTGGATACAACTTACAAGTTAGTTCTAAACTATTCAGTATGCCTAGTCATTGTGTGAGTTATATTGACAACAGACATCAGCTATTCCAAGAAGGATGCAGTCCTGGTTTAAAAAAACACACGTTGGCTATCCACCAAAAGAAAATCTAGGCGTATAGACTGTTATTATTACTGCCCTTTAACACACTTCTCTTTTCTCCCACATGAATAGAGTTTGACCTCTCATACAATTTAAGACTTCCTGCTAACACTGTAACAGCACTTACTGTAATGGGAGTTCTGTTATGCAGGTGTACAGTGTTTGCAGCAGAACCGCACAGCTGCCATTTGCCCCGGCACGCCTCTGGATTTGACGGGGGACTCCGGGATCAGAGGCCGTGACCCAGTCAGTCATCATGTACCTGAGAATAACAAGTCTCTGCAAGTGTACGTGGGAGTCTGCATGAATGCGGGGGTGGCGTGAGGCAGGGTTTGGGTCCATTTAAGAGCGTGCAGCAGGAGGAGAGCCCAGCGAGGAAGAGTGGTGGGTGTGGTTACTGTATTCATTCATGTATTTATGTGTTGTTGTCACTGAAAAGTTGCTGAGATTTGCTAGTTGGTAAGGCTGGGTAGTTAACTCCCTAAAGGAGGTTCAGTAATCATAGTAAATGTTACCTGCGAATGTTCTGTAATGTTAATTGGAAGTGGAGATGCAAAAATCTTACAAATGATGGGATTTTATTTTTGAGTGATGAGTTAATCCACCTTAATAGTGTTTTGTTGAAATATTAATTAGACTGTAGAGTGAAGAGACACAGAGAAGATGAGGTCCACATTGCTGCTGATGCTTCAGATGTTGGATCTCTACACTTACCTGTCACATGGTACTAACATTCAACACGTCCAGCACTGTGGAACGCACTGCACTCAGGTAGTATACCATCTTATCTACTATGTATCTATTTACAATTATTTGCACAGGTTATTTTATAGTATTTAAGTGTTTTTTTTTTGTTTCTTTTCAAGGTAGACCTGCGATCTCTGTATGGAGGCTAAAGGCTATTATTGTTTTGCTGAAATAATTTGTTGAAATGGGAGTGAGTTGGTCACAATGTGTGTTGATTATGAATAGGCTTATATGGTAGGCTATGTCAGTTATACGATCAGCAGGCTATTGTGTCACGTCCCTTCATTCACTCCCCTGTTTTGAGCAATGTGTTTTTAAGTGCAGTGGACTTGATAGAAAAGAGTTAATTTGATGATGCATTGGATTTTTAGCTGGGATAGCCTACGGGCAATATTGTGTCATGGGTTTTTGGCAGATTGATAACTATCTGTGTCATTCACTAACAGGGTGAGTCATTTCTAATGTGTTTCCAGGGTGATGATGTGTGGAATGGGAAAACCCTGCTGTTAATATCATTTCATAATCAAGGTAGAATGATGGCAACATGATTCCGTGCTCCTGGACACGGATGTTAAGGACACAAAATCCGTGTCCAGGAGCACGGATTTTGCCAAAATTCCATGCTCCTGGACACAGAATTATTTTCCGTGATGGACACACAGAAGTGCTCTCTCTATACTACCACGGCTCTATGTTTCCACAGTCAGATTTTTCTAATTTCAAATATTTTTTCTATAAAAAACATTTCTTACTGACAGGTTAGGGTTGGGGATTGTTTTGGTCTGGGCACAGCTAGTTTTCTTTCATTCATTATATGAATTTGACAGCCTAGCAACCAACTGGAAAAGGTATTTCTCAAAAATATGTCTTTAATGACAGGTTAAGGTTAGAGAATGTGTTGGTCAGGGCACAACTTCAATTGCTATAGCATTATTTTGTTTAGGATTAGCATTTGGTATGTATTTTCTAATGATAGAGTTAACACAGTGCTGTGGTAATAGCCTATAGAAAGCACTTCCGTGTGCCCATCACGGAAAACAATTCCGTGTCCAGCAGCACGGAAAACAATTCCGTGTCCAGGAGCACGGAATTTTGGCAAAATCCGTGCTCCTGGACACGGATTTCATGTCTTTAACATCCGTGTCCAGGAGCACGGAATTTTGGGAGATCAGGCTGATGATGTCAACAATGGTTATAAAAAAAATAGACTTTTGGTTTACCCTATTATTTGCCAATACCATGAGCGCAGTGGTGCTTTTTGTTTACCTTTCCAGATAGCTCTCAACACATTGTTTAACCCCTTCGCGCAGAACATATGTTATATAACCTTACTGTCACCAAAACTGTAATAGCTATGTCTTAATCTGTTACTTAAGGCTATGTTACTTAAGTTTGTTCTGATGTAGTTGAGTATTTTCAGCCAATAGTGAATAGTGAGCCCACGGGCGACCCCATCTGCACTAAGAGGATATAACGTCGTGTTGCCAGGTTGTTTGGTACTATAGGGTTTCCAAGAATGTGCTCGGAACTGTCAGATGATTTAGGTCCAATCATGCGGATGGGGCCCCCACTTCACTGTAATTCAATAGCCTTTAATAACTGCAAATTATCAGCCCACTCATCAAAATGTCACACACCAAAATAGCTCTGAGGAAGAAGCTTTTGGCGGCCTCAGTCTTGACAGATGCGCCCCACCCTTGTAAAGAGAGAGAGACAGAGAGAGAGAGACAGAGAAAAAAAAGATAACGTTAAGTGCCCACTCAGGGAGAGGAGAAGAAGAAGATGTTCTGTTGCATAAAACCAGGATGTAGTGACTTAAAGCAGGCACTTGGGCAAACCCCTTCTGTCAAACCGTTTCCTCATAACACATGCAATCTCCAAACCATGTATGCACAGCAGTGCACAGCACTGCGCATGCAAATCATTGGCTCTGCACGCTCTGTTGTTCATGGTAGTTTAAGGTCATATCATCACATTTTAGATATGAACTTTACACCTTTGCCTATTACTAGCTAGGTTAATAGCTATCTTTTTGGTACCTTATTAATGACTCTTTTCCCCCCTCCTCTGTCTCGCAGGGTTTGCACTGTAAAACGAAATCTTATTGTGAGTATGCCTTGCTCAATTGTGTTATCCACTCAGTTTGCACATACTGTATGCCGTTAACATGCAGGGTTGAATTTACAATAAATCGGGTAAAAAGGACTGTACACTAACTGTGCTTTCCAAGAGATACAAGTCAATCACTACCATATCATATGTATTAGGGCTATAACGATACACTCAACTCACGATTCGGTTCGTATCGGGATTTTTGACCTACGGTTCGAAACACCCCACAGTTTCTGAAATGTATCTCCATTGAAGTTTGGAAACACTATCACATCATATCATGAGGTTGCTTTCTTGACTAATGGGTAATAAAACTTTGAAAGGGCGTATCACGGTACTGCCTCCTTGTACCACGATACAGCATCTTGACTCTGTGCATCACGATTTCTCGGTTTGATACAATATCATTACAGCCCTTATCTGTATAGATCATAATCATACATTTCACTCTTTGCATGCCTACGTACGTACCTTTAGAATACAAAATAAAACTGGGTCTTTAGTAGAGTAATAATAGAATGACATTTATTAATCCCAAGTTGTCATAGCACAGCAGCATAGTAGACACTAGATCCACAGTACACACTACACAGTACTCAAAACCCAAGACACCATGGACATAATTGCACAGCATACCGTGTTAAATTAAATTGATTTAGTTGCTGACCTTATCCCTTTTTCGTTGTGTGTTACAAACAGCAAATTTGTCACTGTGTAAGAAGCCACCAGCAGGCCTCCAGAGCAAGCTGTCTCTCGGCATGAGCATCTCCACCGTCATGAGGTGTACAGGGCATCAGCAGTGCTCCCTACAGCTCCAAGTCAACAGCTCCCTGACTATGAACGGTACAAAATACACTTCTCACCATCTATTTGGTCTTTTTCATTCCTTTATTGGTGCAGGACAGAGACAGACAGACAGACAGACAGACAGACAGACAGACAGACAGACAGACAGACAGACAGACAGACAGACAGACAGACAGACAGACAGACAGATGGGGAAGAATCAGTAAATGATCTCTGGTTGGGTTTGAGCCAGACTCCTCAGGTTTATTGCATGGCGTCTTACAGTGTTGCTGGTTTGGGCTGGGCCCAGGACAAAGTGATCTGAAAAGACCCACCGAATACATACTATAACACTGCAATGGGTTCCCTCCATCCATGGGCCTGGGACGCCTGACCTGTTTGTTTCCCTCTGGCTGGCTTCCCCAGCGTTTTATCCCACGGCACCTACCCCATCATCTCTTGTTTTCACTGACTACAACTTTTCTGTATCTGTCCTGTCCATCTGACCAGGAAGGTACTGCAGCAAGGATGAGTCACTTGGATGACTCATTGAACTCCAATTCACCTGAGGCCAATGGCAAATCTCCTGTTAAATGAACCCTTATGACTTCATTGTCCTTATGAAACAAAGTTGTAAAGCTCTCCTGAATCATAAGATTTACTACTAACTTTCAGGGAACGTATCCACTTACCCCCTACCATTTTGTCCCCAAGTGGTGCATGCAATGACTTGTGTACTTACCGTAATTAAAAAAAAATCAATAACAGTTGACTTTCCTTTTGTGATTATTGATTTTACAGACGTCGGAAAACACAAGCTTAACGTCTGTAAAACCCTAGTTTTATTATGGAAGACCTATCTGAATGATCAATTGTAACTCTGTTCTGGGCAAAGATTGGCTTAGTGTTCCAACCACAATGGCCACTCTAGGTGTGGTGTTCAACCAACCATGGTGTCTTTTGCCCTGGCAAGGACCAAAGGCCATTTGGTTCACTTCACCAGTATATAAGGATATGATCATGAGTTGCTCAGGGCGATACTCTGCTCCCACACACACACAGCTTTGAGTGAAGTGTAATGGTTAACTTGCATTTGATCTTTAAATTGTCATTCACCATTCATTCATTTGTATCTCCTCATGTGTCATCATGCCATTCATGGGTCCTTAGTTAATAATACTTCTGTTCAAAGATATCCACCTCCTGCCGTCGTTGGTTGGAGAATAAATGGATAAAGTAACTCTTTACACTTCTGTGCCTTAACTTTTTTGACTTCTCAGTAATTCTGCAGACATGCATGTCATTAACACACCTTTCCTTTGACCACTTCCACCTCAACAAGTGGGCTATGTGAAGTCTTCATATAGCAGAACAAAGCCTCAGTTAAGCCTAATATATCACATTAGCATGGGTGGATTCCAATATGCAGACTCCCATCCTCCCTTGCTCACCTGCCTCCTTGTGGCCTTGTGGTGACGTCACTGACAACAGAATTGTATTTCAATATCTCACAAAATCTCAATTTTAATGTCATTTTATCGTTTGCAAATGGAATGGTGTCCCCCAGAAGTTGCTGCGGCTAGTCTGACGGTGGGGAAACTTTATTGTTTTGTCCACGGAAACGGGGCGTCAGCGAAACGCGAGGCCACACGCACAGACTGAGGACAGAAGTCTGCATATTGGAATCCACCCCATGTGCAGCTTCATCGTGAGCTACATGTGCACAGCTCAAAGCCTAGGACAGGGACGTGTCTCATGGCTTTGTTATCGCCAGCAGCTCTGTTTTTAAAATTACATCAAGGCTGTGTTTCCCAAAAACTATTAAGTAGTACTTAATCCTAATGAGGTGATCCTCTAGGCAATATACCACATACGTTTATACATACAATAATTTTATAGGCCTACATGCAGTATTTTTTCACGCACATGCAAATAAAATGCTTGCGCAAAGTGCATGTGTGAGGGAAAATAGTGCATATTTAAGCTTAGTGATGATGTGACACCTATTTATGATGTATTGCATAGAGGGCATCTCATACTTAAGGACTACTTAAGGGAAATGCAGCCCAAAGTGTCTCAGTCACATACCTCACATTACACATATTCACTGCAACCTGATGTGTGTAGAAGAGGGCATGGATCTATGGGTTGTGTAAAACCAAGTGCGAGAATCTCCGCACACTGTTTTCTGCTACCTGTTATCCCACATTTCAAGTGATGGGGTCTCCAGTCCCCAGGGCTTTTTGATTCAGCACCTGTTGACATGGATGTTTTGTGCATTGGGAATATACCATGATGCTACTTTTGTTCTATGTACCTTTGTTCGACTGCTGTCAATGAAGAGAAAATAACTGTTGAACTCTTCCAAACAAAGGACCTCCTGTCAAGAATTGGACAAAAACATTTCTCTATAACTTAACGTGACTCATGTGTTCTGTATTCTGTATCATCCAGAGCGTGTGAAGGGTGTCACCATATGCGCTGTTGCAGCCGGCACAATTGAACGCTGCAGGACTCACAACTTCCTCAACCCAGCGCAGAAGCTAAGCGGACAGCAGGTATGCCTTATTCATAGTGCCACCAACAGCCGTAAAGTAATATTCAACGGTGGAAAGTTTGAAATTACATCATTCCACTCTAGTCAGTGCTATTAAACACATTTCACAATAGCATGGCATTGGTTAGGTGGACCAACATGGAAAGATCCATGCAGATTGCTAATTTTCTATTTTGTTTTTAAATTGGCTCTATGTTTCACTTTGAAAGGTGCAAACTTTACCAAGGAGGAGTTTTGTGCATTCAGGAATGCATGCTGGTTGCCAGGAGTTTGGCACACCACTAGATTCTGTGGAACTAAAAACACATTGTTCAGACCTCTGTTCTTAATCTTCGAGACTTCCCCCGGAAAAAAAACAAACATATTTTTGTGGCTTACCTACCACAGGTGGAAGTTCAAGACAACTGCTTTGAAGTGGGAGTTGGCCAAGACGTTCACGTCTCTGTGAAAACTGTGCCTGAGTTCTGCCATTTGTGGGTTTCCAAAACATACAGCGTTCCAGGTAAGGAGAGTGAAAGGCACGTGATTACACATGAGTTCATGTGCACAGCCTGAATGAATGCATGAATGCTATCTGACATGACATTGTTGGTAGAGTCAACCCACCCACAATCCACCTTCATACCTCCAACAGACCACCAACCGACATACTGCAGTATACATATCTGATGCAATGATTACATTTTCCATGTAGGCACATCACCAAGCTATTCATACAAAGCAAATTATCTTCGCAATTTTCCTAAACATAAATTTAAGATGATGCGCAGCGTGTTATGACTGTCAGGAATTGAATGTGAGGTCATTATTTTTATTTTAGGCTGTAGCCATGCAGAACTTCAAAAGAATGTTCCGGAGTGCATTGGTATTTTATTTATTTTACTATTTTTTTTCAGTTATTTTGCTACGTCTGAAACGTGACCACTGGTTTCTGACCTCAATGTGTCATCTTGTCTGTCACTGTTGCAGCTGGGAAAATAGCATACCAACTGGACTCTGAGAGAAAAGAGTTGTCTGTGTCGGTGACAGACATGCTGGAGGATGCAGATTACAACCTCAGGCTGTGCCACAAGGGATACATCTGCCGTGGCATAGACACACAGACCCTGGTGAGACCACCATTTACATACTACATGTCTACAGGTTTAATCTATGTACAGTATGTCCATAGATCTATTGTCCCCATGCTTCTATGGTAAACTCTATAGAACCTCACAGAATTCAATCTGCACTACATAACACCAACAAAATTAGAAACTACTGTAGGTTTATATCTACGCTCTAAATTGGTCCTTTTTCAACCCGAAAAGCAAACTAGATGGTCATAAATGAATGCCACAGAGATGGAAAATGTTTGTGTATACATACAGTATAATGCCCCCCAGGCTTGAGGAGAGAGTATGCTATGTTCACTATCGCCCACCTAGCATGAAGTCATGCTCTGTGATATCTTGATTGTTCTTGTTGCAAACACAGACTTATGTGTCATCACCCAATTAATCCTCGACAGTTTTATGTGCTGTTTGCATTTCCAGATAAAAAAGGAGGACCCAGAGAAAAAGGCCACATTGCGGTACACCAGACCACTGCCTTGTTTATGCATCGAGGTAAGTACCTGTGTAATTACTTCACTGGAACCAGACGAAAGTCATATCTCTCACTGTCTCTACAGACACAATCATTCTTAGACATAAACAAACTTGTGCTGAGCTGATGTTGCTGTTTTTGGAGGAAGTGGAAACAAATGCACTTAGATTTGGTTTGCATCTTTGTGTGCAGTGTAGCCAGGTAATGGACACTATTCTGTCTGTGAAACGCTGCTATTGTCTCTGAATAGACTTTACTGCCATAACACTACACTACTACGACAGAGATATGAAAATATGACTATGCCTATGAGAGTTTAACACAAAAAAAATAATGAATCAATACAAACAGTACGTGGACTGTTAAGACAGAAAGATGAGACTTTTGCAAGAAGCAAAAGTTTCCTCAGGCTATATGCTGCCAATGATATCTAGACTCTAGACATGTTGTCTGTGGGAGAGAGATGGCTTCTCTTATGACCAACTTCTTTTTCACTTGACAGGGCTGGTCCTCTGTAGTCGACGCCCCTCGGGTCCAAGTCTGTCCCTTTAAGAAAAGTATGTTTGTAATGCTTTGTATTTCTTAACGTAAAAAAGGAATGCTACAAATGGCATTTCCTCATATTTTTTGCTGCATTTCTGCAACAGAGCTAGTGGTTTACTTGTGGTGGCTTGTATAGAGTTAAGTACAAAAGAGAAACTTCATTGATCCTGATGGAAATTGAGGTTTCTAGGAACTAATTACCTCCACCAAAGACGTTATGTTTTTGGTCACGTTGGTGTGTATCTGTTTGTCTGTCTGTTTGTTAGTGGTGTCAACAATGATCGATTCGGCGATCCGAATCGATCCGGGGCATGGACGATCCAGATCCAGATCCAGCAAGTTCCAGAATCAATCCGGCAATTTTTTTAAGTTTCAATTACTTCCATGGATATTTCGGGAGCAAATGAATGTTAAATTAAATAAAAACACTTCAAAACATTGCAAGACTGATACAGACTGATACAGAAAACAGCCAATAAATTGTTGCTCAGTATCTGGCTGCTCATCATGGCTGTTCATTTGCTTTGCGTTCAGTAGAAATGTAATGCATTGCAATGCATTGTAGAATTGAATCGAATCGGATTGGATCTGTTAGAATCGAATCGAATCGGATCTACTACCTCCCGAATCGTGATCGAATCGGATCGTGAGGGCAGTGTCAATCCACACCACTACTGTCTGTTTGTTTGTTTGTCTGTCTATCAGCAGGGTACGGTAACTCAAAAATTTCTGCACAGATTTTGATAGTAGGGAATGGATCGCACTCAATTTTTCTTCTTTCTTGTGGTTTTATTTTATTTTAACTTTGCAGGGACTGACATGACAGACGTTTCGGCTGCACAGAGCCTTCTTTAGTGTCTGTGCAGCCGAAACGTCTGTCATGTCAGTCCCTGCAAAGTTAAAATAAAATAAAACCACAAGAAAGAAGAAAAATTGAGTGCGATCCATTCCCTACTACTAGATTACTTCAGAGACGCACCAACAAGACGGAAGAGCGCGGTGTGTGGAAGATAACCTTGCACAGATTTTGATGAAATTTTGTGGAGTTGGTAGAAATGACAAAAGGAACAAGTGACTCAATTCTGGTGGTGATCCGGATCATGGTCTGGATCCAGGAATTTGTAAAAAGATTCTTCACCATTGCGACAAATTTTCACATTCCAGTTTCTAATTCCACAAAAACAAGGCAGAAAGACTTGGAAAAATTAGGGTGTACCAGTCAAATGTTCTATCAAACAGCTTCATTCAGCTTCCTCTCTGAGTGCATTTCTAGTTACGTATATACATTGCACAGCAGATAGCACAGACGTTAGGCAGATCAATCATCTATCTGCATACAAACAACATTAGCTGGAGGGAGAGGGAAAACAGCAATGCAGAAAAAAAACACAAATGTAAACCAACAAGGTGCAAAGTGTTGTAATAAAGGTGTGTGATCATTCATTGCAGATATGGAGGAGTTGTGGTCAGGGGTGGCCTTCAATAGTGCAGAGCAGACACTGTCATGGGAACCGGCATGCCAGACTGAGGTGGCAGTCAGCCTTTGCCAAAACACGGAGCAGAGCGGCTGTCACGATCTAGCCAACGCCTCCCAGTCTGTTACGCGGGGCAAGGTGAGATGGCTTTTTTTTTTAACCAGACCGGTTGTCAAAATAACCTTAGGTCCAAAAGGGGGTCCCAGCAGAAAAAGTTTGGGAACCACTGGCCTACTACGATGTTGTTCTTTTTTTGTCTTTATTGCATGAATGGACAAGAAGAGAGTGAGAAAGATAAACGGGGTAGAGTTGGGAAATGACCCTGGCTGGATTTGAACCTGGGTCCCCATTAGGCCAGTCAATCTAGCTGTAAAAAGGCCAAAACATGGGACGAATTGCAATAGTAATAGGAATTGCAATGGTTCCTACTTGTAAGTAAGTAGGTGCTCCTTAAAAACCCATTGCATCACATATTAAAAATCTACGGATTGATATTTAGTGCAGCATGCTTTTTTCAAGGTCGAAGTTGGATTTTACCCATTCATTTTTCGGTAACACTTTACTTGACGCTGGTGTCATAGGCATGTCATTGCAGTGTCATAATGTCATAACAGAGTCATAGATAAGGTGCTGTTTCCACGTAGCTGGATATTTTTATATGTGGATATTTTTTTCTCTTGGTTGCATTGGTTTTGCATTGGTTTTGGCCTTCCGTTTCCACGCAGCAGATATTTAAAATCCAGGTTTTAAAAGCAGGAGAAAAAAAATCCTGTTTAGGGGGCTGAAACGCATTTGTTACAATGAAGGATTTATTTTCATCCTCATGTTGCGTTTACACCTCAACAGGAGAAAAAAATACCCTGCTAAAAAAATATCCTGCTACGTGGAAACAGCACCTAAGTCAGAAATACTATGTCCATGTCATAAACATTTTATGACTGTTGGCCTTAAGTGACATTCGGTTATGGCAAAGACAACCGCATGTCACTTAAAGCCAAAAGTCATACAATGTTTATGATATGGACATCATTTTTATGACACGTTCATAACTGTGCCATGACATGTTTATGACACGTTCATAACTGTGCCATGACACAGTTATGACACTGTAATGACATGCATATGACACCAGCGTCAAGTAAAATGTTACCCATTTTTCAATAGGGTGACAATATAGGAGATACTAGGTGAATAAGATAACATTTTTTAAACTACATATTGATTTGAAACTTTCACAGTTGTTAAACCCACATTAGGGTAACTATTTTTTGTATTGCAAGTTTTCTGAAATATGATGATTAAATATGCAAATGAGGTCATATGTACTGACATATATAATACAATCTGTGGTTACAGACCAAACATAAAGCAAATTGCAATAGTAATGGTTCATACCTTCAACCCCTCTGCATTACATATTAAAAGTCTACCCTCATCAATTTAGTGGAGCATACTTTTGCCAAGGTCAAAAGTATCAGGTTTTACCCACTGAATGTCAAAATGCATTGGAAATCTGCTTCTTCTGACCTTTAACCCATTTTAGCCTGATGACTCATATACGTATGTGGTTTGACCTTTGGTGCCTGGAGACACAGAGTATACGCTGCATTCAGACTTGAAATTTTTGCTTTTATAATAAAAGTTTGGATATGTTACAGCTGAATGAACACACTCTAATTCAAGATGCGGGTCTTAGCAGGCGTCATTCAGCAGGCGTTTTTTGCAGGTGCTTTAGGCATCAATGGGTTAAAAAAAGTATGTTCCAGTGAAGTGATGAAAGTTGATTTGTCATACGTAATAGAGGGTGGATTAAGTATCAAAAAAAGTGTGAATCATTACTTTTGCAATTTGTTTTATGTTTAGTTCTGGCAAACCCAGTGACTACTGCGAATAGGGCAGTTGGAGGACGACTGGAGGACGTCTAGGAGAGACTGGATGACAGCAGGGAAAGACCGCACTGGGCGTGGGCGGCTAGTTACCTAACCCACTGGTCTCTCAATAGAGAGACACCCAACTCTAACTACGAAGAACCAAAGAAAGCAACAACCCGAGGGCCCTCCGAGAGGCGGGATGGAAGATGGGCCCAACAGGACGGACAACATGATGACGACAGCAATGGAAAAGGATTACGAGAAAACCAGAACGCCAGGAAATGAGAAGATCCTCCGAAAGTGTGCATGTGGATGGGAGAAAGTGATCACGTTTAGGGGCTTACGGATCCACCAGGGGAAAGCAAGATGTGGACAGAAGGTCCAACAGCAGCCTTGCACTGCAACAGCAGGTGAGACAAGAGGGACCAAAAGCCAGGGCAAAAACCACAGAGCCAATGGACCCAATGTTGCTGACGGCGTGAGGGTAGCAGAGGAGGATGGTCCACTGGTGGAGAACGAGCCCCAACGCGAGCACGAAGACCCAGTCCTCACCACGCCAGACAGGGCAGAGCCAAACACAGAGACCAAGACAGCCGCCAGAAGGAGCAAGATCAAGTGGCCAAAGTCTAGTGAAGCAGAGGCATGGCGCACACTGGACACACACTTGATCAATATCCTTGGGGAGTCACTGCATGGAGGGGCAGAGGCCAAGCTCAATCTGATTGGGGACATCATATACCAGACCTGCAAGGACAGGTTTGGTGAGATTGTGCCCAGACAGAAGACCATCCAAAGGGAGAAGGGAAGGAGAGAAAAGGAAATCCTCCAACTGGTTCAAAGGCGACGGCAACTACGTAAGAACTGGAGAAAGGCAACACAGGCAGAGAAGGAAGGCTTGAAAGCCTTGTGGGAGGAGGTCAGGAAGAGGCTAGCCATGCTACTCAGAGCTGAGCGCATCCGGAAATGCAGCAAACGGAAGCAAACAGAGCGAGACTGCTTCTTCAAGGACCCCTTCAAGCATGCCAGACAGCTGCTGGAGGAGAAGAAGACTGGCAAGCTCGAAACAACCAGGGAGCAGTTGGAACAGCATATCAGAGAGCAGTATAGTGATCCACAAAGGAGCGTCCCCTTAGGAACACCAGGATACGTACCGCGACCTGCACAACCAACAGCTGAATTCAACATCATGCCTCCCAAGCTCAGCGAGGTCAGGCAAGTTGTGGAGAAGGCAAGGTCCTCCTCCGCACCAGGCCCCAACGGAGTCCCCTACAAGCTCTACAAGAACTGCCCCAAGGTACTGGAGCTGCTATGGTACTTAATGAGAACCATTTGGAAAAAACAACTCATTCCATCTGAGTGGTAAAGAGCGGTAGCAGTGTTTATCCCAAAGGAAGCAAACTCCACAGAGATTGGCCAATTCCGTAACATCGCCCTCGTCAACGTAGAAGGAAAGATCTTCTTCTCAGTGCTAGCCAGAAGGATGACCAACTACCTGCTCCAAAACAACTACATCGACACCAACTGCCAGAAGGCAGGAGTGCCAGGTTTCCCAGGATGTGTTGAGCACTCCACAATGATCTGGGATCAGATCCAGAGAGCTAAGCGGGACAAGACAGATCTGCACGTCATCTGGCTTGACCTGGCGAACGCATATGGATCAGTCCCACACCAGCTGATCACTTACGCCATGGAGTTCTTCCACATGCCCACTTGCATTAGGAACATGATAGCATGCTATTTTAACAACCTGCAGATGTGCTTCTCTACTCAAGACTTCACCACAGGGTGGCAGCGGCTTGAAGTCGGAATAGCGATGGGGTGTGCCATTTCTCCAATACTCTTTGTCGCAGCATTTGAGATCATTCTTATCGGTGCTAGGCAAATGGCAGGAGGAATCAAACTGCCAACTGGCCAGAGGCTTCCCCCGCTAAGGAGCTACATGGATGACGTCACCACCCTTCTTCAGACAGCGCCATGTACATCAAGGCTTCTGAAGAGGATTTATGAGCTGATGTCATGAGCAAGAATGAAGATCAAGCCCTCCAAGTCCCGTAGCCTGTCACTCAGGAGAGGAGTCAGGAACGACAGCACCACCTTTGTCATCAGAGGAGAAAAGATCACACTACTCACAGAGCAACCAATCAAAAGCCTGGGGAGGCAGTGCACTGCTGAGCTTTCCGATAAGCAGATGGGGAAAGCTGTCATGAAGCAGCTCTCAGATGGCCTGGCGAGGATCGACCAAAGCCAACTCCCGGGGAAGTACAAGGTCTGGTGCTACCAATTCACTCTCTACCAGAGAGTAATGTGGCCCCTGAAAATGAGCGAGATCCCCTCATCGACCGTGAGTAAGATGGGTGGGAAAGCCAACTCATTCATCCGAAAGTGGTTGGGGCTGGAACGGTGCCTCTCTGACACTGGCCTGTTCGGGAGAAACATGCTCCAGCTACCATTGAAATCACTGCAGCTGGGCTACAGGCAAGAAAAGACTGGTGAAAAAGTTGGTGCTTGAGCTTTGGGAAGTCCACAGACGAGTCAGTGAGGAAAGCCAATGCCAGGGTCCTAACTGGCCGCAAGTGGAATGCCCAGACAGAGGTCGACCAAGCTGTCAGTCGGCTGCAACACAAGGAAATCGTGGGAAGAGTCCAGGTAGGAAGAGCAGGCCTAGGATGGGGAGATGCACCACGCTTCTGGTCCAAGGCCCACCGCAAGGAAAGGAAGGAGATGGTGGTGGCGGAGGTCACAAGGATGGAGGAAGACCGCTACAAGATCAAGGCCGTGTCTCAGGGTCGGCAAGGAAGCTGGACAACCTGGGAGGGAATCTCAAACAGAAACATCAGTTGGTCAGACATATGGAAGATCCCACAGGCAAGACTCAGCTTCCTTATCCGCTCAACGTATGACACGCTTCCCTGTCCTCGGAACCTCTGCCAGTGGTTCGGAAAGGAGGAATGTTGTGCACTCTGCAGTGCTCCCAGCGCAAGCCTCCAGCACATCCTGTCAGGGTGCAAAATCACGCTCTCTCAGGGCCGCTACAGATGGCGCCATGACCAGGTCCTGAGAAAGCTAGCCGAGGTGCTGGAGGAGTGCAGACAGGGTAGCAGAATACCATCGCCTGCAGAGGACTCTACCATCTTTATTGCGGAAGGAGGAATTGGACGCATCAGGCAAAAAGAAACAACAAGGCCCTTCACTCCCGGCCAGGAGTGGAGCATGAAGGTTGACTTGGATAGAAAGCTTCACTTTCCCACAGAGATCACCACCACATCTCTCCGGCCAGACATAGTGGCTTGGTCTGCAAAGGCAAGAGCGGTAGCTCTCATAGAGCTCACGGTACCATCGGAGGAACGGATTGAGGCTGCCTTTGAACGGAAAAAGGCCAAGTACACCGAACTGGCTGCGGAGTGCCGGGAGGCGGGCTGGAAGACTTCCATATATCCAGTGGAAGTTGGATGCCAAGGCTTTTTGGGGTTGTCGACCATACGCCTTCTGAAAGATGTGGGAGTCACTGGAGGAAGGCTAAAGAAGGCAACAAAGGAGCTGGCAGAGGAGGCAGAAAAAGGTAGCTTTTGACTCTGGCTGCGGAGGAAGGACAGGAGCTGGGGGAATAACAACTAACCCCCAGAAAACAGCCGCAGGGATAACATCTATCAGCTGCAGGGGGTGACAGGGAGACGTCCCTGTCACTGCCCCGCCACCGGAGACGTTTCGGGATTAAAGGGGCGAAACGTTGATGACACGGTGGTTCCCGACTGATGACCCTGCAGCTGACCCATGGGCACTGGAGGAGGTGCGACAGGCAGCAATGCCCAGCAGGATGTAACACCTTCCTGTACAAATCCAGTCCATTGTTTCAGATTTTGACACATATTTCTCATTTTCATATGTAATCATCACATTTCAGACAACTTGCAATGCAAAAATTCTTTCTCTTAGCTTGAATAAACTACTGTGAAAGTTTCAAATTGATATCTCATAGTTACATTTTTTACCCCATTCACCAAGTATCTCCTATATTGTCTCCCTGTGGAAAAATGAATGGGAAACCTCTAATTTCACCTTGAATTTTTTTTTCCACTAATGTAAATCTTCAGATTTTTAATGTCACTTCGACATACCTAGGGATTACAAAAAAACTTGGGATGATTCCTATGTCCCGGGTCAAACATTAGATTCACAGGCCTACATTAGTACTCTGACTATTTATGGTGCAGTGCATTTGCCCAGTGCGTCATTCAGTAATATCATCACCAATCTGTTTACCTAAGCACGTTTTAAACAGTCAGCCGACAGTGATGTAATTCATACAGTCTGTTGGGCAACCTGCTGAACCTACCTGCTGGTGTTTTCCGTCCAGTCATTTACTTAGTAGGTTGCCAAATCACCTGCTGTAAGGGCACAGGTGGCAGACGTACAACAAAGTAATCTCAAATGAATAGCAGGAAGTGATGAAGGGTTATAGCATGGCAACCGCTGCTGATGGCAGGTTTCCCAGCACAACTCATGATGTCCTGCTGTTGGATTTTCACAGTATTTCAAAACCCGGTTGACCCACCAAATATGAGAGCACGGAAGATTTAAAAAAGTAGGCAAAGAATCACAACATACATGGAGTATAATACAGTTCAGACAAAAGAGAATGATAAAGACTTCAAGAACGGGGTTGCTAATAAACAAAGACCCAAATTGGAGTGGAACTCCAGGTGCATTGGAAATATTGGACCCCTTGAATGATTTCAGATTTAGCAATACAATATAAGTATACTAATAATAGCTTTCAATGGGTTTCTGTCAGTTCCCTTTCCCCTGCTCAACCAACTGAGACATGGGAACAGTGGGGAATGACACTGAGTGAGAAGTGAGAAGAGGGTGTGCCCAGAGAAGAACCAGGGGCTGCAGTCATGATGTTCATGGCATGTTCATATTTCTTTCTGCATTTTATTTCAGGTTTTGTTCTCAAAGGTGGAGCCGCACCCACAGCTCTGTATGAAGGTGAGGAGAGGGGGCTGATAGTGTTTCACATGTCATGCCGATACTGACCAGCCGTCTTCTTCGTGTGAGTCACTCCCAGACTGCTGACTCATCCTAAGTGTGTACTTTTTTGTCATCCATCAGTTTTCCACAAAAACGGGGTCTTGGATAAGGTGTCCCTTTGCTGGCAGCGATTGTACAGGTAATCCTATTGTGATGCTCACCTACCTCACCTTCATGACAATAACAGTCTGATATTCTGTCTGTGTGGGAGGTATGATAGATACTCTAATGATGGGGGTTTCTTTCATTTTACTTTTACACACTCTGTAACCTGGTCGTGTCCTGTAGCAACATGCGGTCACATCACTGGAAAAAAAAGACATGACGGAACCAGAATGATTTTCATCTACTCCTCCTTTGCTTTCAGCATGGCACATAGACGAATTGAGGGTGAACGGCAAGACGCAACTTGTGGTGACCTCAAAGAACACGCCGACACTTCTTCTTAGTTTGTGTACAAGGACCGGACCCTTGGCATGTGAAGAACACAAAGATGTAATCATCGTCAATGTTGTGAGTTTCAGATGTCCTCCAGATTACTAACTGATACAAATCTACACGTGCTAATTTAGCGCAAGTAAACAACTTTCTCTTTTCACTTGAAACGTTCACGTGGAAAGGATATTTGAATGTGGTCTGGCCCATTCTAAGTTAGCCAACATGCTACAAGTATGTACGTGTTGCCAGAAATGATTGGCAGTCATGCAAAGTTTGTGGTTTGTCTAAGGGAAATAATGTGGTTTCAGTTTTGCATGCAGGTACGTACATTTGATGCACTTGTATCCTGAAATATAATGAATTTGTGTGTTGACATCTACATTAACAGACCAAACCTCAGATGGTGGTGCCCAAACTAGACTTGACAACGTGTGGTCAGAATTGCTGCATTCAGGTCAGTTTCACATTTTCTACTTGACAGGCTGAATCTGAATCACAAGTTTGAAAGTGAATCCATCTATATACCGGTATAACATGTCAAGTTCTGTTCTCATAGGCACGAAGAATTGATGTGAAGTATGCAGCTAAAGTTCTCCTCTGTGACTTCAAGTCACGTAAGTTCAGTTATCCCCCGAAACCTTGTGGAACATTTTTCTAAATGTTTTTGACTGCTTCGACATGTAAAATGGTATCCCAGCAACAAGTCTTTGTGGTTTTGTTTACAAAGATAGTAATATAGGGGACTGACACCATTCCTCACTCTTATCAGATACGGGTACAAAGTTTCGTTGCTCATGGCGCAACGTGTATAAAGCTCTAAATGTTCCTTGAGGAAATATGTGTTGATGGTTGTTGTGGTGTTTTCGGAGTCCTCCCCTGTGCTACGTGAGGCAGCCGCGTGGGTGTGTCGAGGGTGTGGTTGAGGTCAGGGTTTACCCTTTTCTGACAGGGCTGACTCAGTGTCATAGGCAAACAAAAGCTCACGAGTGTTTTATTGTACTACGTATTGTCACCTGAGATTTGAATGGAAGATTTGATATTTTTAGATCTGATTTACTACTGTAGGAGTCACATGTCAGTTATTTAAAGAATGCACTTATCAGAATGGGAATGAGAAGAAGAATTAAAAAAAACATTAGTAACAGCATTTACATCATATTCTGAAACAGAAGCTCAGCATTACATTACATTACATTTGACACCCGCTTTTTAACCAAAGCGACTTAATGGAGGACATAGCCTACAACACTTGCAGATACATAGTGCACAGGAAATGTAACAGAACAATAAGTGCAGATGTCGAGTAGGGTTACACATAAGCACAGGGTTAAGTAGAGTGAACACAACACAACATGCCACGGAATGTACCCCAGGACTGGACCAGCTTAAGCATTTATGCAGTAACTAGTCACGAAAGAGAAGAGTCTTTACTTGCTTCTTGAGAGTTGGGAGAGATGTGCCTGGTCTTGCTGCCTCTGGGAGTTTGTCCCACCACTGAAGGACAGTGGCAGAAAACAGTCTTGACAGTTAACAGTCCTACAGACCCCTCAAGGCCCTAAAGACCCATTCTAACTTGGATATCATGTCTAATTTCCCTGTGCACTGCACTGTATGTACATAATGTTTTTTGTCTATTTCCATGTGTGTGTTTTAATATAAAGTGAACTGGTGCACCCATGAGTTACAGCAGGCCTATGCAAGTCAAGAAGCATCCAATTTAAAATGCTTTGAACTGACTTAAAACTTAATCAAGTTCAATGGATTTTTTGTGTCTTGTCTTATTTCACGTAGTCCACAAAAGCCCAGTGATATTTGTATTCTTTCAGCTGAGCTTGAATTGCTCTGACTTACAGTATTGCCATCCATGTCGTTACAGCTGACATCATGGAGGCTACAGCCCCTCTGGTCTCCTCTCGCCCCTGGCAGAGTGTCTGGGTTGTCGCCCCGGCCGTTGGCGTGCTGACTGCGCTGCTTGTGTCCACCCTTTTGGTTGGCGCTGCCATCACAGCCATCACAGGTGCTAACACATCTCACACACTGAACATTTATTGCAGTGATGTGGAAACTAATTTATTTGAACATTTAAATGCAGTATTGTTGGTTCATTTCTAGATGGTATACTGACAAATGTGATATAATTGTGTAGTTTACCAGAAGAGGAGCACAAAGAGGGCGTGCCATGTCACTGCAAGTCAACACAACACTGGTAGGTAGTCATATCTTAGAAACTTAAACTCGCGCCAACAAATCCATTTCATAGGACTAGGTGTTACTTGCTATTCCTTATTAGATACGGTATGTACCTAAGACATCGATGAGACAGTGTGTCGTTCAAATCAGTGACGGGATCCTTTTGATCCATGATGTAATCATATGGTAATGGTTGTTTTCTCAGGCTTGATGTCTACACATCTGGTCACTCCAGGTTCAGCAAAGCAGTTTTCTCCTCAGAACATGTTTGTGGTGTCCACCCACTGTTATTACCCAACGACTGAAGACGCACCTCATTTTGAGAACAGCGAGAAAACAAATCTGCTGAACTGGGTAAAAAAAGACTCAATGATTTAGTTACATGGTGACTTCAAAAGGGTTAAATTGTGGTCTGAGCCTCTCAGGGGAAGTGACAAACTGTCCTTCAAGCGTCAAATAAGTCCTTTTGCCTACAACTAAACTTTTTTTTATATAAGATGAACTGTATGAATGAGAATCGTCACAACTTATATGATGCATGTATGTATATGGACCTTGAACGGTGTTCTTTCAATGACTACAAAAGATCCAATGCTTTACTGAAACCAGAGTTGGCTGATAACCTGAGTGTGTACCTTGTTAGTATTTTAGTGAGTAGTAGTTGTCAAGCATTAGTTGGCATTCCCAAATAATTGGACTGCTTGAATTGCTAGATATTTGCTTACGGCTTGTTATGTAAGAGGTGAATTAAGTTGCAGAATTGAGTGCTTGGTGTGATAGTCTGAACGAATATATTAATGACACATGTACAGAAGCGTTGGCACTGCCATTTGTATTGTAAGATGTATATTTTTGTACCCTGTTTTGATGTCATATTTATTTATTCATGTATTAATGTTAGGTCATCTCAGGACGTTGGGGTACCATTTGATTTGTTAAGTTCTAATATCACAATGCTACATCTTATAAGTGTCTCATCGAAGACCAGATCACCCTCTGAGAACTTTGAAATGAAAGCAGATTGACCAGAATGATCTCAGAGCTTTGTAGTCACAATAGCTAGGCCAAATAACGTTAGCCTAATAACTGTCAAGTGAAAAGGCATAACAGCAGGTGTTGGCAATCTAAGCCATGTGTTTCCATGCACATAAATCAACCAAAGGACAATGTAGAAGGTTTAACATAATGCGCCAAAGGGAAGACGGCATTGACCCTGCCGACAATTTGGGAAACGGAATGGATCCTGCCAATGTTTTGCATTTGATATTGTTATGTGGTTATATACTACTGTATTGTTCTACAAACCCCAACTCCGATGAAGTTGGGACGTTTGGTAAACAGTGAATAAAATCAAAATGCTATCATTTTCAAAACATTCAATCTATACATTAGATGGAGAATAGTGAAAAGACAACATATTAAGTGTTAAAACCGAGAAAAAATATTGTTTTGGGGGACATATGTACTCATTTTTAATTTGATAAATCCAACACGTCTCAAAAGAGTTGGGACGGGGACAATAAATGGCAGCAAATGTCGAGGAAGACTAAAAACAAAACAAAAGACAACACTTAACAGTTAAATACATTAACCGATTGATGAATTTATATAAAAAACAGTGTTAATTCCTATCTTGGACATGATTTCACCAGCTGAAATGGTGGGTGTATTCCTTGTCATGTTTTGCAATGTTTTCCTTTCTGTAGTGCTTACAGTGTGACAGTTCTTGACCAAAAGACCACCATTTTATCACCTGCTGGTCCTTATGATGGAGCCAAACTGTTAAAACCTAGTAGAGAATGCAATTTGACCTTACTATGTGGCAGTAATCGAATATCTCCCTTCAAAATATAATGCATGAGTGGCTTTTCATGCTGTTTAAAACCCATTTATACCATTCAGCACTGTATTTAACTCTACAGATGAGTGAGAACATTTTAACCAATGCACTACTCCACCTGCATGCCATCATTGAGGCTGACTTTTGAAGTTAGCACTAACACAAGTTGGATGGTCCATTTTCACTGTAGTGCAGGATGTGCAATGCTCTATTATTGTCAAAAAGAATGGACTTCTACAACCTCTGCCGATTTCTGTAAGCAAAGGACAGTTTCCCATGTCTTCTGGGTCTATTTCAAGTGAGCTCAGGTGCTTAGGAGAATGTTACACCCCTGTATCATTTGCACGCATTAAGCATTCTTAATATGGTCAATTTTCAATAGCTCTAATTCCTGGAGTGCTAGAGTGAGACTACAGCCAATATATATTTCATGATGTCATGAACCTATACAATGATTTTAGTAACAAAAATATGTCTTATATACACTCAATCGTGGTAAATCAGAGGGAATTCAAAAATGTATGTAATAACTATGGTAATTATTCCCTTTGCATCTTTAATTCTGAGTGACTCACCCTCTCTGTGATGATCTTATACCTGGACACCTATATTGTCCGTCAGTACAATTCATTTTGAAATGTTCTTCTTTGTTGTTTTATCTTATTTGGATGTTTACTAAATTTCACTGATCCCCGTCCCAACTTATTTGAGACGTGTTGGATTTATCAAATTAGAAATGAGTACATATGTCCCCCAAAACAATATTTTTTCTCGGTTTTAACACTTAATATGTTATCTTTTCACTATTCTCCATCTAATGAATAGATTGACTGTTTTGGAAATGATAGCATTTTGATTTTATTCACTGTTTACCAAACGTCCCAACTTCATCGGAGTTGGGGTTTGTATGTCTTTACATGCATATTTATTTGTAACTCAGTGGTAAAATTCTGCATCATTTGCATCATTCCAGCTAGGCAGGATTAGTTTTCTGCGTGTGGAGTCATGTAGACTAGTAGACAGGGCTAGGCACTCTGAGTGGGCAGGGGAGTATCCCTGTCATAGTGCCTGCCAGAGTTCAGACCACACCTGCATCTGTCACATCAAAGACAGTATTTGTCTCTTACACTGACAGATCCCTTAAACTGACAGATCCCTTTGTACTTGGTCCCTAAACACACAAGTAGCTTAGTGCTACTGACTACCAAAAACAGGGCCTTTGTACGTCCCCTGAATGCTGAGCCATTACAATGTTCAGGCTTTAATTTTTTTTTCAACTCATAGATTCTGTAGATGTTGGCTGTTGTATTATTGGTTCATAATACTTGAGCCTGACTGAGACCTATACGCATGTTATCTGAAACCATGTAAACTGTCAATAAAATAAGATCTGATAAAGCATTGGTCCTTGTCCATAGTTTGACATTCACACTTAAACGCCTGACTCAGTGGAGTAATGATGAAATTGCGACACACACACACACACACACACACACACACACACACACACACACACACACACACACACACACACACACACACACACACACACAAGAGAGAGAGAGAGAGATTTCAAAAGAACAAGTGTATAAATGCTGAAAAAGAACACGTGTCGTATTGCCACTGTTGAGTGTGCTCTTTACATAAAAAATATGGCAGCAACAACAGGGTTGTGCAAGTGAAAAGTGAAAGCCCACCTGAGAAACTCCAACTCCCATTGTCATTGTGTCACAGCACACAAGTGCACACTGCACACAATGAAACTGCATTTATGCCTCACCCATTTATACCAGCCCCCAATGGCACCCCAAGGGAGCAGTGATCAGGGTACCTCAGTCATGGAGGGGGATGGGGGAGAGCACTGGTTAATTACTCCCCCCATCAACCTGGCGGACAAATTGTTTCAGAATTTGTTCCATTAACTTGTCTTCTTTCAAAATAATGATAGGAAAATATCAAGTCAAAAGTCAAGTTTTACCTCAAACTCACACATTCCACACATGTAGACGAAGGTCTTGTTCTCTACACCGCAAAGATGGAGATACAGTATGTCACATTAGTGAGTACACCCCTCACATTTCTGCAGATTTGTAAGTATGTCTTTTTATACGACAACATTAAAGACATTTCACTTTGATACAATAATTAGTGACCTGTTGACATATATAACAGATTAAATTTGTTGTTCACTCACAAACAATCAAAATACAGCCATTAATGTTTTACAACATGTTACAAAAGTGAGTACATCCCAGGCTAAAATCCTGTAGAGTGTCTGAGAAGGGGCCGTGTTGGCCTGAAATGTCTCGAAATGAAAAGGGATTAAAAGGGAGGTCATCGGTGTACTTTTCAACCTTTCTTTACATTGAACTTTTACATTTTGAGTCTGCACCTGGCTAAAATAGATGGGTGTGAGATTTGAATGAAATCCTATGGAGAGTATCATGATCTGCTTCAGTAGTCACAGTGCATGTTGACATACATGCTTCTTTAGGTGTAATTCAGATTTCCAATGTTGACAGCATTCATACATCCCCAAACCAAGTCAGTCCCACTTCCATGCTTGACTAGCCAGATGATACACTTTTTTTTGTAAGTCTCAAGAGAGATGAACAGACCAAAGATATGGATCACTGGAACCATGTCATGTGGTCTGATGAGACCAAGATAAACAAATCACACTCTGACATCATCCAAAGTGGTTGAAGTAGGGCCTACCTTTTGAAGGTTCACTCAAATATGCACACAGTTAATGCGATAGGGCATAATTTACTTACTTACTTACTTAGGCCTTTAAATTCCCATAGGAACATAGGCCATTGACGAAAGTCTTCCATCCTCTCCTGTCTTGGGCCCTCCGCTCAAGTTGTTGCCACGATAGCCCTTCCTGCTTCATTTCCTGCTCGACAGATCTTCTCCAGGAGGTTCTTGGTCTGCCTCTTTTTCTTTTGCCCTGTGGGTTCCATGTCAGTGCTTGGTTGGTTATTGCTTCTTTACGTCTGAGTGTGTTACCTATCCACTTCCACTTCCTCCTCCTTATTTGATTTTCTAGTGGGTCTTGTTTGGCGAGTTCCCACAGGTTGGCTTTAGGGATGGTGTTGGGCCAGAAGATTCCCAGTCGGCGACTGAGGTATCTGTTCATGAATGTCTGTAGTTTGTTGATTATACAGCTTCAGGCCACTTTATTAGAATAGTGTGAAAACGTTGATTTATTTCCATAATTCCATCAATGTTAAACTGTCAACTGTTTGTTGACCTGGTGTCCCACACTTCACTCTTCAATATACCCTGCAGATTTCCATGCCACGTTTTGGCGCTAACTCAACAGTTTAATTGTAAATCACCAGAAATGAAACCCCATTGAAAATGAATGGGGTTTTATTTCTGTTGAGTTAGAACTAAACTGGTGAGTTAACACCAAAACGTGGCATGGAAATCTACGGGGTAAATTGAAGAGTGAAGTGTGGGACACCAGGTCAACAAAGAAGAACAGCTGACAGCAAAGCATCAAGGATATCTGGGCTTCCATAACTCCCATGCACTGTTTCTGCCATTGACTTCAATGTTAAACGCATCATGGCTGTTATTAAGACAGAGAGAGTCCTAACCAAGTATTGAACATTGCATGTTATGTAGAAAGTACCAAATTTCAACTGATTTAATGTGACCCGAATTTTGATGAAGCAAAATGTGATTTTATTACAATATTCTAATGATGCGAATTCCCCAATTCATGTTTTTTTTTTAGCTGGAAGGCCAGCGTATTTAAAAAGAAAAAAAAATAATGAATGGAATAGTTAAAAAACTGGGCCATGAATCTACAATCCATGACAGTTTAACATTATTGATGGAATTATGGAAATAAATCAACTTTTTCATGCTATTCTAATAAAAAGGCCTGGAGCTGTTACAGTGGTGATCTTCCAGGTTTCTGAGCCATACAGTAAAGTGGTCTTCACATTTGACTTGAAGATCTGCGGTTTCGTTTTGAGTGAGATGTTTTTTGCCTTCCAGATATGTTGTAGGTCGCCCTTGCCTTTCCAATCCTGGCTTGCCAATAGGGCATAATTTGCATTAAAATAACTGAAGTTCTGACAATTGCCAATGCAATGCAAATGTCTTTATTATTTTATGTCCTTAATACACTGGAGAAGTTCTATACTCCTGTGTATTAATCAATGTTGGCCTATCTATAGGTGCCCTCTTGCTTTACCAAGGTGGTGGCATCTCTGCACAGTGGAGGTACTCTTGTCTCCACAGGGAGCAGTTTAAGGTTATATTTCATGATCTAATGGAAACACAAAAGTGTCTGTTTCTGTATTGCCGTACTAAATCTGAAATATTTCATGGGTTCCAAGATTTCTAGCATTGGCCTTGGAAATGCAATACTGTTCCTTTGTAGGTGTCTTTATTCCTGTGCATACTGTGTTTTGCAGATGTACTGTATTTATTACTGTGCATACTGAATACTCTGGCTGAGTGGGCAAAAATACTATGAGGAGGAAACCTCAGCATAGTGGGGTGCACTCTGCTTGGCCAGAAGCAACCTATGGTGAAGGGCCATGACCTGATGGAATCACAAAAGAAGTGTCTACTAGTTCAGTGTTTCTCAACCTTTTTTTAGGCGAGGCACCCTTTCAATTCATGAATAATGACAATGTCCAGGCACCCCAAACCAACAAGCCGTAACATGGCATCGCATCCGATGCCACACAAGCTTAGAAAAGTTGGAGACATTTGGAGACGTCACACGACCTATGTTCGAAGTTGCGACCTATATTTACTTTATTTTGCGTAAATGGCAGATGAAAGATTCCACTGACATTAACTTATCAATTTAGACAAATATGTATTATATTACATCATTTATTTATCAGCCACGTTTCCGCGGCACCCCATGGTGCCCCAGCCCCCCTGTTGAGAAACACTGTACTAGTCCTTTAATTCACACTTCTTCTCGGACAGGAGGAAACAAACTCATGTCAGTGCCTGATCAACCTGTTTCCCCCTTCCCCGAGCATGCACAAAAAAATCAAACGTGCGGAGCAGAGCAAATAACGTTTTACAGCCAATTGAATTTGCATGGCTTCCTTATTTGTACAGTATTTTGACGCAGACAGGGCTCCCCTGACATGCCTAACAACGCAACTTCCTTACAACACAATCCACTATGCAAAAGGCTGACTGCGTCAAACACTATACACTAACTTCCTCTAAACGTGTCTGTGTGCTCCTGTCTGCATCTGGGATCAGATCAGTTCTTCAGCATCTCCATTTCCTTGTAGCCCAACCCAGTTCACAACCAAGTGCAACCCCGAAATGCAAATAAGAGCCAGCAATATCGAGTAATTCCAAGAATCTGTTCAAACTGTTTCCTTGTCTGGTTTTGCATGAAATTCTAGGTGTTACCTAGGTGTTACCACATACAGTAGCCTACTGTAAGACCAATCATTTGTTGAATACTTTTTTTGTGTGTGTTAGAAAACAGAACATAGCACATATTGACAAGCATGTATCACAGTCATTGATATAGTGTGTCAATACAGAGCATGGAGCCATTTGAATCTTGTAGTCTTGTAGGAGTCAGTCTTTTCTTCTAATGCAGGTCAGTAAAGGATCCCAGATCTGATGATAATATTTATTTGGTCCATGTTCTTCTGATACCTGATCTTCTCCAGGCTCAACACATTCCCCATTTCCCTTGGCCACATTTCGTAGCATTGTGCAAAGTCACTGCAGGACCATTTTCTTCCCCTCCACAACCATACCTAAAGAGACAGCTTGAGCCTCACATGTGTTGGTGCTCCTGTCCCTTCCAAGGTGGCATCCATGTTTAACCCGACAGTGTTATAAATTTGCTGTTACCAGAATTGCAATGACCAAATGAAGTCATAATGCATTATTAAAGGACCTGTATTATGTCATAGTAGTGTAGTACTATGGTACTTAGCTTTTCAATGACCATTACAGCATGCCGCTGGAGGTATGATGTGCATTAAGGTGTTACATGTTTTCTTGAAGGAAGAAGAAAAGCATTGAAAAATGTCACACCAGTAACCACTACTGCACTACTAACACCACATACCAGGAACCCCCCCCCCACACACACACAAACCCACACACACAAACCCACTGAATCACCATGACTGTGCAAGAGACTATTTCCTTTCCTGTAACTGTACCCTTATCTTTCAACCGGCCCTTTAATTGACTGTAACCCTTTATGCATTACTCTCATTTCCTACCACATCATGGTGATGATGAATGAAACCCTCGCTCCTGGGGAAATATTGGTTAATTAAGCTTCAGGTATCAGACAAATACTATTGGTGTAATTGCAACATAATTGATAACATTCAATCAACTATCTAGAATAACAATTCCTTTAGTTTATGAAGTCTGCCATGTGTATCATATTGTGTTGTATTGTGTTTCATGTGTATTGTATTGTATAGTTCATTTTTTGTGATGACTCATTCACCAAACCAGACTGAGTAGGGTGACTCTCTTGATGACTCATGACACCTTTGCAACCCTGAGCGATTTAACTTTGTTAAGCATTATCTAGAGGAAGGTAACTAACAGCACACAAACTTCCACATAGAGTAGGCTATGCGGATATGCAACTAGATAAGGTAGGCTACATTTCCACGGAAAGCAGAAATCCTCTGACGCTCTGACTCAGATCCTCTTTGGTGACCTTCCCGACTTAATTGCTGACCACATTCTAAAGGGAAATACTTTTACGGAACAGGTCATCTGATAGTCTTGGTCATGTTAATAGGGCTACATGGGAAGCATCAAAGGTAAAGTCTTATTCAGGTCAGTGCAGTGCTAATTTCGTCAACCATGACTATGACTAAAATATTTCGTCAATGCCCTTTTTTGACTAAGACTAAATTGGGAAGGCAATGACTAAAATATGACTAAGACTAAAATTGATTTTCGTCATTGTGACTAAGACTAAGACTAAATTTTAAAAAGCTGACAAAATTAACAATGGTATTAAATAAACTAGAGAAAAAGAGAACCAGTGTGTGAAGAGGTTTTATTCTGTACAGTGTGATACATGTTAAATAGAGAAGCAGTGTGTGGAGAAGGTTTATTCTCTACAATCAATGATATATGTTAAAAGTGTGTGGAGAAGTTCTGTAATGTACAGTGTTGACTAAAATGACGAAAATGACTAAAATTTGACTAAGACTAAAATTGATTTTCGTCATTTAGACTAAGACTAAGACTAAATTGGGAAGGCAATGACTAAAATATGACTAAGACTAGAATTGATTTTCGTCATTGTGACTAAGACTACGATTAAATAAAAAAAAGCTGACAAAATTAACACTGGGTCAGTGCCAACTCTACATAGGAAAGAAGATGGGTAGATGATGATGTCTAACTTCCATGCAGCACATAACAATAAGGAAATCAGAAAAGAAATACTGAGGAAATACTGGCTAAATCCAAACATTTTACTGCTTGTCCATAAAAGTGATTGAGTCAGGTCTGCACTGAGCAAAAAATATATAATGCACTACACTTCAGTAGTGCAAGTACTAGTTCATATTATCCTCTGTCTCTGATGTTTCTGATACATTGACAGCAGGCTCAATTGTAGTAGGCTGAAGAAAACCCTCCAAAAAATCAGTTCAACCTGAGGTAGAACCAGGGCTGGTTTTGGCAATCTGTACATTTTGGGGATATTGAGAACAGTTGTCCGTATTACCAGAGCGCAGAACAGAGTTTTAGTATTTTTTTATTAGACTGCTTCTAATTTCAATGTGCATGTTGTATGTTGAATGCGGCGTGTGCGCGTGCATTCGTACGTGCGTGTGTGTGCGTGCGTGCGTGCGTGCGTGTGTTTAGGTTTAACTTCAAACTTTGATGCAATAAGAGAATGCAACTAAGAGCCTCAGGGCCCCCTTGACTCCTGGGCCCTTGGGCCTCGGCCCAGTGGGCTTGTGCAGTAATCCGTCCCTGAGGACTGCATCTGCCAGGCCACGCTGACGCCACCTGCTGTTTGTGCCTCCGCTCTTTCGCAGTTGAAATGACCAGGGGCAGAGGTATGGGGGGAGCTATGTAAGCCATATGAGGGGCCCTATCAGTGATTTTCCCTGGGGCCCTGTGGGCAATTGTTCCGCTGTTGTAAATGACCTAAAACCTAAAGGTTGCAGTTTAGAATCCTGAATCAGGATTTGGCAGGTAAGGGGAGTTACTGTCCATCCCTGGCTTTGAGGAGCACTAGTTGCTTCCTGGGCAACGTTAACAAAGTTAGGCCACCGACATGCTTGCTGTGTGCCTAAAACTATGCATGCCACCCTTTCCACCATCGCTGGACTCTATCACAACTTCAACATGGAAGTGTGGAAGATCGCCTCACGTTTTTTTGTCAATATTGCACCGTACGCACGTGTCTGCATACGATTGGTGCTCTACCGTGCACAGAATGGACATAAAATTCACAGGAGGGGCAGTGACTTTTGATCGTCACTCATTTGTAGATGATGCCAACATGGATCACCAATGTGACAAAAAAAAGAACTTTCAAAAGGGCATTCTTTGACAAGTAGGGCAAATGGGCAGGTGCTTCAGCACCACCTTGTCCCTATCTGTGCACGCTTGTGATGTGCACTGTCTGTTGTGAAGTGCTGTGTACTCGCTAAGAGCAGCAAGACTGACTTTCATTGGACCATGCACTGTCAAAAAATAATGCAGGCCTGCTGCATTTGCTTGCACTAGCTCAACAAGTCAGTTGGCACCCTGAAGAGATGTCAACCGTGTCATGTATTATTTGGGCACAGTTAGCTTCCTCAACAATTTACTAATACCAGAGCGGTTTTATGGGTATAGACCGGCTGTGCTAATACTCTCTTGTGCTCATGTAGACATGTACTGTAGGTCTACTGTACACACTACTTATGGACGAAGATCGCCATCTATCTGATATGTGTAGAGTTACAGGCCTAATGTCAATAGTACTTGTTCTGACCAGCAGGTGGTAGTGTTTGCTGCAGAATGCAGGCAGCTTTCACATCGCTCTGACCCTGTTAACCCAAGACAGACAATAGACAAGTGCAGATACAGCAGTATTTTTTGTGAGATAAAACAAAAAATGTCTGCCAATTTAACAACCAGTATTATCTATCAGTATTATTTATAGAATGAGCTACTCCACTCTATTCTACTCATGGACATTTTCGGCTGTTACAAAACCAGCCAAATTATTACTATTATAATTATTATCATGTCCACACAGCAGGGAGTAAAGGACTATGACTTTCATGTTGAAAGAATGGCCTGAAAGACATGGAAAAGGTGACACAGCGAACAAGTCTCCACAACACACAAGGCACTGGCAGGTGAGGTAACCATGCTGTTGACATTATGGACATAGCAACGTGGGCTAAAATCCATCCACCCAGGTAGGCATTAGTTAACCTGATTTACATCATCTGTACTGCATTCGGCGGCATTAGAAGGCTTATATGCCTCCTTAAAACATGGAGAGAGTCAAACAAAGAGTCTCAAGCACACACAACACAGGTGACTATATTGTTGATGTTGGACCTAGGGCAGTGCTGAAAGGCAGGCAGGCAGGCAGGCAGGCAGGCAGGCAGGCAGGCAGGCAGGCAGGCAGGCAGGCAGGCAGGCAGGCAGGCAGGCAGGCAGGCAGGCAGGCAGGCAGGCAGGCAGTACCACACAACAAGAAGGCCCAGGCATCCACGTCTCTGCACTGCACAGCCTAGCCGTGGCCCGGGCAGAGACGGCCCGTGGGCAATGTGTAAGCCCCCTTGCCTCCACACAACACAATGGAGCGAAAGAACCACAAGCAGCGAGCTGAGACAACAAGCGGATGAGCTAATCCGTGTTGTTCAGCATTCCAGGCATAGCATACCGGCGCGGTGTTGTTCCAAGTCCAGACCCCGGCGATGGTGGCTTGCCGACCGGGTCACACTGACACCCAAATGGAGCGGTTGGCTGGGGCTGGGGCTGGGGTGTGGGGGAGCTTTACACTAAACTAACAAACTGGGCGCGTGCGGAACTACTGATGTCACTGGGAAGGAATGTTTTTGGGGGGTTCAAGGGGGTGCGGGGTGTTATGATGGTTGATGAGGTGGAAAGACTGTAGAAGATAACAGTGTGTTTTTAAGTGACTCTCTCTCTCTCTCTCTCTCTCTCTCTCTCTCTCTCTCTCTCTCTCTCTCTCTCTCTCTCTCTCTCTCTCTCTCACTCTGTGTCTCATGATGATGCGGGTTGCGGTGAGTGAGGTTTGACTGTATACGGTGTTGAATTTGGCAGGTATGGGTCAGACTTTCCCCGAAGACAGCTCGTGTTGTCTGTTTTTATCCACTGTCAGTCAACCACCTCAAATTGTATCTAGGTCGTCACAGTTTGTGCTGTAGTTGCAGTGGTGCTTATTACCACACATTCATCATAATGTCATGATTTCCATGCCCTTATTGTGCAACAATTATTCATCTTTAGAAGGGAAAGGTATCCTCTTCACTCCTGCTGCACTTTCACAATCTGGTGCGTCACAGCCAGGAGACGGGGTCCTAAGTGCAAGTAAGAAAGACAGTCACCAAAGCATCTTCAGATGTGCAAGGTGGTCCTCTTCTGCTTTATTAGGACCAAGACCAGCATTTTGATGTGCAAGGTGGTCCTCTTCTTTTTTTGATGCCAAGACTAGCATTTCGATGTTGTTACATCTTCCTCAAAGTCACTAGTCAACACACTCCACACAAAAAGGACACCTTCTGCAATACCCCCCATCACCATACTACCTTCTTGCAATAGCCTCCCCCAACAGCTGGCAACAGTTGACCCACCCATACATCTAGACAAAGACAAAGCCATGCAATACGCAGATTTAAGATCTAAACAGAATTGTAGTATTTTCATTTTTAAGTAAGAATGTGTATTTTTTGTACGTGTTTTTTTTTTTTACATTAGACTCAATTCCATAATTATCACTTTCATCTGCTGTTGGTTATGACTACTTTGCAAATAGTGAATCTAGTGAGTCAGTGAGTCAATTAAAGGAAGAAGATGTGATACATTAAACAGGGCTGTAATGATTAGATTCTATGATACAGCAACAACTTGTTAACAACGTGTGTTTTTTACACTAAATCGCTCAGTTCAATAATCACTTTCATTTGCAACGAGCAATGACTACAACACCTTGTAAATAGCGAGTCTATCGGTGGGTTAGTTAAAAGAATGAAGCCGTGCTTAATAAATGCCAGGTCACGTATGAGCAAACCAATAAAGAGTCCTGAAAGGCCGCGGGCTCCCCGGAGACTGCTGACCTCAGCAGAGAAAGGCTCTTTTGTGGACGCCGCCACCCTTTGACCCCGTTGACCCCGGCACACGCCTCACACTCACGACCCCTCCTCTACTCGCCATCGCAGCCGGCTTGTGTGT
>NC_085871.1:6435928-6438428 GCF_034702125.1 Engraulis encrasicolus
CACTACTGTCACCTATCACTCACACGCCACATCAGCAGGGGCTCAAATACACAGCTTGGGCTTTAAGTGTCTGTGTGTGCGTGTGTGTGCGTGTGCGTGTGTGTGTGTGTGTGTGTGCGCGTGCGCGTGTGCGCCCGTGCGCGTGCGCGCGTCTGTGTGTGTGTGCGCACGCGCGCGTGTGCGTGTGCGTGTGCGAGCGTGCACGTGCACGTGTGAGCGTGCGTGAGCGTGTGTGTGTACGTGTGTGTGTACGTGTGTGTGTGCATTTGGTTGTCTAAGCGTGGCTGTTTGTGTGTAAGCCATGTTTTTGTGTTTGCGTGTGCACCTGTTAATGTATGTGTATTTGTGCATGCATGCATGTGCCGCCATAAGTGTGTGTGTGCTCATGTGGGCAAGAAGGTGTTTGACAGAGCAGAAAAGATAGGAGAGAGGGGGAGAGAGAGGAGGGGGGCAAAGGGAGAGGCCATGATGTGCAGCGAAGGACAGCAGTGGGTTACTTTACAGTAGGAGGTAACACTTTACTTTACGGATCGCTAATAAGGTGTTCATTTCATAGTAATTTCTCAGTAATTTCAGTCTAATTTGATGGTAATAACTGCTTGTTATTAGTAATAACAGCAAAATAACCATATGGTTTCCAGTGCAATTACACTATAATTTCTCATTAATAACAGCAAAAATAACCATACAGTTTCCAGTGCAATTATGCTGTAGTTTCTAGTTAATAGTTTCTGTGTCATCATAGTAGTTAGGTGGTAGGTATGCCAGTAACTAAACAGTATCAGCCGAAGTAGTTTCATACTAATTAGGCTACATCAGGGCCGTAATGTGCAATATTTCCTCTTCCTATGTTATTGCATAGAAACGACCACCTAAGCATCCTTGTATTATTTCTGCTTAATTACCTTGGAAACAATTGAGTAGTTATATGAAAATTACATATTTTCAGGGCCTTAAAATTTCTTATTTCTTATTTCCACTCAATTACTTAGTTATTATCATTTTTAATACAATATAGACTAGCCTACTATGAAGTGATTCAAGTACACAGACAAACACACTGCGTGCAAAACTTAATTTATTTTTCCAATCAGTTATGAGATTCATGTTCACTGATGTGAGGTTGTCAATCTGCCACCATCCAGAGGAAGTCCTGTGAACACAAACAAACAAACAGAGAAGTCAACTGCAAGACCGGTTTCACCACCTTTATTTTTTAATGTTATCAATTGACCATGGCTAAATCTGCTACTGAAATGCAGTACCAAGTTTCATCAAAATCTGTTCATGCTGACAGACAGACAGACAGACAAACAAACAAAGAAACAAACTGACAAACCAACATGACCGAAAACGTATGAATGCAATCTACCGGTAGTTATTTATTATAGTATGAATGTGCTAGGTTGGGGGATGGGGGGGGGTTAGGACATCCAATCTTTCTGAGCCTTTACCTTTCTATTCTTCTATTTTTTTTCCCCAGTGGTAATGTACTGAACGTTATGTTTATCTACTTTGTTACTTTGCTACTTACGACTTTTTGTGGTGCTGCAATCTCCCTGTTGCTGAGACACTTTTCTCCCTGGTGGAGACCAATTAAGAAGCCTCAGCTGTGCAACGCCTCGTCTCACGGTCATGCCGTTCCCAAACAGCCACAGTATCATAATAAAATAATAATAATGATGATAATAATAATAATAATATGATAATAATAATGATGATAATAATAATAATAATATGATAATAATAATATAATTTTAATCCTCTAATGCAGAGCCTCTGTTTACGTTGTTGCCCAAAGGGCAATGACCAAGTCCGAACTTGTTGTATGACAAAGTTGAGTTTTTCCTGGCAGCATACTGTGAGTCAACTCATCAGCAATCCCAAAAAAAGCTCTACAGCATTGTACATTGTGGATAATCTCATCACAACACCCCATGATGCAAAGCATATGACCGTCATTGACCACAAAATGGGACCATCCATCCATTTACAGTATGAATGCACTGCACATCTACACTATGACGGAGTGGTGAATCACCTTCTCCTGTGATGCCCCCAACCCCCCCCCCCACCCCCCACGCGCACACACACACACACACACATCCACACACACACACATCACACAGCAGTAGCTGTCAGGAAAATGTGAATTTAATATTCATTATATAGCTCATTCATTATTAATTATTTATTTATGCTGTGCTTGTAGTCATTTACTGTATCTAACTCACGGTGTGCTTACCTTCAGTACAATACTGTTGGCCCATGAATTCATCTGTTCATACATGCTTGTATCTTTCCATCCATACATCCATACATGCATTACATTCGGGTGAGTCATCCCGTCCTCTGCTGGCCACCCATGCTGATGGTAATCTCTAATCTGTCTGTCCCATCAACCATCCATTCATTCATCCATCCAATTATCCATTTATCCATACATTCGTCTATTACAGTATATGATCTGTTGGTGATTCATACTCTCCTCTAACTGGCC
>NC_085871.1:6443428-6468428 GCF_034702125.1 Engraulis encrasicolus
CATCCTGTATACTGTTTCTATGACGGATGTGCTGTACATCCATGTGGTTGAAACCAACAACCCCCCCCCCCCCACACACACACACACACCCCAAACACAGATACATTTAATCTATATCACTCTGCGCTGCAAAAACACAATTTCCCTTTTTTACTCCAACCATGCCAAAGTGGCCCCGACTCACCAAAAAAAATTCCATAAAACAACGGCTCTGACAGGCCCATTTCTGGAGAAGATGGCCGCATATAGAGTTGCCAAAATCAATAGTCAGATCAATGGTGGGGAGGCCAGGGGGGTGGTGATGGATGTGACAGGAGGCAGACTGAGTGCTGTGGCCCCCGCGGGTCAGTGAGTGTATAGTGGCCGTATAGCGAGGGATAGGGAGGCTCCACTCCACTCCACTCCTTACCGCTGCAGATGCATACACTCCTGCAGCTCTGCGTTCACTCACATGCCCACAGCACTATGCTGAACACACACTGGCCTTAATAGGGACCCCACACTGGCAGGGTCATCTGAGGGAACGCCTCGCCACACACAAAAGAAGGCATTTAGTGTATTAATTGTTCTATATTGATGTTTTTTTATTTTGTTTTTATTAGAAGTGTTTTTTTCTCCATTTTCATCATTTTATTGCATTTGTGTATTAAAACAGGGTTATGATTAAGCTGTGTTTTTTGCAGTTTAAACAATTCAGCCATTTGGTTTAAATTATGCTTATTCTTATATTTTTCAACAGATGTTGTGGGGCCTATACTATACACGCTGTACTGTGACACATGTTGACTTTTTAATATTATGAAAAAGTAAAATGTTGGGCCAAGTTATAAACAAATATAAACAGAATTCACCTAAACTGCTATGCTGGAAACCCGGGTTCGATTCCGGCCCAGGTCATTTGCCGATCCCTCTCCATCTCTCTCTCCCAAATTGCTTCCTGTCTGTCTGCACGGTCCTGTCTTTAAAAAAAAAGACACACAAAAAAAGAATGAACCTAAAACAGGCACAACAGCTGCACCACTTTATTTTTGGTCTTTTTAAAGTGATGTACCCCCACAGTTGAATGAGTTCAGCTACAGAATATATTAGCGCTCTGCGAGGCTTTTGACACTAAGGGATTTGTTTTAGTGAATGTTGGCATCACCAGAGTGAACTTGCCCTGTCCTGATCATGTCCTACTCTCCTGCTGGAGGTCTGACCTCAGGACAGTTTAGTGGTTTTGGATTCAGCCAAATCTTAAGCAGCGGATTCAGTATTCGTCAGAACCTTTCAGTTATGTCAAATTGGCCCTACTGGTGGGGTCAGACGACAGGATATTTGGTCTTTCACAATTGTCCATCTGCTAAGTCATGGGACACTATACAATCCTACTGACTGCACTTTAAGTGACCACATTCTAAGAAACTGATAAGATTTTCTGTATAATAATATTGACAAGCAAATATTTCTTCTTGTGTTGTCACGATAATGCAGGAGATTCTTCAGAGTCCCTGAAGACAGCGGAGCCATCTGTAGCCTTTTGTGACTCCGACACCTCCTGCTCCAACTCTCCAGGCAGCTCCTCTTGTATCTCCAGGCAGTGTTCCCTAATCCCATTACCAGGCCTAATTTGTCACAATCACAATCATGCACAAGAGCCATCTTCATTAAACCAGTCTGATATATGTGGTGGCATACATTCGAAGGGACTTTAGTTTGATTACAATGCAATTTAAAATAACATTAAAAAACATCTCAAAAATGTGTTCAGACGTTGCAACATTGATAGGCTATAGCCTAGTAGATATGCAATAGAGTTTGAGCCTATCTATTAAATGTATAACAACATGTATTTATAGTGATGTTACTATAATATACTACTATAATACTATACAATCCCACTGTAATAGCTAGGCCTACAATAAAACATTTCCTTCCATTTGAAAAGGCTTCAGTAAGATAGCTCGATTGGCTCCATTGGCTGTGCAGTATGGTTTCCACAGAGTGGAGCGGTAGGTGGGATGGGGTGGTGCAGCTGTACTTGGCAGCATGACCTGACATGAACCCAACAGCCTCAGGTTAACACACGGGGGACGAGTAGAGTGTTTGTTGTTGCTGCGAATAGCGAGACTCTTCCCAAGCCTTCATAACGTAACTTGACTCTTGGCGGCGCAGCGTGCTGTTTGTATGAAATCTCCCTTCACGTGCACCTGGGGGTTTCCTAGGAGTGAACGGAGGAAGAAAGCAGCAGTGGGGGGGGACATCTAGGAAATCGATAGCGAATGGTCAGCTGTGTGCGCCTCTTATTGTTGCCTTATGTTTCTTTGTCCTTGGGGAACATATTTATGATCGCCCCAGGACCCACTTTTAGTACAAACCATGTTCCTGGAAATCTTAATATCAACAATATAAGTGGAAATACCAGACATTTTGATCTTCAAATACCAGAAATCTTGGGTTCTATGGTCGTCGTCGTACCCCCCCTGTGTAGGCCTATGCACACATTTACACATTCTTATCACTGTTGCCAGATTACACATGCTGGTACACCTAAACACTTGAATATACTCCAGCATCCAGCATTTAACACTCTCTCTACCACACCCATCTCTCTCTCTCTCTCTCTCTCTCTCTCTCTCTCTCTCTCTCTCTCTCTCTCTCTCTCTCTCTCTCTCTCTCTGCAAGAGGTGTCTTAAGGTGGAAAGTGTCCACATTCTCATGGCCAGTTCAAAGAAAAAGAAACAATTCCGCACATTAGTGCGAAGCGCTCCTGTGACCTGCAGGCTCATGACTGCTGCCCTCGTGGTGAGTTTGAGGTCTTCGTTCTCAGGAGGAGTGTGCTGCACGGTGCGCGGTTGGCAGCGGGGGAGCCAAGGCGGGATGCCTGGAATTCTGGCTGCTCCCATGCTTTTCCCCCTCTGGCATAGTTGCGGTCTGGGACCGGGCATGAGGCTGGGAGTGAAAAGCGGATTCCAGAAAATTCATTGCTCACTCTCTCACACCTCTGCTTGTAACTTGTAGCTTGTTTCTGTTTCTCTGTAGGCTAGAGCTTGTGAATATACTAGAATGTGTGCGTTCAATCAGTAAATCCATCTATCTACAATCAGTAAATCTAAGGAACAGATCTGAAGTGTGCGCACATTTTTTCTTTCAAATTTCCACCAAAGTCCTGCACCTTCACAACCGATGAATGGTGCCCCTTGACTTATGCATTGCGGAACACATGTCCACTGTGTGTTTCTTACCACAATGGCAGTGACCAAGTTGCAATGTAGTTGTAATATAGCAACTGAAGACTCTGTGTACTGTCGTAGTTGTTTTCGTCCACATAGTTTTTTTCAACCTACAGTGAATCATTGCACTGGTGCTACAGTGCACATGTATTAATTGATCTGACAGTGAAATCAGCAGATGATTCATTTATAAATGAATTACTTTATAAAGCAGATGCTCTAGTATTCCATAGGATGTGGGGAAAGCATTGAGAAATCTGTTTAAAAAAAACTTCTGATGATCTGGAGCTCTAGCCTTACAGATGTATAAAATGCAACTGAGAAGCTGTTTACATGTAAACGGATTTTTATGAAAAAACATTTGGTTTTGGCCTTCCGTTTACACGTAAACAGAGTTTTAAAATCCTCATATCAAAAATCCAGCTTTAAAATATCCCATTTAGAGGGCTAAAACACACCTGTTACAATGGAGATTTTACTTTTATCCACATGTTGCGTTTAAACGTAAACAGATGAAAAAAATATATATTTTAAAAAATATTCGGATTGGTGTAAACAACACCTGAGTAAAACGGTGAGACAGCAAAAGAAAGATCAATGGTGCCTCTCCTATAATCAGCAGGAGGAAGATGAAGGACAGATGCTGATTGGCAGTCAGATGCTGCAGCTGCTCGTTAGAGTCGGAGGGAAAATGAGAGGAAACAGGGGCCGGCGGCACACGCAGGGGACGTGGACAATTGTCAGCTTGTGATGGATGCTCACGTCGAGCTGATTTGCATCAAGAAGACCTATCAATCAGGCCTGGTTTAACCAGCCCCCTCCCGGTGTGTGTGTGTGTGTGTGTGTGTGTGTGTGTGTGTGTGTGTGTGTGTGTGTGTGTGTGTGTGTGTGTGTGTGTGTGTGTGTGTGTGTGTGTGTGTGTGTGCGTGCGTGCATGCGTGTGTGCATGCGTGTGTGTAAACGTGTATATGGTACAGTTTGTGTACAGTGTGTGTGTGTGTGTGCGTGTGTATAAACGTGTAAATACAGGTATGTTAATGTGTATGTAAATGTGTGTAAATGTGTGTGTGTTTGTGTACAGTAAGGGTGTGTGTGTGTGTGTCTATAAACTTGTAAATACAGGTATGTTCATATGTATGTAAATGTTTGTAAACGTTTGTGTGTGTGTCTGTGTGCGTGTGTGTGCGTGTGCATGTTTGTGTGTGTGCATCCTTGTGTATGTGCGTGTGTGAGGGAGGCTGGGGGGTTTTCTATAGGGCTGATGCATAATGCAGCTATATGGCCACGTGTTTATGCTTGTGTCTGTTTACATAGAATCAATACATTCATGTGTCGCCTGCTCCCACGCGCATGTCAGATGGCATACTGCATAGGCCTCACATGCCTGTGAATCACACACCAATGCCCCCCCCCTCCCCAATGACACTCGACTGTTTTATATATATATTTATTTTTCAGGTAGGGATTTTTAACTTTATTTTTGACAGGACAGTGGATTAGAGACAGGAGATGAGTGGGGAGAGATAGACGGGGAAGGATCTGCAAATGACCCGGGTTGGGAATCAAACCTGGGTCGCGGGCGTAGTAACCCAGTGCCCTACGGTGAGGGCCATGATGCTTGGCTGTTTGCTTCCACCTCACCCTATCTAATTCATAAATACATGAAAATGGATGACAGTGCTGTAATTTCCTTCCATTTAGGGCAGCTGAAAAAGTGAGACAGCAAATGAGTTGCAAATGCAGGGCCGGTTTTTAGCATAGGCCGGCTAGGCGGTCGCCTAGAGCGCCATGTGAAGAAGGAGCGCCGAAATGGCGCTCTCCTATGCGTAATTTTGCGATATGAAGTTTTTTTATGAAGTCGCAATCAACAAAGAGTGGCGAAAGCGCTCCTCACGGCAAAGCGCCCCTCAGCCAATAGTAATATCTCTTCCAACTGTCTCTGGGAAGTCTGTGAACCAATAAACAGACAGTTCTGAGAAAGGGGGCGGGACGAGTGACACCGTGCGATCTATTTTGAATTTGGAGACTCACTCGAGAGACAGAGGGGGCAAGCGCAAACAGTAGTGCTGCTCTGCTGGATGGAGATTATTATGTTCTCATTAAACCACTCATTGCATGATGCAGGAGTTTCAGAGGGTGTTTTGGAACTATGTGATTTAATCAGCAACCGTTTGTGATTATGGAAAGCCTAATAGTTATGAGGTTACTATTTGGAATTAGAGAGAAAAAGAGCTTTGTTTTTGATCAGAGAAATCGCTAGTTAGCATGCTAACATTAGCCAAGTATGCCAAGCAATGAAATCCAGTAAAGTAGCTGTTAGTAGCCTACTCACTACTCACTAACACCCACCTGATATCATAATACTTGCTTAGGTTGACAAGCAATGTAAAGTAAGACTGGTGCAATGTTTAAAACAATTTTAGCTGCCATATCTCCTTCCATCCACATGAATTACCTGCTTGTTGTAAGCTTAAAAAAACATTAATTTCCAGACCAGAATGACATAGCCTACATTAATCATGTAACAGAACCATGCACAGCAGACAAGTGAGGCTATTTACTATATTTTGTATATTATGAAATTCAATAGCGTGACAGCTCTTCTCCCTTTCTCTCACCCTGTCCCTCCAAACACATAGATAGCCCCCTTCTCATTCTCCTACTCACAAATGCACCACTATTTCCAGTCCAGAAATGAAATTGGTTTGGAAGACAGCACAAATGTGTAGCTTATTAAAATTGTTATGCTGCCATGCTTTGTGATGCTGTAGATAGTGTAGATCAATGCAGACCTCCTTGGTAGGCTTATTGTCTCACATGCATTTTACATGCAAATGTACTGTATCACTCTCCTGGCATTTCAATTTCACGTTACAATTCAAACACATTGATAACCTCCCTCTCATCTGGGGTTGGGGGCCCCACCACCATCACATCCAACACACCACACAGTGAAGCTACTTTCATGCGACTCAATCTGATGTGTTGGTCGCCTGTCAAAAAGAACCACAAATCCATTTGATGAAAAACGGTTATTGTTCTTGATGCTATTTAGTTAAGCTTACTAAGGATATTAGTCTTGTGTTCTGTGAGGTATAAGAAGGAGTTTTTTTTTTCTTTCAAAGGTGAGGGGGGGGGGGATGGGCGCCAGAACTCAAACTCGCCTAGGGCACCAAATAAGCCAGAACCGGCCCTGTGCAAATGAATACATTCAGAGTCACACACCTCACCTGTAAATGTACACCTCCCTGAATAGCCTCACCCCCTTTAAGTGACAACACCTCCCTTAAAAAAAATACTCATAGGTGCATAAATGTGCAGTGTGTGGTGCTTTCCTTTTGAGGAGGCGATGGCTCAGGGTGGGGTGAGGGGTTACTCCAATGACCCCCCCCCCTTCTCATTTATATGACCTTTAGATCCCGAGCAATAACACAGAGGGAGCACGTGCGCCAATGTGCTGTAAATGCCACTGAACGCTGACATTCTCGTCCCCGAGGTTAAATTAAGGTCAAGCAGCGGAGCGCAGGAAGACAGAAGGAAGAGAGGATTGTGCTGACCTTTCCCCTCATTCTCCCTCCACAAAGAACGGCCTTGAAATAGGAGTCGGCTGAGGACCAGTTTGGGGATCATAAAAAATCATCTTCGTGCTTTTAAAAAAAAAACAACACAGGTCAAACTCTGGTCAGGCGCACCCTATAAGACGGCATATTGGAACACTCACCACCTAACACCCTTGGCAGGGTGGAATGGGCTGTGATGCTCAATAAATTTCAGTAAATGTCCAGGATCCTTCCGGTGTCATGAGCAGACATGGGCCAATGAACAACAGAGGGACAGACACATGCTTATCTATGTCACTTCCTGCTTCCACCTATCCTTTTAGTTGCAGATATTGGCAATATTTGTACAGTAAAGGGTGTGCACTGCCGACATGTGTGGCATATGTTGGTACACTGTATACGTGTCCTGTTATCATATGCAGTGCAACTTCAATTTTCACATTTCTGATTGTAGAGTGTGTCAATTGTGGGATATATGTCTAATATATTGGTTTTACACAGTACCGTATTTGGTGAGCATTTTGGCAGTCATGTTCTATACATTTTACGATATAATTAAATATAGGCCTAGGCCCTATACTGCAGTTGATTTGTGTATGTTATTTGATCGTGTGTATGCTGCATGTTTTCCCCCCTTGTTGACCAGTCAGGCCCTGTGACTGTGATTCGAGTGCGTCTGGTGATTCTCAGTGTGTGTGTGTGTGTGTGTGTGTGTGTGTGTGTGTGTGTGTGTGTGTGTGTGTGTGTGTGTGTGTGTGTGTGTGTGTGTGTGTGTGTGTGAGAGTGTGAGAGTGTGAGAGAGAGTGTGCATGCGCGCGTGTGTGTGTGTGCACGCCTGCGCGTGCATGTGTTAGCACACAGGGAGAAAGGCTCTGCTGCTGTGGCTGGTTGCTCCACGTGAGGGGTGTTGCTTGGTTACCATAGCAACCTTCAGATGTTGCAACCCCCCCCCCCGGATTGTTTTGCTGGTGAATATCAAAGTAGCTTTTTGTGCACCGGTGTTCAGGGGGGGTCGGGCCATGAAAATGTCAACTCACATTATTATTATCCTCCATGTCTGTCTAATGGGGTTACATATGTGGTGATGACACGGAAAAGGAGATGTCTATTTCTGAGTGTGCCCAGAAGAACAAACACAAAAGGTTTGTCATGTTCTGTGCTGGTCAACACAGACAGTGTAACATACCCTTGTTTGTTGTAAATTGTACTGCCATGGACAGGTACTACCTGTACGTACATACCGCCCAGGTGACTTCACTAATTAGATCATACGCCTGGCTGAAAGCTTGTGCTCATTAAAATCAGATGGCTGTTCGAGAGGTTGAAAACAATGTGCCATTGCAGACAACACCAAAGACTCTCTCATCACTCATATCATCAAAAGAGTTTAGTTTGAGGGAAGTGGGCATCTTTTCTGTCACTGATGAGTTGTTTCATTGCTTCCACTCTATGGAGAATGTCCAGTTGATTAAAACTAAACTCTATTGATTATATGTGTAACCGGCATGACGTGTGACGTGTGCCATGTGCATTACGCCCCTTTTTGGGGGTAAACATTGCATGGAAAGCAAATGCAAGTCAATTGGTGGTGTTGGTGAAGAACGAAAGACAAGGACTTGTAAACTAGCGTTGTTCACGCTCAACATGCCGAAGACGTGTTGTGTTGTCGGCTATTCAAATAATATAGCCATGCTGAAGCATGGACTGTGTTTATTTAGACTAGCCGATGTTGCATGTAAGTTAGTGAGACATTTGGTTTGTTTTCCCCCAAAAAGGGTTTCATTGATTCACTCTCTGAAATTTGGATTAAGCATGTATGACTACATCTTCGTTCTCGCTGGAGAACGGACTTCTCATGATTGTGTTGCTCTCGAAGGACAGTGGCTGTCCACACGGTGGACTGATCATCAAAGTGCTTCACGGGGTCCGCAAGGACCACTGCACTCAAGAAGCTGAGAGATTACATGGCGTGTTGGGCAAGATCACTGGCCATGGTGCTGAAGTACTGCCATGCCCGAGAAATGTCTATGCAGCAAACATTCTTGAGCTCGGGAGTATGGGGCACCACTGAGAGCTCGGGCAGTAACTGCACCCACAGATATGTGAATTCTGAGCGGACACCCCTCGGCAGATGATGGTTGGAGAGCAATGGAGCGTGGTGACATTGTCATCTTTGTTCTCGTTGGAGAATGGACTTCTCGTGATCGTGCCGCTCTCACAGGAGAGTGGCTGTCCACGCGGTGGACTGATCATCAAAGTTCTTCACGACAGGGACCACTGCACTCAAGAAGCTGAGATAGATTACATGGCATATTGCAAGACACCTGATGAATCGATTGAACAGCGGTGGAAGGGAGGCGAAAGGGGAGGTGGTGGGGACGAATGAGAAAGAAAATATCTGGCTGGAGGCAGGTGAGTGGAGAATAAATGCTGGATAGTTAAAGGGGCTCTCCAAATTTTCTGTGCGCTGAAATTCCACCGAATGACAGCAGAGCGGAGAAAGGGATGCAGCTGGTTAAATAGGCGTGCCTATCTTTTCGTGCTGAATTCAGGCGAGTGAGTGGAGAACAGTTGAGTGGAGAACAGAATGCAGGTGGTAAGTTAGGCATGCCAAATTTCATTTCGTAAAACGTGCATTTAATGCATATTCATGAACAAAGTACCCGGGTGGCCGGTACGTATATATATATATACGTATAAGATGACCTGGAATCTCCACAGGCACTCGCTGGTACAGTCTTTTACTCTCTGAAGCCATATCACTCACCTTTGCCAGTCATCCTAAAACTGTAGCGGTTCAGTGGGTGTTCTTCAACATACTTTGGTTATTAGAGAGCTTACTGTAAACAGTTGGCAACATGGTATGTGAGATCTCCTCCTGATATCAGGTGTCTGTCTCTGTGTGAATATTTTGCCCTTATCTCTCATGACTTTTCCTGTGTTAAGAGGTCAGGGCGACTTTCTCTGAAGATTCACTTTTATTCTCCGATAACTCTTTTCACTTTGCTTGAATTTTGGGTGGGCATGCATTTTTTCAGGACGTTGTTTTGCGGATAGGTTTGCTAATTTACTGTAGTTGAAAGAGGCCAAACTCAAAGGAGCGTTCTCTGACATGGCATTGTAGGAAAACACAGTATTTAGCAGACTCACTACAGCTACACTGTACACCAAAGCAACATCATGCAACATTACACCCCGGTCAAGATAGTTTACAGACTTCCTTACAAGCAAAACCAAACATTCCCTTGAAACCTTCACAACGGTTACGGCATACAACAAAACACAGAGGGCAATGGGTGCATTGAGTCAACGTCAACATATTCTAATAATTTCTCTAAAATAAGTGCCAGCTAATGAAATCATGCAGTACGTCAGTCCAGCATCCAGACACATGCCCATAATGCTTGATCTTCATTCAGACCGTTAGAGTTCAAGGGCAGTTGGTTTACCACAAAAGCAATTGGTCTGAAGGTCATGCTTCAGAAAGAAAGGGCAAATGACGTAATTGGAAGAATTAATGAGGGAAAAGCTAAAGCTGAAGCATGTGTGGCCTTGATATTTATTCTGTCTGGTGATGAGGAATGTACAATAGTGATAGTGTTCAGGGCCACTGACAGCTTTTGCTGGGTCCAGGACAAAGTCATCTGAAAGGGCCCCCTACCCAATACATGTAACGCAATGGGGACCCAATTCTGTCAAGGCTGTCTTTCTGGGCCCCGGACAACATACCCGTTTGCCCCATCTGTCAGTGGGCCTGACAGTGTTAGTGGTATCTGTTGTTTTGGTTTTGAAGAGACTCCTTATCGCTGCAACAGTGCCCTATATGGTCTGCTGTGCGGGCCCAGACAACTCTTTAGAAACCCCCAGTCCCCACTCTCCTGCCCCCACTCCCCCTTCCCCCTCTCTCTTAAGATCAGTAGACGAGTGGATGTCCTTTCTTGGTTGTGTAGGAATGAAAACGTGACCTGAGAGCCCATGAGATGTCACCACAACCCAGCCAAGAGCCTCTCGGACAAGCTCCAGGACTTTGTGACTCAACTGGATGTAATGCCTGGCAATGGTAAAAGCATGCTCTCTCACCTTTCTTTCTTTCCCTCTCCCTCTGTCTCTCTCTGTCTTTCGTTTGCTCTGTCTCACTCACACCTAACTCTGCTTGTTTCTCTCTCTCTCTCTCTCTCTCTCTCTCTCTCTCTCTCTCTCTCTCTCTCTCTCTCTCTCTCTCTCTCTCTCTCTCTCTCCCCATTCTTTTCACTGGTACCGTTTCTTCACTCGAGTGCTGACCATTAGGCCACAAGATTATTTTCTAGCGCTGCATGCTTGTGAAAGGCTCCTTGAGGGCACCGCATGCAAGGAGACACACACACACACACACACACACACACACACACACACACACACACACACACACACACACACACACACACACACACACACACACACACACACACACACACAGAGAGAGACACACAAACACACACACACACACACACATACACACACACAGACACACACACACACACACACACACAGACACACACAGACACACACACACACACACACCAACACACACACACACACACACACACACACACACACACACACACACACACACACACACACACACACACACCACAGACACACACAGACACACACACACACACACACACACACACACACACACACAGACTGACCTGCTTGAGTCCTTAACAGTGCCATGTAAAGTGCAACGCTGCTGCAGTAGCCTCTTAATGCAAATGGGATCACCAGCAATCTGACTCACTGTCTACTGAACTTCATCATACAACTAGACTGCCTGTGCAGTCGCCTTCGACTGCTTGAGGTATATCCCCGAAACGCAACGCTTCCAGTCCCCCATCATTCCTACCACTCCCGTCCACCTTTTCATAAACGTATATGATAAATACAAAATATTAAAGAAATATATTTCATATCTATACATAGATCAATGACGTGCATAGACTTAAAACCAAATGACTATTGTGAAAATGAAGCAAAAAATGGGGCAAATGGTAACACTGTTTTAATGGTTCACTATTACAGTGAATATACCACATTAGGTACAGTGTAATAACCATTGTAACAATATGTAATACCATGTAATACCAGTGTAACACCATGTACCAATTTTGTACTACATCATGTATTTTTGTGTAAGTGGTATTACATGGTATTGCATATTGTTACACTGGTATTACACTAGTATTACAAGGTATTCAATATTGTACACTGGTTATTACACTGTACCTGGTATTGCATATCGTTACACTGTTGTTACACTAGTATTAATTGGTATTAAATATTGTTACACTGTACCTAATATGGTAGATTCACTAAAATGGTGAACTGTTAAAATAAGGTAGTACCGGGCAAGTCAATCCACCCAGTCAGAAGTTATGGGCCAAATAAAAATTCCGCCATTTTGAAACTGTTGACCTCCAAACTCAAATCAGTTCATGAACTTACCCTAGAGCATTAACACACCAAATCTGGGACAAATCCATCCGACTGGTCAGAAGTTATGAGCCAAACAAACATTCGGCCATCTTGAATTCAGCCATCTTGAAAGTGTTGGCCTCCAAACTCGAATAAGTTCATGAACCTACCCTAGAGCATTAACACACCAAATCTGGGAGAAATCCATCCACCCAGTCAGAAGTTATGGGCCAAACAAAAATTCGGCCATCTTGAATTCAGCCATCTTGAAAGTGTTGACCTCCAAACTCGAATCAGTTCATGAACCTGCCCTAGAGCATTCACCCAAAAAATCTGGGACAAATCCAAACATCCGTTCAAAAGTTATCGCGTTAACACGAAAGACCTTACGCAGCGGCGGACGCGGCGGCCGCGGCGGCGCACGCAAAACCGACCCTCCGCGTTTCAGGGATATAATAACACCATTGCTATGCTATTACAGATCATTATGTAACATATAGAGAGGCCATCTCAGTGTACTGTATACCAAAGATTCTAGAGCACACTGTAAAACCTTACAAGTTGAGTTTACTTACAAAAACCCAGAAAAGTGGTTGCCCTAGAAAAACTAAGTAATTATGAATGATTAAACTTACAATCTTTTGTGACCTCAACTGTTGTATATACTCATTATATGTAAAAGTTTAAGTTAAATGTACTTAAGTCCAAATTGATTAAACCTACCATCTTCCACAGTAGTAACTGTTATCTATAGTTATTGTATGCAAAATTCCCAGTTTAATGTACTAAATTCCCAGTCGATTAAACTTACCATCATTCGTAAGATTAACTGTAATGAATTATTTTATTTAAAATTTGCAGTTAAATGTATTAAATTTTAAGTTGATCAAACTGAAAGTCTTCTGTAATATCAAATGTTTCGTATAGTTATTTCACATAAAATATGAAGTTACATTCACAAAATTGTAACCAATTAGCTAGATAAGTACACAGTAAAAAAATATTCCCGTGATGTCACAGGGAATTACTGGCTACTAATTGCATTCATTTCACAGTAGTTTACTGTGGCCATCCTCACAGTTTACTGTGATCTTCTCACAGTAGTTTACTGTGGCCACACCACAGTTAGTTACTGTCACCCTACCCACACTACCATGATCCCGCCCCTCCATTCATCACCACAAAAGAGGTAGCTACCATGTTATTGTGGCACCTCCCATTCCTCACCATGACTGAGACAACTGTGGCATGGAACCAGTCCATCACACTGCTCTCTTGTATTAATAGACCAAACTATCCATAACCACTGAGAAATTCAAGTTTCTGCAGTATGTGCAATATTATTACCATTTAATTATTGTAATCTCCTGGATGATAGTACATTAACCAGTGTGCATAGAATACTCTAGTTGAGCATAATTAGACAATCCTGAAATGTCAAGTAAGCAACACACCAAAAAGGATACCTGCTACCATAATACTCACTACAAACTAAATACCTAGCCAGCCAACAAACCAGTCCACCAGCCAACCAAAAGAGTCAGTTGTCAGCTAGCCAGCCAAAGAGCCGGCTAACCAACTAACACTCAGTTAGTCAGCCAACTAACCAACAAACAAGTCAGTTGTATGGCTAGCCAGCTAACAAACCAGCCATACAGTCAACCAAAAGAGTCAGTTAGCCAGCCAACCAGCTGGCCAACAAACAGTCAGTTGGTCGGTCAGTTAGCTCACTAACCAACAAGCCGGACAGAGAGCCAGCGAACCAGTCATTTAGGCAAGCAACTCAAGCATTGTGACAGTCTGAGTTTTTATAGAGGTGAAAGTTAACCATGTGACCAGAGTAATCAGGCATGTGGCAGCTGCAGGTAGTAATTCAATGAACTTGTAACAGTCCTATGTACTCAAGTGAGGGCAGGTACTAATTGACAGGTTGATTGGGCACTACCATTGTTCCTGGTTGATGGTAGGCAATGTCAATTATGTCATGCAGCATTTGACTTTCAATTGTGCAATGGCACTTCACAAGATAGCCTAATTTTACTAGGTGGCAATATTCTGATTTAAAATTGGATGCTGCAGCGTGGCCATATTGTCAGTTGAAATTTGAAACGATCTGTTAACATGAAACACACTGCAGGAATACATTCAACTGCCCACATCTGGGTAGAGGCCAGTTGGTGCAGCCTGAAGAAAAAGAGGCGGGGTCATAACCAAAACTTATGAATTTAATCCATTCAACTAAAACATATTCATCTGAACAACTATTTCCTCAAATAAGTTGTCAATACTCAGTATTCTTCAGAAATGCCATCAAACTTCTATTTTTTAGTGCATTTTAATTAGTCTTGGTAAGTACATTTGATGTCTCGGTTTACAGAGCAGGGATGGGCCCTTCTCCCCTTCTCCTCACTCAATGTGGCCTTTAGATAAAACATAATTAAATAAATAAATAGCGACAGATTTTTCAGAATACTGCTGAGTAAATCCGTTGAAATTATACGTTTGGACGATAGAGAACACTCACATTCCTTCCAAATAATATCTGCAGTCAGTGAGCAACCAACTGCACCTCGAGCTCTGTGAGTTGCAGTCAGATCCCTGGTCTGGTCATGTGTCCCTCCGATGGTGGCGCTGAAAAAATGTGGCCCTCCTCATCATGAAAGTTGCCCATCCCTGTTCTAGAGCATGCTGCTCTGCAATCTGTGCTGTACTCCAATACACCAGTACAGGGTGGGGGGTTCTTTGGGCCTTTAATGGTGACAGGATAGTGAGATCGACAGGAAAGCAAGCGGGGGAGAGAGACGGGGAAGGGTCTGCAGAGGGCCTGGGCCACTGGTGTAGCAGTGCCGGGCCCCACCACTTGATCCATGTACTCCACTAATTTATATGTAAAATGTAAATGAAACCACTGACAACGGTTTTCTCTTGTACAGAAAACAATAAGGTTTCCCCACCGCCAAACACAGATACCTACGGTACGAACCACTGTGTGTTACCCGGATGAACCTGCTTATATGACGTTGTCGTTACTGCACTTTGCTCTTGTAGAGCACTTTCTTACCATTACCATGTTACTATACCAACAAACCTATAATAACAAGAACACCAGACCATCCACCATCTTCCATGTTATAGGCCTCATAGACACATCTGCCAGTGGTTCTTCTTCTCCATCTCCCACAGCTTCCTGTTACCCCCAGGGGTGAGCCTATAACCCTGAGCCTGGACCTGGGCTCCGCTTGCCATGGGTCCTCCTGTTACCCCCAGGGGTGAGCCTAATGCTGCTGAGCCTGGACCTGGGCTCCGTTTGCCATGGGTCCTCCTGTTACCCCCAGGGGTGAGCCTATAACCCTGAGCCTGGACCTGGGCTCCGTTTGCCATGGGGCTTCCCTCTCTCCCCCGTGTACTGTTCTCCACACTGGAGGATCCATGCGAGGGCTATTTGAGATCCTTGGCATTTTACACCCTCGGCCGAGCACAGCCAGCCTGATCCTCTCAGGAGATGAATAATAGATGAGGGGCTGAATTCTTAAAACTGATTGGCCACAAGGGGTTATGTCTGTCTGCGTGTTTTGTATAGAGTAGTAGACACTCAGAGAACAAAGATCATGTTTAACTGGCGATCTTTGAAGGACAATTGTGTCTGGACATGTGTCTGTTACACCACATTAGACGGGCAGACAGACAAACAAACACAGGCGTACACACATACAGACATGCGTAAACAAACCCACAGTCACAACGCACACGCATGCACGCACTCACGCACACAGTTTATTTCATGATATGTGCCCAGGGTTCTTATCGCGTTCTCAGGAATATATATTAAAAAGATGGAGGTTTATTCCTTTGCCAACTCTGTCTTTTCTGAGAGGGATCGTTACATGCAGTGCCGTCTGTTTGCTGTCTGCGAATTTGTTGTGTATGCGACTCTGTTTGTGTACATGGGTGGGATGTGTGTGTGTGTGTGTGTGTGTGTGTGTGTGTGTGTGTGTGTGTGTGTGTGTGTGTGTGTGTGTGTGTGTGTGTGTGTGTGTGTGTGTGTGTGTGTGTGTATGTGTGTGCGTGTGTGTGCGTGTGTGTGTGTGTGTGTGTGTGTGTGTGTGTGTGTGTGTGACTATGTTTGTGCATGTGGGTGTGGATGTGTAGTATGTGTGTCTTGGGAGTGTGTGTGTGAGAAACTGTGAATGTGTTTGTTTGCATGTCTGAGTGTGTATGTGTGTGTGTGTGTGTGGCACAGTGTTTGTGTAGTGTACGTGGATATGCCTGTGTGTGTGTGTGTGTGTGTGTGTGTGTGTGTGTGTGTGTGTGTGTGTGTGTGTGTGTGTGTGTGTGTGTGTGTGTGTGTGTGTGTGTGTGTGTGTGTGTGTGTGTGTGTGTGTGTGTGTGTAGACTGCGGTGTGAACGTGACTGTGGTGTCGGGGACATTGAGTTCAGACTCTTGCACTGCTTCCTCTCCTCTCCTCTCCTCCTCCACCTTCCTCTCCTCTCCTCTCCTCCTCCACCTTCCTCTCCTCTCCTCTCCTCTCCTCCTCCACCTTCCTCTCCTCTCCTCTCCTCTCCTCTCCTCTCCTCCTCCACCTTCCTCTCCTCTCCTCTCCTCTCCTCTCCTCTCCTCTCCTCTCATCTCCTCTCCTCTCCTCTCCTGTCCTCTCCTCTCCTCCCCTCCCCTCTTCTCCCCTCTCTTCTCCTCTACCCTCATCTCCTCTCCTCTCTCCTCCCTTCTCCTCCCTTCTCCTCCCCTCCCCTCTCCTCTCCTCTCCTCTCCTCTCCTCTCCTCTCCCTCCCCTCTCCTCTCCCTCTCCTCTCCTCTCCTCTCCTCTCCTCTCCTCTCCTCTCCTCTCCTCCCCTCTCCTCTCCACCTCTCTCCTCCCCTCCCCTCCCCTCTCCTCTCCTCTACTCTCCTCTCCTCTCCGGCTCTCTCCTCCCCTCCCCTCTCCTCTCCTCCCCTCTCCTCTCCTCTCCTCTCCGCCTCTCTCCTCCCCTCCCCTCTCCTCTCCTCTCCTCTCCTCTCCTCTCCTCTCCTCTCCTCTCCTCTCCGCCTCTCTCCTCCCCTCCCCTCTCCTCTCCGCCTCTCTCCTCCCCTCTCCTCTCCTCTCCCTGTCTGAGACGGCACATTCAGACTCTGCATGAATTATTCAGACAGGCTTGCACTGCATACCCCTCTCTCCCCTTCTCCCTATCCTTCCCTCCTTCTATTCATCCTTCCATTCTTTCTCTCTCTCCCTCAGTCTTTCTCCTTTTCTCCATCCTTGGTATCTCTCTCTCTTAATCAGTCTCTCTTCCACCAATCCTTTATCTCTCTCTCTGTTTCTGTCCTCCTCCTCCTCCTCCTCCTCCTCCTCTCTCTCTCTCTCTCTCTCTCTCTCTCTCTCTCTCTCTCTCTCTCTCTCTCTCTCTCTCTCTCTCTCTCTCTCTCTCTCTCTCTCTATTTCTCTCTCCTTCCCCCTGTCCCTCTTCTTCTTTTCTCCCTTCATCCCTTTTTCACTTGATACCTCCTCTCCCCTCATCTCTTCTCGTTCTCTCTCTGACACAATATTTTTCTCTCTTTCTCTCTACGTGTGATCCTCTCTCTCTCCTCCATCCCTCCCTGTATGTCGTTCTTCTACCTCTTTGACACCTTCCCACCAAGTGTCTCCCCTCTCCTCCTTCTTTTCCTGACGTCTGGCTCCCTTTCCCTCCCTCTTCCCATCCTTCACGCTCTCACACCCCTCTCCTCTCCTCCTCTATCACCCTTTCACGACATCTCTCTTTATGCACCCCTACTGGCGGCGTCTCTCACGCCGTCTTCTCCCCTAATGTCTGTGTTTTTCCACCTTCTCGCCATCTCTAAGTGACAGATCCGAATGTGCAGTGAATGTCGCAAGTGTCAATTCCACACTTCAGAGTTCAGGTCTCCTAGTCATTCCTACTCCCTGAGTGTGGAATGAACACTGCAACGTCTACTGTGCGATGTTCCCTATTTTAAGTTGCGGTGTGCTTACCGTATATCTCCCACACACTCACTCAGTCGAGCAGGCGGTTACGGTGAGCCTTCCCCTCCCTTCCCTTGGCTCCCCTCTCCTCTGTACTATGGAGCAGGGGAGGTAGGGAGGGAGGTGTCTGTCCTGTCTGCTTAGTATGCTGAGGCGGCTGTGCCTGCTGTGGCTGCTGCAAGTGGGGGATTCTGGGGGCGTGGAGTCTCTCTCACACTGCTCTGCATGCACTAGCAGGGCTCTCCCCATCTCTTTCTCTCTCTCTCTCTCTCTCTCTCTCTCTCTCTCTCTCTCTCTCTCTCTCTCTCTCTCTCTCTCTCTCTCTCTCGCTCTCACTCTTTACCATTTGGTGCTCTCTCCATCCTCTCTCTCTCTCTTTTTCTCTCTATCCTCTTCCCCTCTCTTCCCCCTTTACCTTTCCTTCTCTAACTCTCTCTCTCTCTCTCTCTCTCTCTCTCTCTCTCTCTCTCTCTCTCTCTCTCTCTCTCTCTCTCTCTCTCATTCTGCGGTTTCCCTCTCTCCTGTTCTCGCTCTCCTCTCACCTTTTCCACCTCTTTCTCCCCACCTCTATTTCTTAAATTGTACTGTTTTCCCTCTCTCCTTCTCTCTGTTCTGTTATCCTCTGCTCTCCCAGACCTTTTCTCCTCTCTTTCTCTCCTCCTCTCTCTCCCTCTTCGCTCTGTCTCTCTTTCAGCCACCGCCCCACCAACATGCTGCGTCCCTCTTTCCTCTATGGTCCCCGTCCCTCTGACTGCCTGCTACTGCAATGAACCTGCTCACCCTGTTCTCTCCCTCTCGCCATCCCCTCTGTTCAACCTCTCCCCAATCAGAAATGTACTGCACTTTCTCCACCCCCACCCCCCTACCCCTCAACTCACTCACACCCAAGTGATGGCTGAGGGCGACTGATATGTGTCTGATACTCATACACTTGCTCCGCCCTGTGTGTGTGTCTGATACTTACTTGCTCTGCTTTGGCCTTGAGTACAGGGGCTTTAGTGGCTACGGAGAGGAGAGGAGAGGAGAGGAGAGGAGAGGAGAGGAGAGGAGAGGAGAGGAGAGGAGAGGACAGGACAGGATAGGACAGGACAGGACAGGAGAAGAGATTTAAAATGTCTTTATTTAACACCGTTTACCCATCATACATTATCAAAATACGGGTCCGCAACTGGACAACTTCAAAACTGACCCCGATACCCCCCCCATACATTTATACTCAGGTCCCCATTCTGTCCAACCTCACGCAGCAAATCCCACACACACCAAATGTTTGAACATTTCTCCACCTCATTAAGCAAATGATAATACATAGCCTCCACCTTGAAGTGACTTTAACCATTTTAACTGGAGATGAGGGGAGAGGAGAGGAAGCAGTGCAACAGTCTGAACTCAATGTCCCCGACACCACAGTCACGTTCACAGGACAGAAGGACAGAAATGAGGAGAGGAGAGGAGAGGAGCAAGTTCACATTAGCATCACTCTCTCTCTCTCTTTCTCTCTCCCTCTCTCTCCCTCTCTCTCTCTCTCTCTGTCTCTCTCTCTCTGTCTCTCTCTCTCTCTCTCTCTCTCTCTCTCTCTCTCTCTCTCTCTCTACCTGTCTCGGATGAGGCATACAAGCAATTTCCTTGTGTGCAGTGTTCACTTGTGTGCTGTGGAGTGCTGTGTCACAATGACAATGGGAGTTGTCGCTTTCACTTCTCTCTCTCTCTCTCTCTCTGTCTCTCTCTCTCTCTCTCTCTCTCTCTCTCTCTCTCTCTCTCTCTCTCTCTCTCTCTCTCTCTCTCTCTCTCTCTCCTCCGATCTGATCATCCCTGCTGGAGTAGCGATGGGGAAGGAGTGAGTCACAATGCTGCAGGTCAGCCAAAGCAAAGGAGAGTCCAGCAGAGTCCGCTTGATGCCCTCTCTCTCTCTCTCTCTCTCTCTCTCTCTCTCTCTCTCTCTCTTTCTCTCTCTCTCTCACACACACACCCTTGTGTCCGTTTGTTCGTTCCGTTCCGGTTAGTGACGCAGCCACCGGCAACCGGCAACACTGCGTTTCCTAGGAAAAGGGGTGCAAGACGATAGAAGAGGACGCACATCATCACACAGCACTGATGACGCGCGTAATGAATGCGGGAAGCAGCTCGCCGTCCGTCAGCCACAGCCACTCTCCGACTCGTCCGACGTATTGACCACATTCCGCATCCAATCCCCATCCTCAGCTATAGGGGTGTTGTCAGGAAACAAGCCCTTAACAGGAACACTGAATACTGCACATGCTGATGCTGAATACACTAAATACATCATGGACATAATAATATCGACTATGAGTCGAGTATGAGTATGAGTTGAGGAATTAATCAGAAATGTGATTCATGAAGGTTAGATAGATAGACAAACACATACAGACAGAAAGGCAGGTAGACAGACAGTCAGACACATAGAAAGGCAGGCAGACAAACAGACACGCAGGCAGACAGACAGACAGACAGGCAGACAGTCAGACATACATGCAGACAGATAGACAGACAAGCAGGCAGGCAGGCAGACAGACAGGCAGGTAGACAGACAGATAGACAGGCAGGCAGACAGGCAGGCAGCCAGACAGGCAGACACGCAGGCAGGCAGCCAGGCAACCAGGCAGACAGTCAGGCAGGCAGACAGGCAGACAGGCAGGCAAACAGACACGCAGGCAGACAGACAGACAGGCAGACAGGCAGGCAGGACGGCAGGCAGGCAGGCAGGCAGGCAAGCAGACAGACACACATACAGACAGAAAGGCAGGCAGACAGATAGACAGACAGGCAGGTATACAGGCAGGTATACAGACAGATAGACAGGCAGGCAGACAGGCAGACACACAGGCAGGCAGCCAGGCAGACAGTCAGAGAGTCAGGCAGGCAGACAGGCAGGCAGGCAGGCAGGCAGACAGACCCGCAGGCAGACAGACAGACAGGCTGGCCGGCAGGCCGGCAGGCAGGCAGGCAGGCAGGAAGGCAGGCAGGCAGGCAGGTAGGCAGGAAAGCAGACAGACAGACATACAGACAGAAAGGTAAGCAGACATACAGACACGCAAGCAGGCGGGCAGGCGGGGAAGTAGACAGACAGGCAGGCAGGCAGGCAGGTAGGCAGACAGGCAGGCAGACAGACAGATAGACAGGCAGGCAGGCAGGCAGACAGGCAGGCAGGCAGGCAGACAGACAGACAGAGAGACAGGCAGACAGACAGGCAGACAGACAGACAGGCTGGCTGGCAGACAGACCGACAGACAGACAGACAGGCAGACAGGTAGGCAGGCAGACAGAGATGGTGATAGAAAACTTTATCCCGAAATAAATACAATATAATTCAATTAATTCAAATAATTACATCATAATTACATCATAAAGGCAACATCATATGACTGGTGATATTATAATGTTCAAATATGTCTCCTGTATAGTAGAGAGATAGCGGGAAAATAGAGGATGTTGGTGTTGGCAGGCGCTTCTCTCCCTGTCTGCTGTGATGAGGTTTGCAGTATGATGACAGTACAATCCAAAACAAATATTATTTAGATTTATCTTGCTGGAATAGATCCTAAACGTATCACCTAGTCCTAGAGTCTTGGGGGATAATGATACCATCACAAAGACAACATAATATGAAGAGGGATGATGTTAAAGCTAGTAGCGACATATACTACTATAATGATTATGTTGGTGATTGCAGGCATTCCTCTGCCTGTCTGCCTGCCTGTCTGTCTGTCTGTCTGTCTGTCTGTCTGTCTGTCTGTCTGTCTGTCTGTCTGTCTGACTGTCTGTCTATCTGTCTGTCTGTCTGCCTGTTAGCTCATCTCTCAGTCTGTCTGCCTGTCTGCTTGCCTGCTTTTTCATCTGTGCCTACCTGCCTGTCTGCCTACCTGTCTATATGTCTGTCTGCCTGCCAGCCTGCCTGTCTGTCTGTCTGTCTGCCTGCCAGCAGGTTTGTCTGCCTGTCTGTCTGTCTGTCTGTCTGTCTGTCTGTCTGCCTGCCTGCCGGTTTGTCTGCCTGCCTGCCTGCCTGCCTGTCTGTCTGTCTGCCTGCCAGCCTGCCTGTCTGTCTGCCTGCCTGCAGGTTTGTCTGCCTGCCTGTCTGTCTGTCTGTCTGCCTGCCTGCAGGTTTGTCTGCCTGCCAGCCTGCCTGTCTGTCTGTCTGCCTGCCTGCAGGTTTGTCTGCCTGCCTGTCTGTCTGTCTGTCTGCCTGCCTGCAGGTTTGTCTGCCTGCCTGTCTGTCTGTCTGTCTGCCTGCCTACAGGTTTGTCTGCCTGCCTGCAGGTTTGTCTGCCTGCCTGTCTGTCTGTGTACTGTGTGGAGGGAGAACTAGCCTCTATTTGGAATTCCAGTAGAACACAGAGTCGCTTGCAAGTGAAGCAGTCAGGTTGCTATGACGACCCCCATTGGAGCGTCTGACTATCCCTTGTTTTGAGGAGCTGGGACATTAGATGAGGGAGTGCACACTCTCGGCCAATCAGAGGGCACCATACCCAGGGCATTAATAAAAGTTACACAACACTTGCACAACACACAGATACACACACGGACACACACTGACACACACCGATGCAGACACACACACACTGATACGCACACACTGACACAAACACACACACGCACGCACACACTGACACACACGCATGCTCGCACAACACCACTTGAGGTCCAAAACACAAATTGTTCTTTTCCACTGGCCGGAGGCCTGACAAGGGGAGGCCGGGCCAGAAAAAACACCCCCCGCATAACACTGTCATGTTCCCTGGCTATGCCGCACCCCATCGCTACCCCCCCTCCCCGATCCACCACCCGCCATCTCTCACACACACACACACACACACACACACACACACACACACACACACACACACACACACACACACACACACACACACACACACACACACACACACACACACACACACACACACACACACACACACACACACACACACACACACACTGTCCCAAATGTCCCTCTCTCAGTGTTCTCTCATAAGCAGGTCTCTTGAAAAGGAACACTATTAGCAGTATCCTTAGACTCAGTCCAGTCACATTACATAATGTCACTCACACAGCTGCGCTGCGGACAGTACAAAACAGCCCCTCCGCCTCCGGCAGCACGTCTTTGTGATGTGACACAGGTGTCAGATCAGAGTGTTTCCTCGTGGTCATCGCTGGCATGAATGTCAAACAGCCCCATGTCACCAGACCAGGGGTGACAGGAGTGTCAATAAGTTAATCCAGGAGAATGTCATCGTGCCAAGATTGGCTTATGGCCTTCTGGTGTGAGAGAACAGAGAGAACAGAGAGACAGATATCTAGTAAAACTGGACATGACCTGATTGCTCACACTAGAAGAGAGCAGAGATGGTTTCTAACCAGAGAGAGAGTGCATGTACTCTATAGACTGTTTATCTATAAAGGTGCACTGTGTAGGATGGTGGCCAGAGTAGGTATTGCAACTATGCTGCTCATTGAAACTTTGCTGTCTATCGTCAAATTTGATCTTTTCATGAATATTTACTTAATAATGAACTGATATTTACTAGCATGGCCAAAGTAAAGTAAGTTTTCCAGCTAAAAATGTCTACTTCTGCAAATTCAAAATGGCAGACAATGGAGAAGATCCCCCTTTTCATGAAAAGTGCTATTTCCCCAGTCAATATGAATAGGCCTACTTAGAATTTGATGGTGGTGGTAAATATGAGGGGAAAAATAGCATTTGTGAATGGGCAGCATGAATTCTGGAAAGAAACTGCAAAACATATTACACAGTACACCTTTAAGACATGCGCTCTAACTCTGCTAAGATGGTGGTCAGTCAGTCTGTCCATCCATCCATCCGTCTGTCCATCGGATAGAAACCAGTTTGCTCTGGAGAATTTGCTCAGGACATACATCTCTTAAACTTGTTTACTTATGTCTTACAGAAAGGGCTTGTTGTTGGCCATCTCCAGGGCCGCTGACAGCTTTCACTGGGCCCAGGACATAGTCATCTGAAAGGGCCCCCTACCTAATACACACAATGTAACAGGGACCCAATTCTGGGCCCCTATGTCCCTGGGCCTGGGACAATGTACCCCTTTGTCCCCCCCTGTTGGCGGGCCTGGCCATCTCTGCTGGCTTTCTCTGGTTAAAATGGGTGCACGACAGGGGCTGTCACAAGGCAGTATGTCATTTTTCATTCCCCACTTACTCTTGAAGAATGTCATGGCTTTGAAAGAATGCTTCTGCGACTGGCCCTGTCATGTCCGGGAGTCACTGTATTCAAATTTTGGACCTCTGCATTGAAAAGTACAGGATGGCGACCTGCTTAGGCAAATGAGTCGAGCGATTAAACACAAATCCAGGATGCCCTTTACTTGTGAAAATGTCTCCTGTCAAAGTAGAGCTGTAACACAAAGCACACTCAACAGCCAGGCATTAGCTGCTGGCTAACAGCTGACAGGCCCCACAGTGGAGGCACTGCACTGTAAGAAAAAACCTGACAGATCCTGAGTGCAGGGCCGCTGACAGCTGCACAAGTCGTGTGAAGGGCCCTCTCACCCAACACATGCAATGTAATGAGGACCCAATTCTGGGCCCCCACTCTCACTGGGCCCGGGACAAGTGACCCCTTTGCTCCCCCTGCCTGTGTGTCACAGGACCTTTGTACTGTAGTCAAAGGAAAGCAGCACATATGGCTCTCTTCATTTTTTTGTTTACTTAAAAAAAAAAAAAAAAAGCTTGGGTCAGTTTGATCACGCCTGTGTTGAAATGTGATTTTCCAATACAGTCAGAAATTCTCTAACCTATGAGAATGGTA
>NC_085871.1:6473428-6475928 GCF_034702125.1 Engraulis encrasicolus
TGTGTGTGTCTTCTGGGGAGAGAGTGCCGCAAATGCGGCTACTGTTACATTAATAAAGCGCCACGCTGCAGCAGCACCGCTCAGCACAGCAGAGTGCAGCGCGGCGTTCAGGCAGGCAGGCAGGCTGGGTTGAAACGGGGTCGTCTTGGCACCGCTTCAGTACGGCAGTTACTGTACCACTGTACTCCACGACTCCACACCGCCGCCTCGCCTCGCCTCGCCTCGCCTGCACCCATCCACCCCAACACCGCCGCCATCACGCCGCTTCTCTCTCTTCCCTTTTCTCCTCATCTCACCTAGCCTCTCCTCTCCTCTCCTCACCTTACCTCAACTCTGCTTTTCTTTTGTCCTCTCCTCTTTCATCCTTTCCTCCCCTCTTATTGTCCTCTCCTCTTCCCCCCTCCTCCCCTCTCCTCTCTATGCTCAAAATCCCTGCCCGTACTCACGTTCTCATCACAGACACCGGCTTACACGTGCCGGCACACCTTTTACTCTTGGATATATGCTGGGATACAATCGCTTTCTCACCAGGTTTAACACTCTCTTTAGCTCTCTCTCTCTCTCTCTCTCTCTCTCTCTCTCTCTCGCTCGCCTTGGCACGACTTATATGCCGTGCAGCAGTTGCTGTATCCACTGTACTCCACGACTCCGCCTCGCATGCACCCGTCCACCCAAACACTGCCACCTTCACTCCTCCTCTCCTCTCTTCTTCTCTTTTCTCTCGTCCTCTCCTCCCCTCTTTAGTTCTCTTCTCTTTCTTCCCTCTCCTCTTCATGCTCAAAATCCCTTTCTGTGCTCACACATTCTCACGACACATGCGGGAATACCTTTTACGCTTGAATATGTTAGAATACAATCTCCTTCTTATCAGGTTTAACACTCTCTCTCTCTCTCTCTCTCTCTCTCTCTCTCTCTCTCTCTCTCCTTGGCACCACTTCAGTGCGCTGTGCAGCAGTTACATATCCACTGTAATCCATGAATCCCCGCTGCCTCCACCAACTCAACCATCACTCTTCTCCTCTCCTCTTTTCGCCTCACCTCACCTAGCCTCTCCTCTCCTCCCCTCCCCTCTCCCTAACTTGTTTCTCCTTGTAGTGTACGTACAATGTATTTGTATTTTGTCTTCTTTATGACACTGTATATTATGTTTGGGACAGGGGGGGGGGGGGGTGTGTTTTTTTGTTTTGATATTGTATATTAAGTTGACCTCTGACCTTAGTTTTGATTGGTGGGTTCAATATGTATGTAAACACGCAAGGGAGCTCGCGCCCCTGTCCATATATCATTTTGAGCCAATGTTACTGAACCAGCAATAAAAGAAGGCGGAAAACAATGTTCTGTGTTTTTGAGTATTTGCATGGCTTTAGGTAGATACATGACACTCCTCTCCTCCTTTCCTCTTCTTATCTCTGTCTCTCATTTTCTGTTCTCCTCGTTTGTCCACTCCTCTCCTCCTCTATCCTCCTGTCCTCTCCTCTTTTCTCCTCTCCTTTCAGCATCTCTTCCCCTCCTGCACAGATTCACATGCTGTCATTACTGTTACCGGCTTACACATGCAGGCACACCTACGGAGATATATAGCAGTAATACACCACCTCATCACGATTAGCACTCTCACCACACCCATTTCTCACACACACACACACACACACACACACACACACACACACACACACACACACACACACACACACACACACACACACACACACACACACACACACACACACACACAGTTCACGCAAGCACACACACACACACAGTTTACGCAAGCACACACACACACACACACACACACACACACACACACACACACACACACACACACACACACACACACACACACACACACACACACACACACACACACACACACACACACACACACATATATTAGCACTCTCACCACACCCATTTCTCACACGCACACGCACACACACACACACGCACGCACACGCACACACGCAGTTCACGCAAGTTCACCGACAACTTGCTTACTCACCCTTTTGTAATAAGGACAGAGACGCACGCGCAAGCATTTTAACAAACGCTCTGCAGGATGTGGGCCCTCGTATAACCGCAATAAAACACATCTCACTGACAGCGTCATATTTTATACATGCCGTTTTTTTATACTCCTGCCAAGACCCCAAGAGCAAAAGCATTAAAAACTGCCTTTGGTACTAGCTCTGCAGGTTTTACAACTGTGAAACGGAGAACATTGGACTGGCCCACATCTGTAGCACTCAAAGAGATTTTTTTTACGCGTCGTGACAGGGTTGCACTAAAGAGCTGTAGGATATCATCTCAATTGCATAATATCAGGTATAAAGCACAGCATAGCATCATTTTTTCGACACTTAAGGAGGATGACCGTCACTGTGTTAAAATTAAGTCACAGAGGAGAGATTGCCTCCAGTACGTGTTGTGCTGTGACAGGGTTAGGCTAAGGAGCAATGTCGTTGACTCATCATCGTATAGCGTCAGGTATAGCCTACAA
>NC_085871.1:6480928-6493428 GCF_034702125.1 Engraulis encrasicolus
AATTAAACTGTTGGACTCTGCCTGGTCTGTCTTTATTTTGTTTAAAACAACTGCCATCCTTGATTCTGGAGTGGAGCTTGAAATTCAACAACATTACAAATTTGTCATCACATTCATGGCATATAGGTTACCTTCAAACATTTGCATTACTGATATTCATCACTTTCATTGTTTAACACAGATGGACATGTGACTTGGACTTGACTTGCATTCTAATATTTTTGGACTCTTTGAACTCGGACTTGACTATTCTGTTCTTGGACTTGTCTTGGCTCTACAAATGTGACTACGGCCCTGGCTAATACCCAATGTCATCGGAGATTGGTCCCTCCCAACTCTATCCTTCTCAATGTCTGCCTTGTGATCTACACCCCCCCAGGGGGCTGTAGAGTCCCCATTGAGAAAGACTACACAAGGTGGATCATGAGGCTCAGGCAGTTCAATGGTTACAGAAGTTTGACTGGACAATGACGGTGTGTCCAGAGGGTCAAGAGATAATCCTTACTTCAAAGGACACTGTGTAGCATATTGCACTCTGTACAGAGAGGACTAAGGAGCGGATGTGTGTAGTACGAGACCCGGCCGTAAACCTGGGTAGAGGCAATCTGATCTTGCAAGCGTGTGGGAAGTAGACGAGATGTTCACAAGCCACTTACAGTATTCCTAATCCAAGTCAAGTCTCAAGTCTTCTTCCTCAACAACTCAAGTCAAGTGTCAAGTCTTCTTCCTCAAGAACTCAAGTCAAGTGTCAAGCCTGTGAGGGCAATTCCAAGTCAAGACTGAAGCCGACGCCGTCGCCAAGACTTTAATGCGCTCTCTACCTGGAAGTGCCCGTAAATTAACAAGATCCACTGACCTGAGCCAACTCGTGTGTAAGCCCTCCGAAAAGCAGACCGATTTCCGACTGAACAACCAAAGGACAGACCGACTGATTTAGTGAGATATATAGTGTATATTTACAGTAGCTTCATGCTGCGTGGAACTAAGAGGGGGTCTAAAATGCACCTGTCACAATCACGTTTTTATTTTTATCTACATGTTGCGTTTATGCGTAAAAGGCAAAAAAAATAACTGTGTTTAAAATATCCACAAATGTGTAAACAGCATTTAAAGGTGCACTGTGCAAGATGGTGGCCAGAGCAGGTATTGCAACGATGCTGCTTATTGAAACTGTGCTGCATATTGCCAAATTTGATCTTTTCATTAATATTTACACAATAGTTAACTAATATTTTCAAGTATGATCCAAGTACAGTAAGTTGTTCTAAATTGATTGAACTACTAAAAATATTACACGGTGCACCTTTAAGAGAAGTTTTGTAAAATGCATAGTACGCTTACTCTGTGTTGCATTGTTTTGCATACCCACAAAACAGTGAGCGATTTAACCCCTTAAGACACGGCATTATAAATTAGCTGTTACCAGAATGGCAATGACCAAGTCGTAATCTATTACTAGAAGCCCCGTCCACTGTCATAGTAGTGTAGTACTATAGTAGTTAGCTTTCAATGTCTATTACAGCGTGCCACAGGAGGTACGGCGTGCATTAAGGGGCTACAGTTACTACTGTTATAATTACTAAAAACACTGGTATGACATTGTCTTGGAGGGGAAACTAGGTGGGGGCAACAGATTGGTTGTGAGTGAGAGTGAATGTGGCGTCCAAGTGACACAGTCAGAGCTGATCTGAGCTGCTCATGTTTCACTTCATTACCTCATGTAGTGCCAGGCATCTCTTTCTAGGCATAGATTTACATTTCTCTGAGCAGGTATTTTTCTGTAGCCCCATAATGCACGCCTTTCCACAAGTGAAACATTATTATTGTCGTTGAAAAGACTTAACTATCATACTACACTTTTAAAAGCATTCTAGCTATTTTTTTTATTTTCTATCTATTTCACAAATTGCAAACCACACCATTCCTACGAGAATTGCATGGGTAGCATCGGGACTATCTGAGAGAGTCTGGTGTTTACCAGGCAAGATTATCCTCTCCTTTATTTAACGAGGCAATTAGGTTACAAGAGTAATTGTGTAGCTGTGATACAAATTGATTACTACAGTGACCATACACTGGCCTGCACAATTCTGTGCTACTCAAACAACTAGGCCTGCAATAGTGCTGTCCAGTCTTAATCTGAGTCTTTTACTTTCATTCGACATCGATGCAAAGCCTCGTTACTCTTCACAAGCATACATTCACCTCCTGCTGGCCAGATCATCTTTGTGAGCCCTTCAAACCCTCTGCCACCCCAGCGAGCAGCGTTTGACATTGGATCAGCCGTTTGTGCCCTTTCTATGGAGCACCTCAGATGTGACCTATAAATAGAGGCCTTGTGAGAGAGGCACTGGATAGACAAGCTGAAGAAAACAGTCTGAGCACTGTGTGTGTGTGTGTGTGTGTGTGTGTGTGTGTGTGTGTGTGTGTGTGTGTGTGTGTGTGTGTGTGTGTGTGTGTGTGTGTGTGCGTGCGTGCGTGCGTGCGTGTGTGTGTGTGTGTGTGTGTGTGTGTGTGTGTCAGCGTTGACAGAAGCCTTGTGAAGGAACAACATCCATCTTGTCTTGAAGGATCCAGAGCTCCCAAGTGCTATGACGGATGATGGGGGTCTTATTCCTTCAGCTCGGGCAGAGACAAGACCTGACGGTGGAGAATCACCTCTTGTTTCTGCCAGCGAGGCTGTTCTAGACATCTAGGCACCGTGGAGGTGACTTCAGGTCTGGCCCCTCTGTCTGAGAGAGGCTTACACAGACCGGGAAAATAAATACTGTTGGCCGTGTATTCACAAATCATCGGGGAGGCCCATTTGCAAACATTTTGCTAAGGTGTGGACGGTTAATTGCCTGTGCAAACACTGAGGACTATGGCCATCAGTCAACAGCATGTCCGTTCCTACCCGTAGGTGAGTAGGTAGGTGCACCTTGAAGAATGTGTAGAACCTGACGCATATATGCAGACGCAGAGAGAGAGAGAGAGAGATGGAAGTACTACTGTGTACCTATTGCTTGTCGTAACAGCAGTACAAAGTAAACCTGCAGTTTTAATTCACCAATTAATTTTGGGACCAAGTACACTCTAGAATCAATTCTCAAAGTGTTAAATGAACACTGCATTTTTTATGTATGTTACTTTCTTTGGTATAATGGTATTGTATAGAATCTTCCTACCATTCTATGTACAAAAAAATTGCACCTGCAGGTATAATTTTGTACCTCAGAGCACGACATTGTTCCTTACAAAGCACATTATACAGTAGCAAGACGGAGGTGTATTTTATATTGTCCTGCAAAAAGGTGCCAGTGATAAGCTTAGGTCCTTCCACCTCTCTGTGTGTACGTAGGTGCACCTTGAAGAATGTTGAAAACCTGACAGCTTCATGTAAAGTGATGTCAGCTGATGTCACCCTGAGCAATTTGCATTTAAGGACCATGGCCAAAGCGACGAGGAATGCTACAAATTGCTCGCGGGGAAAACTCTTTTCTTGTCGTTTCTCACTCTCCTTCCACTCGCCACATTTGCTTTCTTTCTTTCTTTCTTTTTTGTTCTCGTCTTCCCAGGAGTCGTGGGAGCCTCCCGGGGATGCCAGGCTGACTGAGATTGTGTAACAAGCCTTGGCTCCGTTCCCCAGTTCCACAAATCCAATCTGTACCCAGTAAATGTTGCCGTTGAGTTAATTCAACACTCAAGAAAGTCCCATTTAACACCCCAAGTGTCAATCCTACACTCCATGCGTGTTGAATGAACACGGCGCAGCACCGTGCCATGGATGGAACTGTACTCATGTGCCACGGATGATATGCAGCGATGAACAGATGATATTCAAATCAACAAGCACTACCAAATGGTCAGTTTACATAATCACACATATTGCAATGCACAGTGATCCTTTTTCTGCAGACACAAAAAAGAGGAGAAGAGAAAAGTTTAGCCTTCACACATTTTCGGGCCAAACATTGCACAACCTCTGCCCTTTTGTCTTTTTCTCACCCAACCCCTCTCCCCTCTCTCCCTCCCCCTCTCTCTCTCTCTCTCTCTGGACTGAGGAAAGCTTCCAGCGGATGGCAAAAAGGCCCTCTGTTCCTGAAACAAAAAGGCCCCTCTCTTTGAGCAGGAAGAAATGTGAGTTTCCGGCGTGAGGTCATTGTGCCGGGGCCGCGGAGGAAGGGCAGACGGCGGGACATGCATATGAGATGTACTGAGGGGACCGACCGGGGAGAATGGAGATGGGGGGGGGTAGGGGGGTGGGGTGGTGTGTGTGTGTGTGTGTGTGTGTGTGTGTGTGTGTGTGTGTGTGTGTGTGTGTGTGTGTGTGTGTGTGTGTGTGTGTGTGTGAGAGAGAGAGAGAGAGAGAGAGAGAGAGAGAGAGAGAGAGAGAGAGAGAGAGAGAGAGAGAGAAAGAGAGAGAGAGAGAGAGATAGAGAGACAGAGAGAGAGAGAGAGAGTTGCTTGGTTGGGGAAGTGAGTTTGTCACTGGCTGGTGCCTGGTCCTGACAGTGGTCCAGCTGCAGCCCCAGTACAATGGAGGCCAAGGAAACTCAGCTGCATTGTCTATCTCTCCCCTCCGCCAAGCCACATAACTCTCAAGGCAGAAATGTCAAAGAGCAGAGGGTTCAAGCACACACTACACTGCACTGCGCTTGCACTGGGTAATCTGCTCAGATCCTGTTGCCCTGATTGGATTTGTGTTGGATCTCAGAGAGAGAAACGAAAGGGTCATAGCCCTTTACCGCTGTTTGCAGCCAGCTCCCACAGATTTAGGAAGTGCCCCTATTACCAGCCAAATCAGTCTTTGAAATACTTTAGAGTGCTATACGTTGTTAGCAAAACTGTGATGTCCACATCTTTTTCTGCTATGTAAGACTTTCCATATTGTTATAGCAAAGACAATCACTACGTTTATATGACGTTTTAATTCCAAATTAATAATTCTGAATTAAATAGTTCCCTCGAGTTTACTTTGATCTTTCTGTTAATTCCGAATTGTGAAGTGTTTACATGACGTTTTCAAAACGGAATTAAGCTTTATTCAGAATTCAAGTGAGTTAATCCCAAATTAAATGTCTCATGTAAACATAGCAAATGTTGTTATAGTTGAGTTTTTTCAGCACTAAGTCGGATAACTGGCGATCTCATCACCACTAAATCCTGAACATTCATTTAAGTTAACACAGTACTTCTATAGCATTGCAGTGAAGTTGATGCCATGAAATCTACAGAGTTTGAAAACATCAAATTCAAAACCCTCTAAAAGCCATTACAATCATCTGTAAAATTTCCATTTAAAACCGCATTGTAACACCCACCAATGTAATAACTTCCTGCCAATGTAATAACCCTGCCAACGTCATAAAAAAATTGCAGTTTAGATGTAATAGCCCGACCAATGTAATGATTTCCTGCTAAAGTTATACGTAAAGTTGGCAGGAAGGTTATGAAGTCTTGCATTTTGCAAGACTTAAATGTCTTGGCCCCTTCACTACAAATAAACGTTAACTGCCCAGTGGAATCTATTAGGCAAATGATAAAAGATCTACTTTCGCTGAATACATGTTTTATTACATTGATGGAACAAAAGACTTGTCAACACTCCCACCAACATAATAATTTCCTGCCAACATAATAAGGCAAGAGTCATTACGTTGACAGGAAGTTATTACGTTGGCTGGGCTATTGCATCTGAACTGCAGATTTTCTATTACGTTGGCAGGGTTATAACGTTGGCAGGAAGTTATTACATTGGTGGGTGTTACACAGTATTTTCACCAAGTAATCACAATCCCAAAAAGCCAATTAGGATACATGTTATCAAGTACAGCAAGTCACACCCAAACAAAATGAGATGGACTTGTTTTTTAGACATTTACTAAATTAATAGAAAATTTTGCATCTAAACTCTTCACTTATCTTCGTTTTCTCTTGCATACCTTCCACCTCCCTCACTCTGCCCCTCTTAAGACCGGACCACGTTGGAGTTTCATCATTCCACCTTTAAAGGGGCACAATGTAGGAGTACGTAGTTTGCGTGGTGCTCGTGGCATGCCTGTCTCAAAATCTACATCGTCATGAAAAAAATGCTATTTAAATAAATTTGCTTGGAGAATGATTTTCATCACAGAATGCCAGCATTCATACAAATCTGAATGCGGTATGTAAAGCAATTTTTCCTATGAGAAGTGTTTCCCATGACACTCGTAGTGGACCGCTCTGACGAAAGTTACATTTGGGGTTCTCTGACAGCGGACTGTGAAAGTGGTCGCGACGCGAGAGTCATCGTTCACTTACTAATGACTCAAATGAGCATCGGCTGACTCGAGACAGTGATTAATTAAACTTTTAATCCTACATAGAGCCCCTATAAGCTGTTTAATATGATGTTATTACATAAAAAACTATGGGCCATGCACAGAACGCCTGTGATGTAACGTGAAATGCTTTGGCTTCCCGATAAACAAAATAAATGGAGCCCCACAGCCTTGTGAATACACTGGTTTGTATGTAAACAAAGTGTAGTGTGTGAAAGTGTCCAAGTGACAGGGGTGGGGGGTGGTGGCTGCTCCCTGGTCAGATTAGCCGTGGCAGGGCAGGGTGTGGTGTCTGTGGAGCAGTGAGTGGAGCTGATTACCTGGTATTCCCCGAGGGCCACTATAATCACAGCAGAGTGGCAGGGACGGATTAGAACTGTGTGGGCCCCTGGGCCAGGCAAAAAGAAAGGCCACCCTCCATGGGTATTGGTAGTTCACAGAATGTTTCACTGTTTCAGGCCAGATGTTGGAGGCCCTACTTTGTTTGGGCTTTTGGGGGTATGTCACCCAAGAACATTTTAAAATACAGTTGTGAAAAGTGTGATTTTAACACAATATGGAAAAGGAGATATAGAGACTTGCCGTTCAGGGCACCTCTTGACTCTTGGGCCCCTGGGCCCGGGCCCGGTAGGCCTGTGCAGTTATCCATCCTTGAGCAGTGGGGACACGACATGCAAGGCAGTCTGATGGAGGACCTTAGCTCCTGGACATGGAGTACAGCCAGACGGGCCAGGCCAATGTCAGAGCAGCTCAATCCGGGTTCCCTCCAGGACAGCTAGCCACCAGGGCAGGTTGAATAGTGCACATTCCGGGTGGCACAGTGGTCAACAGCGGATTTAAGGGGCAGAGAGCCAAGATTTTCGAGGACAAGTTGTGCGTAAAGAGGGAGAGAACCAAAACACAGGCGGGGTGTGCTCAGGTGAAAGGTTCAAGCCATGAGAGGAGAACACCTCACTTACTGTAGTGCCAAGGTGAATACATGGGTTTTCTTACTTGTTGTTTGTTGACACAAAAATTAAAATAGATTTCATTTGGAACCTGCAACGTCTCATCACATCACTTACTCTTCTCATAGCTTCAGGCCTTGCATCACTGTAACATATACACATTCTATTGACTGATATCATTTTATTGCAATAAAACACTGCTATGCAAGGTGCTGCCTCCTTCTTGAAACATTGGATACATATTTGGCATTGGGTTCATTCACATTCCCACAAAATGCAAATCCTCTCAAAATGTTTGTGTCAATTTGTTAAAACTAGACCAACAAATGGGAAAATAAAGATCAAACTAGAAAAAATACTTCTAGAGTTTAGACCTCCATCAAGCCTGCTTGATGCCTGCATGTATTTTTGCATGTTATTTTGCAAACCCACAAACAACAAATAACATCCATGCTTACCAGATTAAAACTCTCAAAATTTGATTCATGTGCAGTGCATTGTAGTTTGCTATGCTACGTATAATGCGGTTGGATTGCTGCTCGGTCTACCCACAATTCATCATGATTAAAGAAATGAAGAATAGGTTTCAACCCAACCCTGACTTTGGAAATCTTATTCCAATTCATCTACATTGGTCAACAGCATTATGGAAACCGTCTCATACATATATCATCACACACATAGCCAGCAGCTCCGGTCCATGTCCTTCTGTATCTCAGTCAAGCGCGTACGTGGAGCCACGGCCACTCAGCTGCTAAGATATTTGGCCCATTGATCTGGGATTACTGAGAGGTGTTTGTGCAAGGGGGTGGCTGGGTGCAATTTGCTTTCTTGTCGGCCTCAGCGAATTTATGTGCCAGCTCCTGAAAAAAAAAAGATCAATGTCTGGAGATGCAGCAGGCAGCCCAGTATGGACCTGGGCTGGGGTGGGGAGGGAGGAAGCGTGACGGCAAACGTCTCCGGAGTACTCCATCACTGTCTGGCAGTCCGTACACCTCCAAGACCGCTAACACTAACATTTTTCAGTGTTAGTTCAACACCGACAGAGTCAGAGCAACACCATGAGTGTTAGACTCGGCTCTCTAAGTGTTGAATAAACACTGTATATGGCACTAACACAGCAGTCCACTGAGGCGACACGGGGCGCATGCGGGCCGATAACAGCCCTAATCAATGGCCCTGAGGATGATGGAGTGCCACAGCACATTATGAACACACACATGATGAAGAACAGGAGATTACTATTATGAGGGGTCACCGCTCCACCGTCAAGACAAACAGGGGTAGGATACTGAAGTACACCTTTGGGGTTTTGAGTTTCATGAGTGAGTGGGGACACTAATGTGTCTGTGCACTATTGTCCAAATGTGTTAAATAGGCCTATGATATTTCTGGGAAAGCCATTTTTTTGATTGCTGTCAAACGTTTAAGATTAGAATGTGGGTGCATGTTGTAGCTCTTGGTTAACATGCCATTGTGCTAGTGTTTTAAGTCTGTCTGAAGTGGCAATGCTTATGTGAGACTAGGTCTTGACTAAATTTTGTGCTGTGGTTATAAAAAAAACAAATATTGTCTTGGCAAATGTGTGTAAAAGTAGACTCGCCACACTGAATGTTCTTTAACATGACCTACTATCAATGATTTGGTAGCCAGTTTCTCCACCTGACCTGTTTCCCTTTCTGTATCAACTGCACTGTATACCCCAACATGTTCCACGAACTCTAAACTTTTGTGGAAACTTATTCCCGTTAAAGTTTTAGTTTTGTGACCAAATGTTTTACGTAAATACTACATACATGCATGCATATGCAGGACACAAAATCTTTAAGAAGATGATCAAAAACTTTGAAATGACTGAAAAGATTGAAAACTTTAATTCCATAATTAGATTTTTAGTTTTTAGCAGCCCAAGTCAAGTATGTACTCCAAACTCTAAAATGCACAGAAACAATGGTTTACACAAAAGATTTGAGTTGAAAACTAAAACGTTTGTGTAAGTCTTACATAAAATCAGACATGTTATGTGAAAACAAATGTTATGAGAAAAAAAAAATCTTGAATGTTTTAGTAGCTGCTACTCAAAGATCTAACATGCTCCATTGACATAAATATTTCGAGAATGGTGCAAAAATCAATGCAATTAGTACTAAGCAGACAGTTAAAATGTTTAAGTAAACAAGCACAGCATTGTTTAGCTATATTGGCTCTAAGTTTTTGATTCCAAAATTAAAAGTTTTATGTTTTCCCATTTTAGAGCCAAAAAAAAATCTTGGTTGGTTTATTGATTGGTTGGTTTATACTAATGCACTAGGCTACCACCCCTCTGTTTAAACCAAATATAACATGAGCTTTAATTTCACAAACGTGAACAATGCTTTATATCAAGTTTTTTTTTTGTTCCATGTGGTTGACAAACAAAAACAGTAGACAATAACACAACAATCATACAATACACAACAATCTAAATCTAAAATTTAGACCACACAGTCAACAGTCAACATATTACAAAGAATCAACCTCAACACATTAGGCAATTTAGTCATTTATTTGTTGTCCATTTCTGAATCTTTTATTAGGAGTTGGTGGCTGAAGGAGATCCATATAGCCTAACTTACAATAACATTTCTCCCAAAATAGTGTCAGACTTCACAACACAGTCAGTTGTTTATCCTTTGGAGTGTTGAGTAGAGCTGATGGATCATAGAGTTCTGGTGGTCCCACATCAGCTGCCTGTGGAGCATAAATAGGCCTAATAAGTTTAAGGCTTTCATTAGGACTTGTTGGATTAGGCCCCTACAGCATGATTGCTACACTGGTTTATACAGAAGTTCAATGTGCAATATGTCATCATGAAAATGCAACGCATCACTTGTAAATACACTGCAGATGTATGATACAAGAAAAAGATTTGTATGAAAGGCCTACACAGTGCTAGCCTAACTAGCAGTAGCTAACATTCTAAGCTAAGTTGCTAACAAAACATACACACAGTGTAGCATCAAGAGCACCTAATGTCACACACAGCAACATAGTAAACTACTACACATACACACCAATACACTTTTATGGGTCTTTTCTTACCTTGAAGTGAGGTTGATAGACACATTTTCCATGCCAAGTTGTCAGTTGTGGTTTGATGGTCACATGGTGTTGAGTAAATCTATCCCCCATTGACAGATTCACCATTTTTAGAGAAGTTTGTATTTCATGTTACATTTTAATAAAATAGGGTTTCTATGGTTCTGACATGAATGGGTTCTTCTTTACACAAAGCAGAAGCTGGTAAACAATTAAAAAAACTAAAACAACCAAAAAAGTGAGTGACCCAGCCTTAGGATTCGAACTCTCAACCTCAAGATAAGGACATGCCAATATGGCTACATGCAGAGGACTATCCCCTACACCACTCAACTGCAGGTTTTGTACTTGTAGAAAGTTAGTGCTGGTTGTTAGAAAGTATTGGACTTACATAGGCTAATTAACAGTCAAATTTGTTTCACACATACTTTCCACTTCAAATCCGACCAACTGACATCATACCAAAACAATAATGTTTGAATGTGATTTTTTTAATTTATTTTTTTACTAACATCCTGTGCTGGGAATCGAACTTGAAACCATCATGTTTTGAGGCCAACTGCTTAACTGTTAGTCCATGACTGCCCAAGCACAACACGCTGACATCCATAGTCTCATATGTCAGATATAGTTCCAATTGACATGATTTAAAGAATTTGTAACTTTCACAGTTTCGAGAGAAATAAACAATAAATATCTACTTGAGTGTTTTTTTATTGGTAATACAGGATTCAAACCTGCAATCCTCTGATCTTGTGGCCATTCCCCTATCCAGACCACAGCAACTCAAACATTGTCTTGCTTTACCTAAGCCTTTTTCTTTTGTAATTTCGCTCAAAATTAAATGTGAAAAATATTGCTAATTAAAGCTGGAGTCATGGGTCTGGTGGCCATCTGAACATTTTCATACCATGTTCTAGGAAGTAGGTAAGGTTATCTCCATGTTGGGGATTGAACTTGCAACCTTTGAGATTGAAGACCAGCTGTTTAACCACTACTCCATGGTCGCCTCAGCTGTTATCAAGACATCTAACCACTCATATGCCAGATAGAGTTCCAATTTACAAACTCAAAGACATTGTGTTAGGATGTCAGTTGTACTTAAAAACACAATGCCAACCAGAGTTAGTTTATTGGTACCTGAAAACCTGTTGAGAACACCTAACATGTGTATGTCATCTGGACATTTTTGCAATATTGAGTTCTGCAGCGTAAACTTTTCTAGTTCATAGTACTGTTGGGGAATACAGTGTGCTATGTTTTCTTGAGCAAGTCAGCTGAACAAAGGCCGGAGAGCCGGAGAGTCCACTTTAGGGAGAATGTAATGACATAAAAACAGCAGGGGGGCTGTTTAGACAGAAAAAAATGACAGCGACAATCTGGGGGTCAGCTATGGCTGATGACAGGCGAGTGACGCAGGGGGTCCAACTGGGGTCCTATAAGTGCTTTTAACGTTATGGCCGCCATTGTTCTTGTTAATCTGTGCTCCGTGACAGGCACATAATGAGTTTTTTTGGTGGACGCAGCGGTGTGGAAGGCCACAGCAGTGAAAGCCCACCAAAACGTGTGTCACGGGTGCTCAACCGCTGGTTAGCAGACCTAATTTATTTATCCCATAAAGCTCCCATGAACTTCTGCCTTTTCCTGCCTCTCGTGGCCTCAGTACCATTGTGACATCACCAGCCACCAAATGGGTCCTAAAGGTGCCGTTGTGCTCATCTCTGCTACCCCGGTGTGTTTGGGGGCTTGGGATTTCCAGGGCCACATCATAGGGACATTCTCATTTTAAGCCTTGGTTGGGAAAGCTATATAGGAGAATTAAGTGGTAAACTCTCATCTTGGCCTGCACCAGAGCGGTTGTGCAATCAATTCTGACAAATCACACAATCAATTCAGGTCATTTTCGAACATATGGGACGTTTTCAGCACAATAACATGGTGATTATTATTGCCAGCAGATTATATTACACTACACATTTACAGATGCCAGTAACAAGGCCATTGGGTTGGATTCTACTACATTTGTCCTGAAAAAGGAAAAGCTATTGCAGCAGCAAAATCTGTGGAACATTATATGTGGGGATCTTTTTATTTATTTATTTATTTTGCTCAGCGGAACACCGGCTGATTGGAATACTGTTCTATAATGGAGTCATGTCCTGCTGACTTTGCG
>NC_085871.1:6498428-6500928 GCF_034702125.1 Engraulis encrasicolus
GGAGGTACTGCAGGGGTCGTCACAGAAAGAAGGGACTTTGTACATAACACAATCAATATAAACGCTCTCATTTAATGTAACCATTCCACCAATCGGTTATTACACTAACAGTATTCACTTGGTGAATAAATACAGGCTTTCCCTGTGAATTTCAAATTGATATTCAGCAATATTAAAGGTGGTGGTCAGGTTAAATAATATCCAATTGTTAGTAGGCTAATACACATTTGAACAATTATCCATTGTATTTGATTTAGTTGGGAACCACAAAACATGATATATGAAAAAGAGACAGTTACAAAGCAGTGCATGATGTCATGTTTGAGACTGGAGTCCCGAGATTCTATAGCAGAGCCAGAACAGTAGAACCCCTTTCTGCAGAGGGAGGGGGAGTCCCCAACATGACATCATCACACAATTATTTTTTAAAAATAAAACGTCAATATATGGACTCAAACACCATCTCAGAGAATTTTTCAAGTGGTACATATCTTGAGTCATTTACACTCGTTATCAGTGGTGGTTAACTTGCACCACGTTTAAGGAATGTGGATGGGGAGAGGGGGTCACGGAAATATTATTATAGGTCCAAAAGCAGAAAACAAGTTTGGGAACCACTGGGTTCATAGAAGGGTTTTGGGGCGGTGTTAGGCTTACCATCTCCCTGGAGAAAAAAAATAAGGGACAGCTCATTCTGCATTGCAAGGGATGGTTGGCAACCCTATTGTAGGCGGTGTGGTTGATCAATTTGTAATGGGGCGGATGGGCTGTCAGAGCAAGGCGGCCCTGACTCCAGGTCATCATGGCATGGCACAGTAGCCAAAGAGAGGCCATTGTGACCGCCGGACACACACACACACACACACACACAGTTAGGGTCAACGGGGCTTCACACAAACACCGCAGCTGGCTTTTGGGATGATCTCACTTTGGCTTGACTCTGTGCCAGCCAACTAGCCGATAACCCAAATATGGTCGTCATACAGTGTCATATCCTGCTCTTGTAAACACAACAGAGGCTGTTGTGTAGTAGCAGACATGAAAATAACCCACAGGAGATCCCCCAGGCAGGCAGGACACTTGGAATAGAGGAGTACACTGTCACTCCTAGTATGGAGTTCCTGCCCCGCAGTGTTTCATAAAAAAAAAAAAAAACGGAGCCGGAGGCTATTGTTTTTGGAGAACAGTAGCTCAACTGCACCCAGTGAACCTGAAAACAATTGGCCCCTCTCTCTCTCTCTTCTTTCTCTTTCTCTCTCTCTCTCTCTCTCTCTCTCTCTCTCTCATGGTGCTCTGTCTGTATTTCCAGGCATACTGTAGTGTAATGTAGTGTAGTGTACACTGTAAAACCTTATAAGTTGAGTTTACCTACAAAAACCCAGAAAAGTGGTTGCCCTAGAAAAACTAAGTAATTATGAATGATTAAACTTACAATCTTTTGTGACCTCAACTGTTGTATATACTCATTATATGTAAAAGTTTAAGTTAAATGTACTTAAGTCCAAATTGATTAAACCTACCATCTTCCACAGTAGTAACTGTTTACTGTGGCCACACCAGTTAGTTACTGTCACCCTACCCACACTACCATGATCCCGCCCCTCCATTCATCACCACAAAAGAGGTAGCTACCATGTTATTGTGGCACCTCCCATTCCTCACCATGACTGAGACAACTGTGGCATGGAACCAGTCCATCACACTGCTCTCTTGTATTAATAGACCAAACTATCCATAACCACTGAGAAATTCAAGTTTCTGCAGTATGTGCAATATTATTACCATTTAATTATTATAATCTCCTGGATGATAGTACATTAACCAGTGTGCATAGAATACTCTAGTTGAGCATAATTAGACAATCCTGAAATGTCAAGTAAGCAACACACCAAAAAGGATACCTGCTACCACAATACTCACTACCAACTAAATACCTAGCCAGCCAACAAACCAGTCCACCAGCCAACCAAAAGAGTCAGTTGTCAGCTAGCCAGCCAAAGAGCCGGCTAACCAACTAACACTCAGTTAGTCAGCCAACTAACCAACAAACAAGTCAGTTGTATGGCTAGCCAGCTAACAAACCAGCCATACAGTCAACCAAAAGAGTCAGTTAGCCAGCCAACCAGCTGGCCAACAAACAGTCAGTTGGTCGGTCAGTTAGCTCACTAACCAACAAGCCGGACAGAGAGCCAGCGAACCAGTCATTTAGGCAAGCAACTCAAGCATTGTGACAGTCTGAGTTTTTATAGAGGTGAAAGTTAACCATGTGACCAGAGTAATCAGGCATGTGGCAGCTGCAGGTAGTAATTCAATGAACTTGTAACAGTCCTATGTACTCAAGTGAGGGCAGGTACTAATTGACAGGTTGATTGGGCACTACCATTGTTCCTGGTTGATGGTAGGCAATGTCAATTATGTCATGCAGCATTTGACTTTCAATTGTGCAATGGCACTTCACAAGATAGCCTAATTTTACTAGGTGGCAATATTCTGATTTAAA
>NC_085871.1:6503428-6515928 GCF_034702125.1 Engraulis encrasicolus
GCCTTGCCTTTTGGGTGGGTGGGTGGCTGGGTAGTGGTTGTTCGTGGTTATGTCATAGTTTCCATGGAGCGTTCTGGAAAGGTTATTGTTTTCAGAGTGCAGCAGAGATTGTAGTGAGGTGAGTGGGGTCACGCTGACATCCCAGGGTTTTTATAGGGACCTCCCCACCCGCCTCCTCTCCTCTCTTTCCTCTCCTCTCCTCTCCTCTGTTCCGAGTCCTGTATCCTGTTTTTGAGGTAATCCGGCACTCTCTTCCCCTCACTCTCTTTCCCCATGAGGGAACAACATGTTGCTGGGGAAGCAACACATCCTTGAGTAGTCTTTTAACACCCTTGATGCGTCATGCAATCCTTTTCCCAAATCTGCTTTTCCTGTCAGATTTCACTTCCATTCCAGCGTCCAGGGCCGCTGACAGCTTTCGCTGGGCCCAGGACAAAGTCATTTGAAAGGGCCCCCTACCCAATACATACAATGTTATGGGGACACGATTCTGGGCCCCCTATATCCCTTGGCCCGGAACAACTTACCCCTTTGTCCCCCCTTGCCGGCGGCCTGCCAGCATCCTTCTCACTAATAATCAATTCTATGTTTTTGGTGGTGATACAATAAGCATAAATCTAACACTGTGCGGTCCGGTTCTCGATTCTGATTGGCTGATAGCTGTGGTCGATCGAGTGTAAACCTACACCTTCCACCTGAAGATTCTATGCGCGTCCAAGTTAGACCAAGCGCACCTATGTCGGTAATGAAAATTTGATGCAGTTGGGGTAGGGAGTCTGCAAGAAGAGCACATATTTGCACCATCTGTGGTAGGGGTATCAGTGTGATTGCAAAGACATTTCATTCCTGCGGTGTTTATCGCCTCTTTGTTGAGTTTTTGTAGTGAGTTTGTGTCTGGCAGCGGATGCACACGCACATGCCGAGTAACATTGCCGGGGTAAACACAATCACTTCCTCAACCACAACTGATCAAATTAATTATTATAGCGTTTTTAAAGAAATTTGGTCAGTGATTAAGTGTAACAGTGTTAGATAACCAATAAGACACTTGAGTCTGTGGGTTATGCTCAATTAATAACGGGCAAGGGGACGTTTACGGCACTCCACTTCGCATCGTGCCCCATTGGCCGCATTGGCCGTTATCAATTGAGCATAACCCATGGCCTCTCGCGGCTTATTGCTTAATTCATTCAACTTCATGAATTCAAAATTGCTATGGCTATATGGCTTGTAATGGCATACAGGAAAATATTTGACCAGACTTATAGTTAACCACACATCACTTTACTCAACGAATCAAGAATGGCAAGAGCTCTTTTAAATTTGTGATTGAAAGTTGATTGAAAAAAATCAAGCCCTTAAAATAGTTCCATATAAAACTGACCTATCAAAAGGGGCTGCATCATAGAATTGAACCACCAGTAGGCTGATAACACCGTTTAAACCCTAACCCTACCCTACCCCTGATCTAGGAGTGGTTTGTAGCTCAGCTTTATGGATAGACTATCGTCAGGACTGCTGGTACATTTTATCTCAAATGGGCAACGGAAAGATACGATTTTCGAGTCAGGAGGATGCAGAGTGCTCAGAGATTTGCTGGATAAAACATGTCCTTCACATACCACCACAATACATCTGACTCACTCCTGTGAAACGCAAATACTACATTTGAAGACTGAAAGGCTCAAAATAGCTTTTTCTCCAGCTATGGCCGTCAGCATGTGCGCATGAAGAGGATACAGCCTTTCAAATCATGAAATAAAAGAAACCTGTGTGTGTGTGTGTGTGTGTGTGTGTGTGTGTGTGTGTGTGTGTGTGTGTGTGTGTGTGTGTGTGTGTGTGTGTGTGTGTGTGTTTCAGTATACAGGCACAAGGTCGCAGCATGCTTCAAGGCAGTGGATGGTTCATCAGTTTCCAGGTATGCTGTGCCACTTTAAAGGTAAAGTATGTAGATTTTTATTTTGTATATATTTAGTTTATTTATTTCCAGAATGTATGTTGTCCTATCGCAAAAGTTATCTGTTTCTCTAATATACCACCAAAATCAATTTTGAAGCATTCATTACGACTATAGGAAAACACTTTTATGCAAGAAGGTGGATCTATGTGTCCACCATTTTGAATTTCCAATTATGGTAAGCAAAACCTGCTGTACCTTGGTCATACCAGTAAATATTAGTTTATTAGGCTGCTTAAAATATTAATGAAAAGATCAAATTTGTGAATGGGCAGCCTGGTCGAAAGCCGACTGTTGACTCCGTCAAGGTATCCGCTAAGGTGGTCGTTATGAACGACACTAATGAGAGTGCTGCCCTGCTCATTTGATGTTACGGCGATTATATGGGGGGAGTTACGTTCTTCATGTTAGCGCTTCACTTACGTCGGCTAGTTGAGCTGTGAAAGGCCGACAGACGGTGGAATCGTAAAGTAGGCTATAAATAGTTCATCATATTTAGATACTACAATGTTGAAGTAAATTGTCAGAATAAAGACCATTTTAAGGTAGCAGCTTGGGTGGCAGCCATGTTTGTTTTCAGGTTCCCTGTTGACAGGGAGGTGGAGCACAGCATCTTGGGTAGCGGGCAGCAGTAAGCATCTGAGGTTGCCCTGAAATATTCTGTTACGCCCATGATTTCAGGCAACTGACAAAGGAGGAGATAAAGCAAGTTTTCGTTTGGAATCACACTTGATGACTCGATGTCCAGTTAGCCGACTGGAAGGACAGCGACTTTTCCCGTTTGGAATTCAGCCTCAGTGTGTCGTACAGCAGAAAAAGCAGGAAAACAACAGAGAGCATAAACATAATGAAAGGAAACGCATTCTAGTAAAACTGCTTAGTCATGTTTGTGTTGTTTGGAATGTTGAAATTTGTGATTAGAGTTGACTCCAAGTTAATGTTTCAACATACAGAAGTTGAACCATGGACACAGTACACAGCTGCCCGTGACACAAATTACGGTAATGTTTATGTGGCGGTCACTTTGGTCTTTCCCTTGTTGCGAAGCGTAGTATTTACACCACAAGGTGCAGGTCACGTGCAGTACTGATAAGGAAGAAGGCGGCAATCTGGTTTACTGGAACCATTTCAACATCACTATACAAACTTGGAAAATATTTGCTCAGAGCACGAAGACAACCCACGCATTCCAAAAACAACTTTTTCTCATTCTTTTATTGAAGATGTGTAGGCTTTATTACTGCTCAGAACACGAACTCAACCCACACATCCCCGCAAATGCAATATATTTTATGAATCTCTTTAATATATCTCTTTATATCACTATCTCCTGTACAATGTGCTAATATTTTTATATAGCCCTATAACTTTTCTATGATTCTTTGCCATTCATTCTCTGGATAGGATAATAATATACCGCATGTAAGCCATGTTATTGCAGTGGGGTGTGTGCATTAACTCTTATGGGCTACTTATTATTCCCTGGGTGTACTACTATTATTAACATGTTAAACATGTACAATGTTCCCTCAAGAAAAACCTAATTAGGTTCCTTTGAAGACAAATTATATTTAATTATTTACTGACCAATCATCTCATTCCGCAGCCTTAACAAGGCACTTTAGCATATTCAGCAATAAAAAACCTCAATATGCCCACGCTTGACATCAGCTCAAAAATAACAGTGTGATGCCATTTATGCACCTTATTATGAGATTATTTTGCAGGTACAGCGACCGCATGAAGTCTGCAGACAGACGGCATTAAAATGCGCGCGGATGACTGTGCATAATGAGGGCAGTAGGTTTTCAGAAAGAAACGTTTGTGACTGACTTTGGAAATGGCCAGTCTCGCTGGCTGTGCCAGCTTCAGTGTGGTGAGACGTTTACACACGCACGCACGCACGCACGCACGCACGCACGCACGCACGCACGCACGCACGCACGCACGCACGCACGCACACAGAACCCCATCACAGAGTGTCCACTGCCCGCCGAAAAAGCAGCTGGCTGGCTGGCTGGACGGCACACAAATAAAGCGTGTGGAGGAGACTGTCCTGGCCTGACCTCGGCCACTATTTATGTGCGTCCAGAAGGGGACACATTTAGCAGCACCGGCCGCCACACTGGCCGCTTCCCAAGGCAGGCGCCCACTGTGCTCCGGCCCCGCCTGGCACTCTCCCCCTGGCCACTCATCTCGCCTGTCTCCCCCTCTACACATTCTGGTCCTCCACAAACGCCTAGCATATCATACAGTAAGTGGGTAAGGTTACTGTAGGTTATTGTTTTAGTTTTATACACTTTTGTAGATTTGTTATGATTTGATTTGATTATTTTAAGTAACATGAGATACATTACAGTATTATTATAATAACGTAATTCATATAATTAACATACATGTAAATACAGTAATATTTTACAGTAGTATTTTATTTAATATGCCTTTTTTTATTACACTTTATTTCACTGATCCTGTTACTTTAACGGGTAGGTCATGCAGTGCTGCATACAACAGCATGTAACCTTATACTGTATAGTTGCACTGCACCTTTGGGTCAGCGTTAGCAATGTTCTTTTGTCATAGAAGATGTTGGTGCACGTAAAGAAACTGTAAAATGAAGTGTTACTGCTCTCCTACTACTAATCATTTTTGCATTGAACTGTGTGTGAACAGTGACTGTCTATAATTTTGTGTTGGGCTTTTGCACAATGGACAATAAAGATTCTGATTGATATTTTGGGGAGGGATTTGACCACAAGGGTGATGGAGCACTCCCTCCTTTTCCCTCTCCCTCTCCCTCTCTCTCTTTGTCTCTCTCCCTCTCCCACTCCCTCCCTCTCTCCCTCTCTCTCTCTCTCTCCCTCTCCCTCTCCCGCCTTCAGCCAGCAGCCCTTTTGGAAAGAGTTATACCTCCAGTGTGTCCATATTGCCCTTGAGAGGTGGCGCCAAGTGGCCAAGCCAGCCCAGACATGATGAGAGAGCGCAGGAAACTCTCCGAGACATTCGGGGCTTTTTGCGACGACGAGAGAAAAATGCCCTCTTCTCTTCTCTTCAGGACTCATGCTACACACAACTATCGCCCATTGGACTTCTGTGGTTGTATGCATGGACGAATGAAAAATGAGCAAACATTTGTTATTACCTATACGCAGGGCCGCTGACAGCTTTGGCTGGGCCCGGGACAAAGACATCTGAAGGGCCCAAAACTCAATACATACAATGTAATGAGAATCCACTTCTGGGACCCCTCTCTCCCTGGGCCCGGGACTAGTTACCCCTTTGTCCCCCCTGTCGGCTTCCATGCATGTACGTATGTGGAAGGGAGCAGACATGACCTATGTAGGATTTAGTATATTCCATTAACTCGCGACAGCAGAGCAACGCTACTGGTACAAGTGTGACGGGACTGGAAAATCATGCACTTAAAGACGCTGCTGAAAGATTTTTCCACAAACGAAACACATGAGAAAAAAAACCAATAATAGCCCTTTGTTTTCTCTACTATTAATCTTGGTAGGCCTACTGTGTGCATGTAGTACATGAGTAACGCACAACAGAAAATGACTAACACTCCACATTTTCCACATGTGGAGATGTTTCAGGGGATAAAGTGTTACATAAGTCAATTGAAATCGGCTGAGTTGCACTGTATGGCCACTGGCAAACTCAAACATGTCCGTCCGTCAAAGACTCCTTGGTCTTTTGTATGAGTAAGAGAAGACAATTCATGTGGAACATTTGATTCATCACAGCAGAAGTCTAGAGTCTGTCATGTTCAGGGATTGCAGGGTGGTGGTGGTGGTGGGGTGTGTGCTGTGGTGCACTGTGCTTACCCAAAGTATCAATCTTGTAATGTCATATGTGTAATGTTTTCTGTATTTATATGTATGCTACATGACACTCTAATTTCCCCTCGAGATTAATAAACGATACTCTACTCTACTCTACTAGAATGGGCAACCTGCCATGGGGACCAAGGTCCGAACCCGGTCTGGGTCATTTCCCAACCTTGAACCATCTCTCTACCCCACAGACGGAGTAAAATAAGTCAATTCAGGTGTAACATGATTGATCTCAAGCAGAGCAGACAGTCTGGTTTAGGGACGTGGAGCTTGTTACACTTCAACTCTAATACCACTCTTCACAACCATCAAAATAATATCAGATAGCTGGATTGTTTGCATAGTATCATGAATGGCTCCAACTGCCATCATGGAGACCAAGGTACGCATCCGATCTGAGTCATTTCTGAACTCTTTCCACTACTTACTTCCTGAGTAAGATGAGACAATTCAGGTGGAATGTCCAATTCATCTCAAGCACAACACATCCTGTCCAGTTAAGGGATTATAGAGCTGGTGACACTTTAACTGCGATGGCGCCTCTACTGTATAACCATCAAACTGACATATCGGACGGCGGGATTGGTGTGACTACAGCAAAAAGGCAGTTGGACGCACAATGTTATGAATGGGCAACCTGCCATGGCGACCAAGGTTTGAATCTGGCCTGGGTCCTTTCTCAATGCTTTTCCTCCCACTTACTTCCTCAGTACAAGAAAAAGTAGCTGGAACATCTGATTCATCTCAAGCAGAACAGCCTGTCAAGTTTAGGGACTGTGAAGCTGGTAACACTTCAACTGCGAAGGCACTCTAAACCAATGTTTCCCAACCTTTTTTGTCTTGTGTACCCCCAAGCCTTTTTGTTGTGCCATGAGTACCCCCTAAGTCAAGTTCTATATCGCTTTCTCCATCCCAATGTAACTAAGCTCCATATATTTGTTAAAATTTAAATTTTTCCAAGTACCCTCTGCAGTGTGCTTGCGTACCCCTAGTGGTACACGTACCCCTGGTTGGGAAACACTGCTCTACACTACAACCATCAAAATGACATATCAGCCTGCTGGACTGGTGTGAGGATAACTGAAGAGGCAACAGCAGAGATGACAGGCGTTTGTCAAGAGGATGGGGGGGAGGTTGAAGTGAGAGGCTGCATGTCATGCGGTTTCGAACCCTGGAAAGCGCCCGCTTGACCTTTCAATGCTGCCACTGCTATCGTCGTGCTCCACTGGCCGCGGCAAAATGCCACCAGAGGCCAATGAACCCTCTCTTTCAAGGGAAAACGCGCAAAGACCCCCTCACTGAATATTCATGGTCATCTGTCAACAAGACAAGAGTGTGGAGTGGACAGTTATGGTTGTCATGTGGCACATGCTGTTGTCCCCCCCGCTATGTGTATCTCTATGCAGACACTTTGTTGCCCTGTGGTCACCGTACTCCTCTGGCCTTTCTCTCTCTTCTCCTCAATGATAAAAAACAAACAACCTTCAAGTGATCTTTGTTTAATGGTTACAGGTCTCACATGCCTCTCTCTCGCTCTCTCTCTCTCGCTCTGTCTCTCTCTCTCTCACACACACACACACATGCACGCACGCACACGCGCATACACACACACACACACACACACACACACACACACACACACACACACACACACACACACACACACACACACACACACACACACACACACACACACTTTTTCAGTCCATCTTTCTGTCTCAGCCCCACTCCCTTTTCCCTACTTTCTCACAAGGTTGCCCACACACTGCTCTCTTTTTTCTCTCTCTCACACACACACATACACAACCACCCCCTATATCCTATTCTCTTCATGCACACACACACACACACACACACACACACACACACACACACACACACACACACACACACACACACACACACACACACACACACACACACACACACACACACACAACACACACTCCCCACCTCTTGTATGATTGGACGGCGGTCCTTTCACTGGGTTACTCCACACAGTAAACATTTACAAGACTGACGTGCACTCTATAAAGTTTAAATGCATCAGGAGTGTTGATGTTGAATGTTGATATCCTGAAATGGCTTAACTATAGTTGGGACAAATCAATTATTTGTGCAACAAAGTACAAAGACAAATGTTGGTTTATTGTTGACCAATTAGGAAGTGAAATGTTCCTGTACCGGTTAGGTGATATGCTCACTCTGACACTCGGATTCATGATACTACATTTGTGTGAAAAGAAAGCTCAACTAGATTGCATTGTCACAGAAAATGCTGGAAGCGGGCTTGCCTTTTGGGGCAGAGATGAAACAAAGTACTATTGAGAAAACAAAGCTAAAAGAAATGTTGGAAAAAATCCATCCACCCGGTCAGAAGTTATGGGCCAAACAATTCAGCCATCTTGGATTCAGCCATCTTGAAAGTGTTGTAGCTCTGCGTTTGGGGGATATACTAAATGACATACATGGTATTTTAATTTGGCTAAGGAACACTGCATATGATATAATTTTGAAAATCAACATGGGTCCGAGTGGGATTTGAACTCACAACCTCCATATCTGTAATCCAGGACCTTTGCCATTGATACTAAATGACATACATGGTATTTGAAGTTGGCTAAGGAACACTGCATATGATATAATTTTGAAAATCAACATGGGTCCGAGTTGGATTCGAACTCCCAACCTCCATATCTGTAATCCAGCACATTTGCCATTGATACTAAATGACATACATGGTATTTGAAGTTGGCTAAGGAACACTGCATATGATATAATTTTGAAAATCAACATGGCTTCAAGTGGGATTCGAACTCTCAACCTCCCTAATCCAGCAGCATTCCCATTGAGCCAAGCAGCTGGCGGACCCCATCGAAAAAGAGATATCCTATCTCAAGGGGCTTTCCCCCTAAACAAATAAATTGAAATTGAAATTGGCTGTCTTAAACATTCCAGCTAGACAATATCATATTTTATTATACGGCACTCTAGAATGGTGCAAGAGCTCCCATTCACTTTCAATGGGCGGACCCAACGTTCGGTGGTCACTACTTTTCTGTAATGCCCACCTAATAATACCCGCTGCCAATGGCAACGAGTTTGGTCACTTCAGAGATCACTCCGCAAGTAGATCGGTCATATCTTCACTGATATGTCTTGCCTTCTGATTTTTAGCAGAATGGCAGCAGCGCGATTAACGCACACTGCTGATAACCCACTGATGCTCCGGTAACCAACCACTTCTCAAACGTCTCAAGACGAATTGCAACAACACTTGAAGTCTCATTCAGCGATCAATTTTAACAGTTATGTCATCCTGACGAAGTTAATAACAAAAAAGGCCGAGTGGTAGCCCATCAGGATTCATCAGCAACATCTCATGTCCAAGTGTTGCTGTTTCAAGAAAGCAAACTGTCACTGTCCGCCGGCCGCTGTCGTGACATCTTTTATTAAAACTATTGCCTAGTATTTTTTATTTCATTTTTTTTTTTACAAGTGAGGAGTTCGTTGACAGTTTCCTTAAGGGTGTTGTAGCCTGTAGGCTAGAAGTTGCCTCCTCCAGCCAACCATCCGGCGCACAGTGCTGTGCCTGTAGCAGGATCTATAATGATGGTCAGGGCGCACAGCAGTGCTTGGGTTGCTATGCTTTTTTTCTGGAATACTGTCGCCGATTAGATATAAATAGGCCTATTCCTGTTATGAACCCAGGTTTAGTAGCCTAGATATCGCGCAGTGAACGAGGCAGCCTGCAAACAGTAGGAAGCGCAACGTGGCTGTAACAAGTTAGAAAGTAGCCAAACTCTGTTACTTGGTAACCTTTTTAAATTATGAGCGTTCCACGAACTATCTTTCTTTGCGCACGCTATAAAATGGCAATAAACATGTTATTTTAAACTACTGGTTAACTATTTATGCTTTCTAATGTTGGTAAAAGCCGTATAATAAGCGGGATAATGTATTGTCCACACGTGACTATAGGAAAATATTTCCCTTCGAAGCGGAATAACACCCCTCCGCCTTCGGCGTCGGGGGGTGTTATTTGCCTCGTCGGGAAAATATTTTCCTATAGTCACGTGTGGACAATACATTATCCCTTACGCATTGAAGAGCTGAACAATAGACTTCTAGAATTTTACTGGCAGGTGCTCGTTAAGAATAGAATGTTGAGAAAAACTGACTGTTGAGATGGAACCCTTTATTGGCTGCACCTGTTCTGATTGACTGAATGGCAGTTAATATGGTGCTCTAAGCAGAGGGCAGAATCAGAAACAGTTTTTTGTCTTTACACGATCGTTGTAAAAAAACTAAAAGGAATTGGCACGTGTCCTGCGCACAGATCGGAGTCATATATGTGATCTCTCTAACAGTCTTTGAATGAAGTTTATAGGTTAAACGGTTCAGTCACAAATGGACCTCTTGTGGGACATGCGCTGACCTCTTGAAAAAGGCACTTTTGGGAACAATGGAAACCTCCATAGACCCAGCCCTGTTGTTTTTAAACACCTGCCATTTAAAAAGTAATGGGAGTTGGGAGATGAAACTTTGACAATTTGGAGACATCCCATAGAGCTCGCTAACAACGCGTCAACTAAACTTCTAGGTGAAAGTGTTGATGTTTTATGACCGAAAAAGCCTCCTACACTCTACCATTGTTTTCAATGGGGACCCAAACTTGCACAAAATCGCCAAAAACGGGAAAACGACAAGAGACACGGAAAAGCCTATTAACCCTATTGCGCCGGATGCATCATCTATGATGCATCAAATTCAAAGCCCTCTCCACGCTGATACACAAAAAAAATCCATCTCAAAAACATCCTGCGTGTCATTTCCAAACGTCCTGCAGTACACGGAAACCGCCACAAGAGAGCAGCGGTCAACAACAAGTTGATCACAGCTCGGCGAAAAATGCAAAAATGGAGTAGAAGCGGTTTCCCTGACCGACGCTGAGATATCGTCAAATTGCAAAAGGTTTGTGTACAAATTTCCGAAATCCTATATAAATCCTACATCCTTTAATTTGAACACTTGCTTTGTGCAATTAATCAAGGAAGAGTTTATATTTTTACACCATGTTGCAGAGAGATCGTGCTAAAACTGATGAGACATATAAGCACCATCCGGCGGTGGCAGGAAGTCAGCCATCAATGCATTTGCTCCATAGGGAAACTTACAAAGCATACCACGACGATCGTTTAACAAAACACACAAGTTGTTTTACTTCAAGACAAAGATATTGCCTTAAGAAAGAGGTTTTACTTGCAATTTTGAAAATGTAATGCAAAATGTTGAAATTATGATCTCGTAAAAAATGCATTGAAGTGAATGGAGAAATGGTCCAATTGTAGTAATGGACCCATATATTCAAATTACACATCAAAAATGAATAATGATCTATATTACACTCATAAATAGGTTGTTAAGCATTCGATCAGCTATGTTTTTACATAGATTAAAAAAAATACCCAAACAGGCTGTGGGAAATGTAAAACATGGTCCTGCTAAAACAAGGATAGGCTTAAAAAAATGGCAGGATCTCACTAAATATTTAAAGATAATCCTCAAATTAGATTGTCTGACAAGTTTTTTAAATTAAAAAAAAGTTGTAAATGCATTAAAAGTCATTTTTCAATGGTCATGAAATTGGAATTTTCATTCATTTAAAGCCTGATGCATCATATATGATGCATTAAATATCTCAGTGACCTTAACAAAATTTTGATTTTTTTTTTTACATTTCTTATAAGGGACCAATATTGAAGCAAATTCCAAAAAAAATAGAATTTTCTCTCATTGCTTTCATGGTTCAGGTTTCACAGGGTTAATAGAAATGATCTCCAAGCCGAGCCGGTCGTTTTAGTGTTTGAACGGTGTCTCTATCTCGAAAGGCCTAGGAGGAGATTTTCTATTTTTACTGCTGCCCTGCACAAGAACGATAATAAAACAGGACTTAGAGATTACTAATAATCGGGCCTTGCTCCGCAAGCCCACTTAATAACTAAACAGGATTTAGAGATTACTATAATCGGGCCTTGCTCTGCAAGCCAGCTTAATTATGTGGTAGATGTGTCATTCAGATATTTGCAGATACATATTCGTTGATAAAGAGCTAACATTTTTTGCTTTTACCTCCGGGTTAAATATATGTTAAATAACACCCGCACGCACGCACATACGCACACACACACACACACGCACGCACACACACACACACACACACACACACACACACACACACACACACACACACACACACACACACACACACACACACACTCTCTTTAACCCATTGATGCTGGATGTTGCGTTGCGCAACATTGGCCTTGGGGCCTGGAGCTGCATGACCCAACATCATGAGATTTGAGACAATTTTATTGAAATTTTGGTATGTTAGGGCTGAATGAACACATTCTAATGCAAGATGAGGGTTTTAGCGTTTAAATGCAACTTATTGTATGTTCTTATGTGCTTCAGAGGATGTGGACAACTTTTCCTAAAAAGGGCTTGGGCATTCAGCAGCCTTTTTTGCAGGTGCTTTAGGCGTCAATGGGTTAAACAGCTGCCATATTTCGCTGCCAAAATCCATTGATAGGCGTTGAAGGGCCGGTGAAGGAAAACCTCTAAACCTCCATGGTAGAAGCAGTGAAAGCCCTACACAACACAACACAACACAACACAACACAACACAACACAACACA
>NC_085871.1:6523428-6528428 GCF_034702125.1 Engraulis encrasicolus
TGAGTATACTGCACACACACGCACGCACACACACATGCACGCAGTAAGCACCCGCCCACCTGCCAATGAAGGGTGAATTTGGCCTTTGGCGGGTGAAATGTCAACCGATTTTTTTCTACAGGCGCAGGTGAGGACATTTTTTAAGTTCCACCCATGGCATGCACGCACGTGCACGTGCACGCGCACGCACGCACACACACACACTCTGTCAGCTATGTGAGGGGTACCACGTCTTTCCATCCATGGTGTTGCTTCAAGGCTGTCGGACAGAGATTGGGTTGCAGCAAGAGACATGCCATTAAGACCCACAGTGCTTGCCAAGCTAAATATAAACCCATACATGAACTTAATCAGTGTGCTTGAGAAGGGTATCCGTTAGAGGTGCTCCGATCACCATTTTTTGGCCCGATCACCGATACCGATCACCAAAAATCTTTATCTGCCGATCACCGATCATTGCCGATCACAGAAATTATTTCCTATTTTTTTAATAGCCTATTAATTATCCTTATTGAATACCATTTCTGCCCATAAACCAATCAATCTTAATTTGCACATGTCGCTTTCACAATGTAGGCCTATTATTAGGCTATTATTATTATTATTATTATCATTATTATTATTAGGCTATTATTATTATTATTATCTTGCAGCTCTTTCAGACTAGTGTTGGTAATATAGCCTACAAGTAAGTCTACAGTATTAATCAATTTATAAGTTATTGCATAAAATTACTAAACTATTTAAGATTGAATTGAAACTGAAACATTACATCGATTTATAAGTTATTGCATATAATTACTAAACTATTTAAGATTGAATTGAAGCTCAGACACCTGGATCTCAGTCTCTTGTCTTCTGCATACGAGAAAAAAAACCCTGTCGCTTTAAATGAGCAGCCTCGTGAGGAGAGCCCCTCCCCTCTCTGTCACTCACTGTCCACAGCTGCAGTGCTCCGCGACCGTTCTGAGTCTCTCTCCCTCTCCCCTCACCTGTCGCCGTTTGGCGTTTCAGCGACTATCAAACTAATCGACTGACTGTCAATTACAACTTTGAAAACAATAACGTTGGCATGCTTGTGCGGACAACGTGAACTTGTCGCGTGCTGACCGAGGCAACTACACAGGTTATAACGTAACATGGCTAACTGGCGAGAAGTAGTCTATCGCAAATTACATTGTGACTGAAACACTTGAGATTCTACACAAAACAAGAAAAAAAACTTCACTTGAAAGAACAGGCAACACGCACAACACAGCGTGTCTGCGAGGAAAGCTCTTTCTCTGTAACACTGTCATAGATTGTAGAATTCCCTGCACAGACTCATTGAGTTTCACCGTCCACTCTCCCTCTGCACTGTTTGGTGTTGCAGCGACTACAAACTAATGACCTGGCTGTGCATTAGGCTACAACTTTGAAAACAATACCGTTGATGATTGTTTTGGAAACGTTTAGTTGTTGCGTGCTGACAGGCTGTAACTCAAAATAGCGAACATGGCGAGACTGACACTTTAATTCGCAAGTTACAAGCGTCATGTAAACGGCGCATGGATCGGAAAATCAGATCATTGTTGATGCAAATATGATTATAAATGGTGAAAATGAAGGAGGGAATTCCAAAAAGTTAAAGACAAGTAAATATGCCTTATTTTGGTGCAGCAGCTGTGCAGAGCCAGCACCTAGGCTACATGCAGGCAGCGCCAGGTGTAAAGGCAAAATGGTTGCGTGAATAATTTAATATCTCAGGATCGGTCTTTTGATCGGCATGTTTTTCCGATCACCGATCAGGCTATTTTTGGCCATTATCGGCCGGTCATGATCGGCTGCCGAGCAATCGGAGCACCTCTAGTATCCGTGCACTTCGCCTGTGTGAAATTAAGCTTTCATCCCCGACTGGACCCTTTGGTGGGTAGCCAGTGCGCCTTATGCCAACTAAAAATTATCTGAATGAAAATGAGGTCCTCATTCAAGAAACCTGTTTAATCCAACATTATTATATCATTATTATTATTATTATTATTATTATTATTATTATTATTATTGTTATTATTATCATTATGATGAAAATGCAAAGTGTTTTGGACAACTAACAGCCAATGAAAATGAAGGGAAATCACAGATAGTTTTGAATGTTTCAATATCAAAATTGTACTAAATATTGCAAAACACATTTTCCACCCAAAAAATGTATCCATGAATGGTGGTTACAGTAAGCCGGTAGTAATGGCTACATCATGACTAGGACAGTAGCTGGACAACTGTTCAATGTCACCATGAGTGTGTGTGAGATCATGGTTTGTCACATAGTAGTCGTCAATATGGATATATAACCAGTGCAGTTTGTTGATTTTTTTTGGTGGAAGAAATATATTGTGGAATGCGGAATTTTATATTTGCATGTACGTAGGCCTATGTTGTGGTAGCAGACTTGTATAGTGATTTCGATAGTGATAATAATGTGTGTGCAAGGTTGGACTTGGTGGCTTCCACTGTGCATGGATATAAGTAGAACTCACTTCAATCCAGTGGGGTACTGTTTGTGTGTGTGTGTGCGTGTGCGTGTGCGTGTGCGTGTGTGTGTGTGTGTGTGTGTGTGTGTGTGTGTGTGTGTGTGTGTGTGTGTATGTTTGTGTGTGTCTATGCCGTCATGCACGTGCCCTGTTTTAACGTGACCCAAAGCCTAGCCGGGTGATAGAAGGCAGCACTAAGTGGCTGTAGAAGTCAATGACGCACAGCACAGTCATGGGGATCGGTGACGGTGACAGGAATGTGTGGTTGAACGTATGGGGAAAGGGGGCTGACACACACATACACACACACATTCTCAGAGAGAGAAAGAGAAAGATAGAAAGAGAGAGAGGGGAAACAAGACATCAGTAACCCAACACACAACCTGACACACACACATACAAACACAAGAACCAGTGGTGAAAGTTGACGGGTGCGCACAGGTGTGCAGCACCGGTATAACATTTACAGCCAGTGCACAGTACTGGTAAGTGAATAGGTTTCATGCTGGCCAAAAATCCAAATTTGAAACAATTAAGCTGTGCCATTTACGGAAGTGGAAAATATACAACCACACTATACCATTTGAGACAAGTGTCCTTTGAAGAGCTCAAAGTTACCCAAAATCAAGCAGAGATGTACATGTAACTGTTTATATGTTTAAACGTGCTCATTCAATTCTCTTTTAAAGGACCAGTTCAGTCAATATAAAGATGCTGTTGTATTGCTCACGCTACCCTTGACTTGTCAAGGGCTACGCCCTTTCCGAGGTATGAGCTATTCTAATGGAGGCAGCGTTTGTTTAAAAAATTTTTTTTAAATGAACATAGGTCTACTCCAAATATTTTCACAAAAGTTACCGCTGTTTGCTAGTTGTCTGCGGATGTTGTATAACCTTTCGGATGTTTTTGAGAATAAATAAAAATGTTTTTTTGAAATGTAAACAAAGCGCTGCCCCCATTACAATGACCAATATCTCAGAAAAGTCTGAAGAAGAAGAAAAAAAAACTCAGGTACTGGCAAGTCCAGGGTAGTGTGAGCATTACAACTGCATGTTGAAATTGACTAAACTGGTTCTTTAAATTTTGCTTTATTATGCCTCACCACAGCGAAGGTGCCGGCCAGAGAAATAGCCCAGGTAAAAATCACATATATGCTTGAAGTGTACTTTTGACGACTGTACATAGTAGAAAGTATACTATTTTCAGCGTTTGAGTTTATGTGTGTATCCTTCTAGCCTGATTATCATCAACTTTCAAATCTCGCACCGAGATGTTGGTCTGTCCAAGAATATAACAAATAACGTTTCCAAAACGGCATGGTTAACCCCCCTCACTTGGTTTTCTACTGGTTGAGGCCAGAAAAGACTGTGCTTAAGTTTAAACCAAATCTTTTCTTATTCCCAATAAAACGTCTCCACTTAATCCAAGTCACTGCCTTGAACACGCCCCTACCCAGGGCCGTTGGAGCTGCTCAAAGTGGTTCCCGAGAAAGTGGGTGAAGTTCCCAATTTCTCCTGAGCTCAGAAACGATATTTGTGTTGCTCCTGATCTGACTAGAAGCACCGCTGAAGGTGTTGCATCACTAGGAGGGCGTAGCCTGGCTAGGATCCTTCTGTCACAGTTAATTTGTTTGAAAAATTATGAATTGAGGAATGAATTTTGACCAATTCTTCAAAGCATGGGAGTAAAGAAACATAATTTGACATGCAATGGGATTCAATATGTTAAGAGAGAAAGCTGATAGTCCACAACTGTGCAAGAAGATTGTGGAGTACTGCATTCCCACAGATTTGTGTTAATACATTTTGAATGGGTGGATGGATTTTGATGGTATACTTCATAAAAGGTGCAGTATGAAATGTACATTAAATAATTACGTTTGGAGGTCAACACTTAAAATAGCCAAAGCTCAAGATAGCCAAAGCCCAAGATAGCCAAAGCCCAAGATAGCTCAATATAGCCAAATTTCAAGATGGCTATGGAAGCCTCAGAACTGAAGATTCAGTGTTCAATGAAAATGAAAATATTGTGTTACACAATACAGCAAATGAGAAATAAAGTAAGAGAAAGAAACAAAGTAAGTGAAAGAAAGGAAGAAGCAAAAAAGAAAGAGAGAATATGGTGGAGACAGAAAACTTGTTTTATTTTCTTCTGAGGAGTGGGTGGGTGGTTGCTATGCTAAGATGGTAGCGTCGGCTAACACGAGATGCATTTTGGCAAAGCAGGCAGAGTCTGGGCAAGACCTGCAGTGCTTGCCAGCGCCAAGATCACAGTGTGTGGGAGGTAAGATGAAAGACAGAATGAAAAGGGATAAGGAATAATAGTGGGGAACATGGGACAACAGTGACGGGAGTGTACAAATGCATCATTGTGTCATAGGACAGGGAAAACATGGGTTTAAAAGACATTACAAATTAAATTCAGGGAGTATGGCCGACCAACATGTTAAATTTGACTCTGGACGTGTTGAATTAACACTGTAAACTTAAT
>NC_085871.1:6530928-6545928 GCF_034702125.1 Engraulis encrasicolus
GAAAGTTGGCGTCTGCGCCTTAACTTAGGATCGCTTGTTGCTTGGTGCGACTGCTCACCAAAAATAGTGATACTAGGACAGTCAAAAAGACGAGGCGCACACAAGGCTTGCAAGTACAAAAAGTGTATTGTGTCCGACAAATTAACAAAAGAAGTAAACGGAAAATATCTGGAGCTACAAACGTTTCAGATCTAGTCCATTATCAATGTCTCCAGTAGCGATATTATAATGCAGCCAGTGCCTAGCACTGTGCAGTATATCACCACAGGTGAATGCAGTCTGTCTGATGGAGTATGCCATGCTAAGAGATGAGGAGTTACTTTCAGAAGGAAATCTCTTTTTCACCACTCTCCAAATGTTCTCAACCCATATTTGTCACCCACTCCAGCAGGTAAGTCCATATTAGGCGTCGAGCGTCATGCAGGGTAATTGACTAGAACGAGAACTGCGTAAGTGACATGAAATTGGACACAACAGTGTCGTCACAAAATCAGGGTCAATACTAAGAGCCGTAGAGGAAGTGGGTGAACTTTACTTCAGCCAAGGACATCGAGAGGTGGTGAGATGGTAGATATATGGTAGAACATGCTCTACTCAATGACCTGGACCTTACACTGAAGTAGGGAGGTAACCAACACGTCCGGTAATAAAACGTTTAATGTCACTAGGTGTGAGGCCCTTTCTACTGACTCAAAACAGGGGCTACCATTCCCCCCTCCCTCTCACTCTCACAGGTGCTGCTCCATATCAGTCAGTTCACTGACCTCACTAGGGTCACATTAGTTTCCTTCTCCTCTGTCCAATGACAGGTATCTATTCCATTCATCGTAACATGAGACCTCTGATGCAATTGGCACGAATGATCGACCTTATCATAAGCCAGCACTACATGTAGCGGGCAGGGGAGGAGAGCAGAGAAGAAGAGAGGAGAGGAGAGGAGAGGAGTTGAGAGGAGTTGAGAGGAGAGAAGAGAAGAGCAGAACAGAGGATAAGGGAGGAGTTGAGAGGAGAGAAGAGAAGAGCAGAACAGAGGATAAGGGAGGAGTTGAAAGGAGAGGAGGGCAGAACAGAGGAGAGGAGAGGACGAGCCCCCAGGTAGTCAGAAATAGCCCTCGTTGTGGGGCTTGCCAAAGGGGGCGGCCTCTAGGGGGGGCAGCAGAAGGAACCTAAATCATCTGTGATGATGGAGGTGTGTATTTAAAGTCTCTCATTTTGGCACCGTTTGGTGGTTGACATGAAGCGCACCGGCAGTAAGCTGTGGGCAAAGTGATTGTGGGAGAGCAGTCATCAGAGTTTTTCGGACACGGAGGCACAGACATTGAACCCTACAGTACATACGCATTCGTACACACCCCTGCGGAGGTTCCATGACAGTATGGAGTAGCTGTCAGGGGTGATAAACTGGCTTTGGGGTGGGGGCAGTTTAAACCTGAGCAGTGGAAGACACCATCTCACAAAATGGGTGGGTCCTGAAAACAGGGGGAGGTGGGGGGCACATAGGGAAAGAGATGGATTGGTTTTGTAAACAGTGAGAGGTTTTAAAATTGACTACTCCAGTAAATCAAGCAAACACACACACTCAACCACAGCGCAAGAAAAGGCCGGAACGGTTGGACTTTCCATGTTATTCCGTCCAAACACATTCATTATGAAGTGAGGTTTGCCTTCCCAAGAGCAGAACACATGGGAAGAAAGTGCGGTGGTAATAGGGTCCCTTGTCACTATATTTATCATGTGAGTGACCTTCAATTACTCAGGCCCTGTGCAGGCACCACTAGCGGTGCAGCATCGGCTAACTCTAAAGTGTTAACACAAGCGGGGACCAGGATGACACCGGGAGGGAGGGCTATTGATTAAACACAGCCTCGGCATGCATGGAGAAACGAACATGGGTAAAGCCACCACATGAGAAATTGATATCATTTATCTTCCAAAGGGTTGGAGCTTTTGCTGGTGCTGCTGCAGCAGTAGCAGTAGCAGCAGGAACAGTCCGCTGCAATACTAATGCAGGTCCAGGACTGAAGGCACATGCAGTACAGTGAAACAAAGCAAACAGAACCTGCTATAGGTGAATAGGTATAGGTGGGTAGCTGAGAATAGTCAAAGGAGATTAACATAAAGCTGGAAACTGACATGCAGATATTATTCTTCCATAATACCAGCATCATGTAATGCAATTTCAATCATCTACCATAGTATACCAGCATCATTTAAATGAATTTTGAGTCTGCTGCAAGGAAGCACATCAAACAAAGGCTGATTGAAATAGTCCTCCATGTCGTAATCAGAACCATGACAACGCAGGACTGGTACCAATCAAAGCAAACATGTCGGATTTAATGGGAATTGCGTCAACAATAGAAGCCATCGTTAAACATTCAAATTGGTCTGTGACGCATTCTTCTTTACTGCCTCCTACTTCAGACTTTGTAACCGATATAAAGATTGTGTCTGAAAAAGAGTAAGAATTTGAATCATCTGTGTATAGCATGCAGTGGAATACCTTACAATGCACAGATCTGATATGTGCCGGATCCAAAAAGAAATGTAAGACTTCATAAGAGAAGAGGAGAAACACTCCAGCTTTCATTATGGTATGGATCAGGGCTCTGAATGCTGTCACGACCGACTGTCGCAGATATTTCCTCACAGACAGTTGACATTTTTTGCTGCATGAGATTAGGAGTATGCTATGTTATTCCTTCTCGGGGTAAAGGGAGGGTTGTTCAAGCTGCAATAGCGAGTAAAAGAATTTGTTGCTTTGTGGCTCACTTATCTTATTATTTTAAACAAACACGAAAGGACATTGGCATCATAATGTATGTACAAATACCACCTTTTTTTCGCCCACATAAAATGCAGACATGGGGCTGCGAGTGTAAGTAGAGTAGAGTATCATTTATTAATCCCGAGGGAAATTAAGGTATCCAGTAGCATACATACGTACACATATACAGAAAGACACAAAGACATTACACACAACATTGCACATATTCACCATACATACTTTCACAAAGTCAGATATCTCTCTCTCTCTCTCTCACACACACACACACACACACACACACACACACACACACACACACACACACACACACACACACACACACACACACACACACACACACACACACACACACACACACACACACACACACACACACACACACACACAACCACAAGATTCAAAAACTGGAAAGTGTCCAGGTGTCTCAAAAAAAGTCACTATGAATAGTCCAAGGAAGAAATTGGGGGTCAAGTATCAGTGAAGTTATCAGTGAAGACTGTTTGAACTGCTGTCACTGTAGAACTGCAGCGTTGTAGCTTGTTAGTCAAGTCATTACCTTCATTTATTTACAAATTCATGGTAATGAATGGAAATGGATGGTTTTCTCCGACAAACAATTGTAATGAGAATATTTATTGAAATCAGTTAAAATCAAAAATATGTCTGAACATTCCAATGTCTAATATCAAATCAAAATCTGTGATATGAGCCACCAAGAATGCTGCTGTTTGGGCATATTCCACTCCCTTATCACTTTACTGTCGCCCTTGGTCTGCACATACAATCAGAGGGCAAATTCAAAACTCAAACAAAGACCTGGAGATCTTCCAATTGGCGTGCATATCTTTTAACCAGTTGAGTCCTGGATATCACCACTCCACACTAAAAAGAGGAGTGACCCTTTTGGCAGTCTGGGTCTTAACACAATGCAAGTAGAAGGCAAATTCAAGCAAAGGGCTAAGCATATTCGGATCCACTAATACGTATCTCGACTTGAGTTGAATGGATACCACGATCACACTAAAACAGAGATAACCCTTTTGGGGTCAAAGCAGAAGGCAAACTGAAACAAAGGGACAGAGATATTCTTCTGGGGCATCTTTTTCTCCACTTGGGTTGGATGGATACCGCCACCCCCACACCACACTACAAGAGGGGATGACCCTGTAATGGAAAACACCAATTAATGATGAAGAAGATCTCCAGTGGGACATCCTTCCCTCCACTCCTCCAATCTCCTAATTCTATCAGTATGACTCCAGAAAGTCAAAGACAAAGAAAGACACAAACCATATGAAAGACACCCCCCACCCCACACACAAAGCAATCAACCCAGACACTGATTAGGGAAGAGTCATTCTCTTCTGTCTCCATCTAACAAATTAGGAGATAATCTCTGTTGTTATGCAATTTAATCCTCGAGGGATTTGGCATCTATTGTTGTTGACTGCAAGGGAAAGTGAATACATTTTCCTCCTCTCTCTCTCTTTCTCTCTTTCTGTCCTCATCTGTCTATTGGTTTGCGCGGGATGCAAATGATTAATTGCTAATCTCCTGAGCAGTGTTTGATTGACGTGCGCATGAAGCTAACTTGACAAGCTGCCAAATCTGCCAAATGTTGATAGGGTGCTGCACCCCCGAGGTAACCCCCGCCACCACGAGATGCAACCCCCACTCCCCCCGTCACCTAAATACGCACACGCACACACACACACACACACACACACACACACACACACACACACACACACACACACACACACACACACACACACACACACACACACACACACACACACACACACAAATTCACCCCTCATCTTCCCCACACAGAGTGAGGAGAGTCCCACAGAGTGTCACAACAACCTTGACAGAGGAGCAGATGATATTAATCTTCATAATAAACACGCATCATATAGGAGTCAAGCTCATCATCAAAGAGCGCTCCATGCATACGCCACGCAATTCAATTTCATTAACTGCCCGTGAGTTTGCTATTATGCATGCATTGAAATGAAACATGAAAGAGAGAGGCAGAGGAAGGAAAAAAAACATAATTTGTCTAAGTTGACAGATTTGCCTGGATCTCTGCTCTTTTTGAAGCCTGTGCATAGCTGATGATGTACCCATCCACCCCTTGTGAGCTCAGGCCCAGGGCCGCTGACATCTTTGGCTGGGACCGGGACAAAGACATCTGAAAGGGCCCCAAACCCAAAACATACAATGTAATGAGGATCCAATTCTGGGCCCCTTCTCTCCTTGGGCCCAGGACAAGTGACTCCTTTGTCTCCCCTTGTCACCTTCCCTTGCAAGTGAACCCAGGCCTGCAGGGAGTCGAGGATGGGTAATTGAGGGTGGATGAGGCAGATGGGGTGGGGTGGGGTGGGGGCCCGGCCTCCCCCATCCAGGGGATCAGAGCAGTGAGCTGTGACTGTCACTACTGTGCGTGTCTGTCCCCCCTCGGGGCCTCTTGTTGGTGGTGGGGGTGGGGGGTGGGAGGTTGGGGCTGCCTGCTCTAGTGCTCGCCCCCCTGTACAGTCCAAACTGTAAAGGGGAAAGCAACATGGCGCGCAACCAGTCACTAGGCTACAGTTAATGCACACATTCATATACAGTACAGTACTGTACACTTCAGTGCACACAGATATGCACGGCCACACGGCCACACGCACATGCACGCGTAAAGGTGTGTGTGCACGCACGCACGCACGCACGCACACACGCACACACACATAATGAAATACCTACCTGTATTCAGACCAAAACAAACCTTAACCCTATCTTTTTGTACTTTCAGTTTCACAGTTTAATTGCAACAAAATGACCACGAAAAAAACACTATTGAATTTGTGCGGGCTGCACTTAGGTCCCCAAAAAGGACCCTTTGTCAGGTTTGTGTATACTAATGGGAACACTCACACACACAGATACACACACACACACAGACACGCATGCATGCATGCATGCACGCACACACACACACACACACACACGCACGCACGCACACACACACACACACACATCTCTGGAGATGGAGTTTTGGAAATATGCCCTCAGTTCATCATATGGGATGTTAAAAGAAAATAAATGACTCTGCCTTTCTGCAAGTTTCCCCCTCTGGCTCCATCCAGCCAGATAAGCATGTGTCTGGCATTTTACAGTGCCCCATCGCCAGACAGATCGAGACAGAGGGAGAGGAATAAAAAGTCCACCACAAGACACAGGGATTAAAGAGAAGCCACTTTTTTCTATTAGTCCTTGGGCCAGATAAGATGTCGGTACCACTCCGGGGGGCAAAGGTTGGTTGCATTTTCTTGGAAAGACACATGTCTGTAGTTAACATTTTTGTATGATAACCCTTCTGGATTTAGAGCTAAGTTAGTGTTATCAGCTGTCACAGTGACACACACCCACCAAAATACATATTTTAAAGATGGGTGCATATCTTTCTACTGGCCCTTGGATTTAATCATCATAACACAATGAAATCGCTGATGAACTGTATTACTGATGCTGGTTGCTCTGCCTAGCAAGTGTTGCTATGCAAATGGGTACACCAAATATATGACAACATCTACCACACACTCCAAGCTTACATATGGTATATAGTAGAGATGCACCGGATCCGGTTCCGGTTCCGGATCCGGCAGGATAATAGGGTTTTTCACAGGATCCGGGTCCGGCAGGATCTTAAGCAGTAGATCCGGTATCCGGCATGTTACCTAAAAATCAGGGTCTGGTGCATCTCTAGCCTAGGATTTTCAGTCAGTCTTTCACAACCCCAATCACTGCATGGAGTGAAAGCCCTCTGGAAGCGTCCGTTGCAGGCAGTGTGGCAATAAGCCAATGAGTCTAATAGTTTGAGCCTTTTGTAGGATCCGGTATCCGGTTCCGGATCTTAAGCAGTGGATCCGGTATCCGGCAGGATCCTAAAAATCAGGATCCGGTGCATCTCTAGTATATAGCAACAGATGACCAACTGCAGAATGCCTCTAGAGGCCTTGCCTCCTGGACTAGACCCTATATGAGAAATTGGAAAAAAAAATACCATGCCTGACACAAGATTGAACATCACCCCTTCACAATGGGATAATATAGTGTACATTATTCATTTTCAGATTCCTCAGACTCAAGACAGTATTCTATCTTTTGAACTTAATTTATCTGATGCCGCCGTATTAAAAGACTAGAGATGCTTTAGGCGGAAATGGGAAAAAATGTGTCTAAGTAAATGTTTGAAGAGCTAGGGATGACAATACTTAACGTTAATGTTCACAACTTGGATTAAAACTCAGAGTCTTCCCTTCACAATGATATCAAACATAATACAATAGGCCAGTAGAAAGGTATGCACCCTTCTTAAAAACGTTTACTTTTAATGGGGGGTGTCACTTTAAAGGGGCTCCAGGTAGGATTAAAAGTTTAATTAATCATTGTTCTGAGTCGGCCGATGGTTATGTGAATCAATCGTAAGTCAACGATGACTCTTCACTTCACTGAACACTTCCACGGTCCGCTGTCAGAAAATCCCGAATGCACATTTTTGACAGAGCGGTCCGAACGAGTGTTGTGGAAAACACTTTTCATGCGAAAAATCGCTTTACATACCGTATTCAGATTTGTATCAACTGCTAGCATTCCGTGATTGAAAACATTCTCACAGTGAGTTTATTTGAACAGCATTTTTTCATTACGGTGTAAATTTTGAGACAGGCATGCCATGGGCACCGCACAAACTACGTCATCCTACCTTGTGCCCCTTTAACAGCTGATAACACTAACTTAGCAGTAAATCCAAGGATCAGTTCTGGGGCCCACTCTGTTCGCAATGTACACCTCCTCCCTGGGACATGTCATTCAACACATGGGTTCTCCTAATACTCCTATGCTGATGACACCTAGATGTACAGTACCTGTCGTTCCAGTCCAGATAACTCCAGTTTCAGCGCGCATCTCGGCCTACGTCACCGACATGTCAACATGAAGGGACACTACTAAGCTGAACCCGTCCAAGACAGAGCTCCTAGTGATCCCAGATAAAGAGTCAATTTGTCACCACATCAACCTCAAGATGGGCTCTGCCACTGTGACCCCAAACAAAGTCTTGTCAGCCACATCGATTCAGTTGCCCGGGCCTGCCGATTTCAGATGTCAAACATGCAGAAATTCAGACCCTTTCTGACCTGATATGCTACACAACGACTGGTTCAGGCCACGGTCATGTCCCGTGCTGACTACTGCAACTCCCTGCTGACAGATGGTCCAGAATGTGGCGGCACGTTTGGTATTCAGTCAGTCCAAAAGGAACCATTTTACTCCTCTATTCCTCGAGTTGACCCTTGCCTGAAGGATATACTAAGGACTTATATTCCTGGAAGAGAACTACGTACACTCCTTCAACAAAATCTATCTGGCCCTGCTGCCTGCTCGCTCTAAGCGATCCCAGTCAAGACGGTGCTCCGTCACTGTTCCTCGATGGAACAATTTCCTAGAGGCAGCAAGATTAAGCACATCTCTTTCACCTTTCAAGAAGCAAGTAAAGACTCTTCTCTTTCGTGACTTTCTGCTTACTGTCCATGTCTAATTGTCTATGTCCACATCTAAAGTCTATGTCTACCCAGGTGAAAAAGTGGTTCAATTTAGTACAATAAAAGCACAACTGAAGTGTACTTAGCATGTTAAAAGCGCACTCACACTTTTTGTGCTAAGAAAAAGTATGTTTACAATATGCTTATTTAAAGTGTACTTAAAATTAGATGTAATTAAGTTGCTCTCAAAGAAAGTACACTTTGCGAACCATACATAAAGCGCACTTAGAAGATGTTTGGCTAAAGTGTATTTAGATGAATATACTAATAGTGTTCTAATAGTGAACTTACTAAAAGTGTATTTTTTAATAACATATTGCAATTGCACTTTTTTAAAGTGCACTTTGATTATACTTCACCCAAGTGACTTCGAAGTGTGATTTTCTATAGTGCACTTTAAAGTAAATCACTTTAACATATTGGAAGTATACTTTTTCTAAGTGCACCATGATTGTGCTTCATCCAAATATATTCAAAGTGTGCTTACACAAAGTGCATTTACCCATCATGCATCATCATGCATGTACCATCATGTAATGCACTTCTTGGAGCTCAATTTCTCAAACAGAAAGCCATTGACCTCTAAGGAATATCTTTGGTTTGCATGAAAATATTACTCATTGTTATATTCTGCGTTTATTGTAGGAGTTTTAAAATTTTAAAGTGGTACACAAAAAATGACCATGTTCCCACCGTCATTATGATGGTCACGTATATGTTCTGGTATATATAGGCTCACACTTCCCATGACATCATGGTGAGAGGTAAGTTGGACTAGTTGTTCAAACAAAGAATCAATGGTCACCATTAGAGATCAATCCAAATGATCAATTGCAGGAAAGTGGAACAAGAATGTAATAAAGTGAAATGTGTATCTGAAATCTCTGTAACAATGCAATGATTGTAAATGTCAGTCGTGCTAGGCATGTATACTGTATCACTACTGTGACATGTGGCTGTGTGTAATGTACAAGCTCTGAGGACTAGCATGGATTGTACTATTACATTTATATTATTTCATGTACTTGGGAGTGTACTGTAAATATACTTCAAGCATACCTGTTATATATTTACAATACTTAATATGATATACTTTTTACAGACTTAAAATGTTCCAATCTAGTCCAAAGAAGCATGAAGTTAATATACTTTTATTGTACTTCTAGTAACAATAAAATGTTATAGAAGTGTACTCAAGCATACTATTAATGCCATACGAATGCATGAAAAGCGTGTTTGTAGCATACTTTCAAAAGTATGCTTGTAGTGCACTTAAAGTTGTCCAAAAGCGGTGCCAATTTAGCATCCTCAGTGTGCTGCAAGTGTGCTGAAGTACTGCTTTAGTAGTGCTTCAGCGCACTAATAGTGCAATGAAGCGCACTTTAAATCGCCGAAAATAGTACACTTTGTACTAAGTACGGTCAAAAAAAGTACACTTTAAGTATATGGGTTTTTCACCTGGGTATGTCTGCAAGAGAAGTAAGAAACGTAATTTCAAATTCTTTGTATGACCAGTGCATGTAAAGAAATTGACAATAAAGCCGACTTGACTTGACTACTAATGTAGAGCATTAGTAGTCAAGTCAAGTCGGCTTTATTGTCAATTTCTGTCCCAGTGAGCCAAAGTCTATGGCATGATGTGTATGTGTGTGTACTCTACTTAACCCTATGCTAATGTACTTAAAGTGAAACGTTTAGGTTAAATGTATAACTAGAACTATACTGGATGTTGTCAGAAGAGGTGTTTTGAAACATATATGTGTAATTCACAGTTTACAACAAAGCCAAACAGCAATATTTTTATGAAAATGTATCAATTGAAAGCTACTTCTGAAATATTGGGCTGGTTGAACTTTCTATGATGTACAGGGGGTGGACAAAATAACCGAGACACCTGACATTTTAGTGTCATTTAGTTCCTCTTGCGTCCACAGTTAATCCTGTTGGATGTGGTTCATCATTCTTGGTGGTATGCAGACAAAACCTTGGATACTATGGCTCTTGATACATTCCAAAGACTTGCTGTCTTGGTCAAAGATGCAAAAGTACACACGTACCAAGAATTTCTCCTTTTTGAACTCTGATATGTCACCCATAATGTTGTGTGCATTGCAAAATTTTGAGTAAAACTGTGCCCTTACCCTGCTTGAACCTTCACACTTCACTTCACTGGTGCAATGTGCAATGCAATGAATGAAGATTGGCCAACAGGCTGGTCCACTTGAGCCATGAAAACTTCCCACACTAAAATTACAGGTGTCTCAGTTATTTTGTCCAACCCCTGTATATAGAGGGAGTCCAACAGAAGTTCTGGCTCAGCTCTCGCTCTCACTGTGGATGTAGGCCTACCAATGGTTTTGGTTGTAGAAGGCTAGAGACAAGTTGGGGAATGAACGTGGAGTGTTATATTGTATTTGGGCAATTGAAAATGGTCTATTACTGTGTTTGCACATGCTGTATCAAAAACTGTAAAACAGATCAGTGGGTCTATAGTGTTCCATCTAGCAGTAAAAATATCAAACTGTTCTGGGTGCGGTTTGTCCAGGTGAGGAGGGCAAACTTTACCCCCCCCCCTCACTTAGTGGGATTCGGAAGTTGGAAGTCGGAAGTCGGAAGTTTTTTTATCCTTGGGTCTTGCCTAGCCTGGGCAAAAGCCGAAAGCTAAGAGGAATCTGTCTCCATGGAGGGTGGGAGATGGTGTGAGCTTACTCTGTCATTTAAATTCATTGGAGTTCCGAATTCAAATTAAAATTGAAATTGTGCTTCATTAGCATGACTGTTACGATATAGTGTTGCGAAAGCACACAAATAACAAGACAAAAGTGTGAATAGTGTTACCTTAACCAATCATTAACGGACTCTGCGGGTGAGTTCTGCGTCACCACTCTCAACTGTTTGCTGATTGGCTAAACAGTGAGTGAAGACTACGTGCAGAGCCAAAATCTTTGAGTGGAAGTACATAAGATGGCATTGCCAAGCTTAGTCTTGCCCTCCACGAGATCAGAACAAAATAAAAAAGTATCTGCGCTATCTGTTGCCGAGCTTAATTTGGAATCACTAGTACTAGTATCTCTCCTATGCTTTCACGTGAGAGTGAAATTGAATCTAAAACAGTCTCATATAGACCATCACAAAGGCTAGGCCCACTTAGAAATAGATAAGCAAAAATCTATTCTCTCTCTGGTAAGTAGTTTTAGTTAAAAAACGTCTGCCAAATGCAGTGTAATGTAATGTAATGTAAAATCCAGACAGGTTATCATACCCCCCCTTTCTCTTTCTCTCTCTCTCTCTCTCTCTCCCTCTCAATGTCTTTCTCTCTCTCTCTCCCTCTCAATGTCTTTCTCTCTCTCTCTCTCTCTCTCTCTCTCTCTCTCCCTCTCTCTCTCTCTCTCTCTCTCTCTCTCTCTCTCTTGCACAGGAGGAGGAGAAGGTCACGGAGATTAAAGAGAAGCCACTTTTTTCTGTCTCTTTCCCTTCGCTCTTCCTCATTCTTTCTCTCTTTTCTGTTTCTATATAATACTGAGGAGGTCTCTCTCTCTCTGGTGACCTAGATTCCGAGACACCCAGACATAATATTGGACTTCACGTGACCGGAGCCTCACAGTCAAAACAATAACACGAGGAGCAGAGCAGAGCTGCGGAGCTGCAGAGGAGAGATGGAGGGGGCCCAAGACAGGGGTCCAGCAGACTGTCCATCCTGCCTGCCTGCCTGCTACAGTCCCAGCCCCAGCCCCAGCCCTGGCCTCAGCCCCAGCCCTGGCCCCCAGCTCCAGCCCCAGCCCCCAGCCTTTCATCTTACTAACTCCTCACAGGTGGTGTTATGCCCTACTCAGCAGCCATGTGGAGAGTGGTCTTTGTTTTTCTCTTTTAGAAGGCAACTGTTTTGTTCTGTGCCTGACTTGCTCAGTGTGCTTTGTGTCTCTCTCCTCTCCTGCTTGGTCTGCCTGGGAATCACCCATGTGTTAAGCATTTTCATTTATAGTATACGTCAGAGCAGACCAGGCGGCTTGTGAATAACAGGAACTTCCTGTCCTCCAGCGATTCAAAACACCAGCTGAACATGTAGTCAGCGTAGAACTAGAGCTTTAGTTTCTAAACAAACAAACAAATAAACAAGGGAATAATTAAATAACAGCTTGTCCAGTGTAGTAAAGGACTTTGAACTCCACTGCTGAGTGCCTCGGATCCTCGCTCTTACACTCAAGACTGGTTTTCTGGACACAGATGATCACCTGACGGTGCAAACACACCGCAAGCGCGGAAGTCAACTTAATGTCCACTGAATGTGTCCGGTATCAGTCCGAAACCGTTAGAATACATGCAAAAAGATCATGCCTTGCACCATACCTGTCAACTTTGAGCTCCCAAAATTAGGGAAAATTCCCATATTTTAAGCCAAAATCCGGGAAATTTTCTAAAGGCCCAATTCAGTCAACGGGATGACAGAGACGGATCGGACGGTGCGTTCTACTCTGCTTTTCACCACAGCGCGCGTGTAGTCCTGTCTAAAATCCCTCAGCACACGTTTTACAGCGAGCAAACAATGCAATGAAAACAAAACAATGAAATGAGCGCAATGAGTTTCTTCTTGTTGTTTTGTTGCATAAGTTTGTTCGTGCAAAACACATGATTCGCTGTTCCGAGGCTGTTTTATGCGTTGCATGAACTGACAGTTTCTGAGGAAAAGAGTGGGCGCACAAGTGCTACGGAGCTCGAGGGTGACAGCTCGTAGCCTATTTTCAAGGAACTTCAATTCTTGGTGGCATCTGGCATACAATCTTCTGGCAGGTAGCTTGATAAGCAAGACCCCTGTCTCTCTCTTCAAGAGGGGGTGTGACTCGTCGTACAGGGCCGTGGGTATTATTACTGGACCGACGGTGTTTTTTGATAATGTGAAAAATCCGGGATATTTCCGGGAAAAATGTCAAATTGGGAAGAAATCGGGAAATGAGTCAAAATTAGGGAGTTTCCCGGGAAATTAGGGATGGTTGACAGGTATGCCTTGCACACAGGAGTGCGGTGTAAGCACGGTGAAAGCACGGCACATGTCCGGCCCGACCGGACATGTCCGCGATGCTCCTTGAAAATAAAACTCGAGTCTATTTTCCTGCGCGGACGTCCGCGTTCAAGGAGCGGGCTCCATTGAAAATGAATGGCTACTGCCGGCGGATAGAACATGGACGCTGGCTGTGCAGTGTGCATGGCAGCCCGTGAACCTCTCGGTCTCGCGATGCTCCCGGACACGTTAAGCTAACGTGAATCTCGGTGTGTATGTACCGTGAAATTATTATTCTTCAGTTATCCACTAGTGTAACATTTGTACACTCTCTTTATTTATTCTCTTAATAAATGAATGCATGAATGAATTAATGACTATGATTAACGAGCTGACTACTACTAAGCTTCACTTGCTCTCTCTAGTCAAGTCATTGGATCCTCTTAAATAAACTGTTTCATTATCTTACACACTTTGCCCTTGCAGTGAAGTCCCATCAAAACAGAATCTGATGCACACACACACACACACACACACACACACACACACACACACACACACACACACACACACACACACACACACACACACACACACACACACACACACACACACACACACACACAATCGCAATGAGAAGCAATATTGGCCCTTCAGCTTCAGCTTGCCTTTTTAACAGTAGACACCAGCACTTCTCTTCTCTCCTCCTCCTCCTCCTCCTCCTCCTCCTCTTCCTCTTTAGACAGTCTGCTGCTCTGCTCTGCTAGCTAATTATCTGGCTGCTAATCAGCTTGCTCGGCTGTGCTGAGCTCTGAATACCACAGGTCACTCAGTCTGTGAGCCCTTTCGCCGCCTGGCGCAGCGCAGCACTACTGAGTGAATGTGGCCTTGTAGTTATGGATGGCTCGGCTCCCCTGAGGAGGCAACAGTGTGCGTAGGTGGTGGACTGACTGCTTGGGTTTGAGGTTTTCGGCTGTCTGGATTAAATGAAAAAAAAAAAGACATTTTTTTCGTAGCCAAAAGTGGACAGTTTGGATGCTACACGCCTGCAATCTACAGTCACCTCCAAAATGAAGGCTGGAGGATTTATGGCCATTTTTCTCCTTTTGGAATATGCAGCGCAAGAAAGAAATGTATTTAAATGTTTTTTTTTCCATCCTTTTTTTTTTTTTACTCGCATGCAACAAGATGAAGCCAATTTACATATCATTTGCTGTGGTGCATTAAGACAGATTAGATAATACATCCTCTACTATTATTCTATATTACTGGTATTAGATTTGGAATTTGTCATGCATGGCAATCCTGATACAGATAACAAAACTCATCACAGAAATCATCATAAACACAAAGCAGCTAAAGAATGAGTGTGTATAGGCCTACATGCAGTTCAGTATCCCGAATATGATCGGTAAATTAAGTTTCCCGAATTTGAGTTTGTGCATATAAACACTTCAGTATGCCGAATAAGCCCTTATTCGGGATACTGAGAAATCGGGATATGCTAGGTGGAGTATTCCGACAGAAGCCGGGATACTGCCACATGTAAACACCTTATCCCGGATACAGGGGCTTCCCATAGAACGCTGTCGCTAGTATCCAGGCTACACACATTTGAAGAAAATTCT
>NC_085871.1:6553428-6580928 GCF_034702125.1 Engraulis encrasicolus
GGTAGTTATTATCCTGCAAGGCGGAGAAAGAGTGTCCTTGAGCCAAAAACAGCCTCTATAGTACTGTATAGGCTTCCACAGGTATGCAACCACATACAGTATGCTACAGGCTACATCATGCATGACTAGATTTGTCATGCATTCCATTCTCTGTCTGTAACGAACTTGATCGTCTGCAATGGAATGCTTCCTTTCAATTGTACAGCTGTCAGGAGGGCTATATGTCCAGGGATTGTTTTGAAAAGGAGCATTTATTGAACATGTCAAGGGAATAAAAAAACAATCTCTCATTATGGAGGGCTGCAAACTCAATGGGCCGTAAGCTCCTCCATCTACATCATGCATTTGGCAACAAGGAGCCCTGATTGGCCTACTTTCCTCAGCGGCGTCGACCTGGAAAGACGCTTTAATGTGAGCTTCATGATATCAATGCAGATTTACCTGTGCAAAGCTGCCTGCGCGCCGAATTGGGTCAGGCAGGGTAGCAAATGATGTGTGCCATCAGCCCGCGTTAGTGCTTACTGCTGCGCTAGAGAGAGAGAGGGACAGAGGAGATAGCCAATCTGTTAATGCAGACAAATGCCAGCCGCTTCGCCCCCCAGACAGCATTCCACTCAGTGCAGCCCAAACAACAATCTAGTTTAAAAGCCAGTCTGTCATGGTCGTGACTGCATCAATAGCGAGGTGCCCAATTGACATCGAGGATAACGGTGAATGTGTGCAGCTTCTGCTGAATGTGATTCAAGGCCATTGGGTTTAAGAGTGACTGCAGCGGACACAGTCAGTGGTGCACCACAAATCTATCAACCTTATTCGCTGATTATAAGACTGCATATGGTGGTCAGGTTGCAGCATGAAATTTGCCATGTGGGTGCATTTTGATGTAACCTACGGTCTACATAAGTGATGCTTTATGGGTTAGCCTGCCACAGACCTCCAAACCAAAGACATGGGACTTGTAGAAGTAGGCGACTGATGCTTGCATCAGCCAACTGAAAAAGTGTGATATCTACATATTAATGCCTTTGGTATAGCAGATTAGAGGTGTACATTGAAATATCTTCTTTGCGTTCGGTTTGACAGGTCTGATTGGAAGCTTTGATTGGACCACAAAGCTCACTGGTATGACCTTTGCTTCTCAACAGAATCTCAAATGGTCAAAATGTTCTTTCCCATATAATTGTATCACCCTAAATGTATTTGCTCTTGTTCTGACACTGATGTTCTTCATCTGGTACAGTACACTCCCATCTTTGACTTCTCTAATTTGGAGTAACCTTTACCTGCATTCTTGGACGCATTAAAGGTCAGAATTTTTGGCAGCTGAAAAATATGTCATCCACAGGGGCTTTGCCTTTGGTTTAAATGCCTTTACATATTGGCTTACTTAAGTTGAGATACTGTGTATTGAAAACGGATGGCATGGTGATTATCATGTCAGGAACTCAATGATCGACTGACTGACTGACTGTCAAATTGATCACTGTGGCATTTCATGAATTTGGAAAGATGATGTGAGAAAAAAAATGCTCACACAATTGTTACAAAATTCTGAGGCGTAGTTTCACTTAGCCTGAAGGCTAATCCAAGTGCGTGTTCTGGCTAGTGTCTTGGAGCCCAGCACACATTGCTCTCCGCTTTCTCACCAGGTTAGCACAAATCTTTTCAAAGAGGAAAAAAGCACTGTCATCGCTCCAAGGTGTCTCACTAAAGAGCTCGCCAAAAAACCTTGCAGCATTCAACAGTCTGAGTTAATGACTTTGGCTCCTGATGAGAGAGAAAAAGGCAACACCTGATTTACGAGGCAGAACCCGAGAGAACACCAGGAATACTTGAGCAGGGTAGTGGGCCAACTAAAAGACACTTGATATTAAAGTATGAGAGATAGGATTTACTTAAGGGGATGTGGACAGGGAAGATGATGGCTCTTCAATGAGTATCTGTGCCCTAGAGAGACTCGCCGGCAAGGAGAATCTGTTTCAAACCAGGAACACCATGTTCGTTCCCTTTCATTCGGCAGACTTTTACTGACATACATGCTAGATCACATGTGATGTATGTGATATTGTACGTATAGAAACCTGCTTCCCCATATGTGCACATCTACAAATAAGGGCTGTGTTTGTGTTGATGGCAAGCGTATCATAATGGCTGCAGTGTACCTCCACAATAGACATTTTCCTCTTAATCATAACCAATAGGCTTCTGATATAGCAGAAGATAGCCCTCGGTACAATGTGATAATGGGGATGTCCCCCAAGGACTCATTTGTGAGTGTCAGCAAGCCATGTCTGGGAGATGTTGGATGTGTGCATGAAGAGTGAAGAAAAAGACAACTATTTGCCTGACTGCAAGGCAAGGCAAGGAAGTTCATCCATGTAGCCTAGTGCAGTGATTCTCAAACTGTGGGCCAGGGCTAAGGTATTCAACGTGGGCTTTGAAATAAAAATATTTGTGTTTGTGTTGCTGTTAACTATTTATTTTTAGTTGTTGTGTTGTGGACCCCAAACATTTGTGAACATTTCAAGTGGGGCCCCAGTTGGAAAAGGTTGGGAACCCCTGATGTAGTAGTGCATTTCATAGAGCGACAACTCAATGTAGTTCACAGGCTGCAAAGCCTCCAGATATGACAGACTCCATATGACTGATGCTACTGTGTTTTCTGCATGATCATCATGTCCATGGTTGCTGACATCTGCTCTTGTCTTGTATTTCTGTTTTTTCTTCTCCCTTGGACATTGCAAGGGAGAAGAAAAACCCAGAAATACTCATTCATTGAGAACACAATATTGTTCTTGACTTCCTAATCTACTATAGCGAGTGTTTCAACATGGGCCATTTTCCTTCACGACAATGTGTGAGTATGGATTGCATTTCGAACGCACATGTATCAAAGAGGTACGTTCTCGTGCTTAGGGACAAAAACTGTACACACGGTGCTCTTCGGCTATCCTGGTGGACCCTAAACAAATAGGAAGGTCAAGTGGAAAAGTCTCCATGTAGACACAAGAAACACATATGTCCTTGCTCCCAGGAGGAAAGTCAAAAGGTGGAAAATGCCGGCGTGTTTCAAATTCACCTTGAGAACACGTGCCGTGTAATCAAGCTGTGTACACAAAAACTTTCCAATACACGCTGGCCTTAAAATAGGCTTGCCCCTGCAGTTTATGGCTGGCACTTCAGTTTACTAAAAATGAAAGAATTTTTTATTTTAAATTTTGAAATAAATGTGCATTTGCGCGCACACACATGCATGCTACACTTGTGCACGCACGCATACATGCAGGCATGCATACACGCAGGCACGCATAGTCGCATACACGCAGGCACGCACGCGCGCACACACACACACACACACACACACACCAAGTCAATACAAATGTATATAAAATAATTAAAATGCATGATGATAAGGTAGTGCAACTTCCACTGCCGGTGCCATTTATGCCACAAATGGAAACTTCAGCCGAGATGTCTGCATCTGTACAAATGCAGTGTGTACACAAACAGAAGGTTCACTGATAAACGTTACTATTAATGCCAAGGTGTTCCCAGCTATGGAAAGTTGTGTACTGATAGTGCAAAAGAGATTGGGGATGGCAGGATTGCTTTTCGGGGCTGTTACTGTTAGAAGCAATAATAAATACTGTAGTAGATACTGTACAAACTCTTAGCCAATTAAAAACAGATCATGCAGAGAGGCATAGTCTGGTTACTGTGGATCTGTAGACTACTTTTAACATAAACCAATAATAAATCATTATTTATATTGGTATGCTAAATGTAAAACAATCCATGCTGCACCATGCCTTATATTGTAGTTCTAAGTAAATACCTGTGACACGTGTAGTCAAACACCACAGACTGTGACAATAGGTCAAAAGGCTGTAAACTCTGTTTAAGTGATTTAAAGCCTTGACAAGGGTCATGTTGTGAGTGCAACAACAAGGGTCTAATATGACTCCCTTCAAAAACAGGAGAAGAGGATGGTGGCAGGAGAAAAAGGAGAGGGCCCTTAACAGGTGTTCTCCTCTTTTGAAGAAGGGATGGCCTCCTGTATGCTGGGAAAAATAATTAACCCCCATATCGTTACCATGCCGACCCGACAATTCTGTGGACTCAAAGTGTTTCTGTGCTGTAATTACCTCCGTTAAAGGCATGCCTTTAATTACACATGACTAGCGTGTGCGCTGGTGCACTTCCAGAGACATAACATAGGTATCTCCATATTCTGCAACAGTGTACAGTGTACAGTGTGCAGTGTACGCTTTTCTTTTCATTCCATGTTTTGGAAGAGCATTTAGAATCTAAATTGATGTGCAACCAAAAAGCTGGTATAATCACTATTCATTAATGTCAACAATGGCCAGACGGAATGTGCAAACTCAACGAGGCCAGGTATGAAACATGATCATCTTCTGTCAAGTCAATACATGTGTCCTGTCTAATCCATCCTGTGTTGGATTTGAGGCCCACACAGATACATTGTATATCAAGTCACATAGATGGAAATATGGACACTGATCTACAAAGAAGCCACACACTGAAACTGACCACCATTTGTGGTGTGAATGCCACGTGAGATGGATATCTATGGCATTTTGAGGGCATTGTGGCTGTGTGTGTCTCTGTCACATGCTTCCTTTGTCAACACACAACAGCCTCCCTGACAGATCTGAATACAGATGATGGCTCAGTTATTGAAAGCTTACTGATGCTACACCTATTGCTTTTACAAGATGCAGGATGAAAAACGTTGAAAAATACCTGGACAGACACAACACAAAATACCTCTTTTCCCCACCCACCTAGGGCATCTTCCTGGAGGGTGTTTTGAAGGACGAGACAGAGTGATGAGTGGATGCAGACTGCTGATCCTGCAGCCCAATTACAATTCGAGCCAACAGGCACCAGCCATCACAATGCAGTAAACTATGCAGCCAACTGGACTCTGCAGCACAAGCGCACAAGACTGGTGAAGCTATTACCAACAAGATCAGAAATAAACACAAAATATTGGTCAGTAATTTCAAAATACGTATAAGCAAACTTTACTGAAGTTTCTAAAGGGATAAAATCAGCATGAGTAATGACAATGCCTTCTCAAAAGGCCATAAAAACCTCTGGTACCATTAAGAGAGGACACTGTCCTAATATTGTAATGTATTAACATGTCATTTTCAGCATAGACTCCAAACCACCTTTCATATTTGACACGTGTTCATCCTGCACAGAGCATTTATATAGGATTATGAAAACAAGTTTCTACTGGAGTTTAATATCAAATTACATTTCACAATTTCAACATTTGCGTTGGACCAGCATGTGCAACATTAGGCATACTGTAGGCCTATTATTCAATGGAAGCTCTGAGTTGTTGCCTTAGGCGAACATCACACCAAAGGTCCACATACCAAACACAAAACTTGTGTCGTCAGTTGAGGGGGAATTCCTATTGAAAGGTCAATGGAGAAGGTAGTGGAAAGTTTGGACCTAACAGGGGAAAGCAATACAGCGACTGGCGTCTTGTGGGGCTGGGGTCGCTCCCAGTGTGAAGTGAACACTCCCTGTAAGTAGCCTCTTAGCTCACCTGACAGATTTGAGCAACGTAGGCAACAGCAGGGCTAAGTCTGTTTAGCTAAGCAGAGAGAAGGTGGGCTGCTGCTTCAGTGTGCAATACTTTCTAAGCCACTCTAGGATGACCGTCCATCTTAAACAAGTTTAGAGAAACCAAACACAACAAACAGACTCTGGAAAAGACTGTATTTCCAGGGAAACTATTCACGGCCATTTAGGATATGACTATTAATGCAAGGCTGGAATATGAGTTAATGAACGGTTATGTAACATAGCAGATTATCTGAGAGCTATCCACTCGACTGCATTATGCAACATTAGGTCCACACTGTAATCTGTGGGGGAATTTGTCAGCGCCGGCCGCTCACCTGACCCAGAGATATTATCTGAGAGCAGGCGCGTCTTGACAGGAGAACTTGCCACTAATGGGCTTTGGCTAAGAACACCTTGCACATGAATGTTGACAAACAAACAGTTCATTCACCTCCTCATTTGCATTTCATTGAACGTAACAGTAGCCTATGTTCCATACAAACTGTATAACCTTATGACCTATGGAAGCATATGGTACTGCATGTTAGTTTAGAGGAATTGCTTTGATAGATTATTGCATATTTAGTGTTATCCATATTCTCATACCAACAAATGTATACACACTTTTTCTCCTCTCTTCAAATAAGATGACAACATCAGATTTATAATCCTCAGTCAAATTGATGCTGTCACCACTACATCTGTGTCACTTGAATCTGTGACTAGATCCTAAGAGGGCAGAAAAAAGAAACTGATTGAATAGTACTCTGTCTTCTTTTATTATTTTACAATAATTATGGGGCAGCATGGACATATGTGCTGTACAATCAGATTAGCTTGACAGAAATGGCTTTGATCATAAGCTGTGTGTGCGCTTTTGGCCTTTGGTGCACATAGGTTATCAGCACAAGCAACGAAAAACAAGCTGTAAAGCAACGTTGCAATATTTGCCCACCCCACAGTCATGGAAAAAAATGGTTGCGTAAAGAAAAGAGTTGAATGAGTATACTTGAATATACCTTCCTTTAAATGAACAGTCCAGCTCATTTCAGGAAACTGCTCATATGCAGTTAAACCCTGTTAAAATATGAGAACACATAGGCCATTTTCTCTATGTGTTTGAATTGCCTGGTTTAACATTAAGCATAGCAATGGAAGTCTATGGAACCAAATAAAACATCATGAAATGCATTTTCATATTTCTAAAAATAGGCATTTTTAGCTGCAAAACTTACCGTCTTTGGTCATACAAGTAAATATTACTTTATTATTTAGGCCTACGATATTCATGAAAAGATCAAATTTAGGCAGCACAGTTTCAATGAGCCTCATAGTTGCAACCTACTCTGGCCAAAATCTTACACGGTGCACCTTTAAAATTCAACATTGAAGTACATTGACAGTACATTGAAATTTACAAGTACATTGACATTTACAAGTCACTCTGAGGTCAAGTAAGGATATGGATCAGGATCATTGATCGTTTGCATTTACTTCACTCTTGTGTCGTAGGCTATTGTGTGCAGGTTGGTGCAAAATGCAGCTGTTTACGCTATAGTGAAACTGGCAGTTTTGCTTCTGAGTGATTCTACGATTCGACTGCGCTTTTAAGTCCATGGATTTTATTTGCCAATTCCACTAACTATTAACTGCATCCAATGATGTTTTGGACATTAGCACACATTTATCTTTCATATAATACAGAAAGTGTGACATGGCATTATTTCCCTCAGCAAGAATGAATATTTAATACTGGTTTTGAGCGTTTTCATGCCGTCCTGTTTTCCAAATGTCAGATTCAGTCTTCATATTAGCATGTAAAGAAACTTGTTCTGTCCAAGACGATTGCAAATGTTGATTCACAGTAATCATCACAATATGAAAAAACTGTCAGAAAGACCACTGTGCTTTCCATTATACATGAAATTTGCCATTTTGTGTGTGTCTACGAAAACTGTGTTAACCGTGTCATGGTCTGAAACTCCCTCCATAAATCAGTAATGGTCTGGTCTTAGGCCATACGAATAACAACATGTGATGTCATAGCCTCTTTGGCAGGATATGGGAAGACTTTTTGGTAAGTTTTGAGCTCCATCCTTCCATAATTGAATCCATTCTTTTTCATGTTCTCATAGCGGGAAAATTGCCTGTCAACTGTGTTATCAACATACTCATAAGAATCTGAATTAGAAATCACATGTAGAAAAAAACAGATAAAGCATACAAATACATTAATTGATTAAGGTGTTGTTGTGGAACTTCTGAGGTCCTCAGTTAGCACAACAACATAAAAATGGCTGAAATGTCAAGCCATGTTACCGTCAATGGTGTTACGCATCAGCTATGACAGTTGAGGAGGAGTATGTTTTGCCAATTTATCTCCATATTGACAGACAAACAAACAAAATAATTTGTGTTCTAAGGACATGGGTTTGTCTGCTCTGTTTTTTTCTCCTAAAAAAGTGCCGACTTGTTGCCCTGCACTGTTGACCATAACACAGTTGAGTAACACGGTTGACTCTTTTGAAAGTGTTTTTGTGCTATTGATCCCTTATGTGTTGGAAAAATCCTATGAACAGACACTAGGGATTATCTCTGGAGAAGGAAGTCTTGTGTAAGGAGGGTGACTAAATTCAAATGAGACGTTACAGGGATTTATAAAGAAAAATGTGTCAGTCTGTATCACAGTGAATCATAAAATCCTACTTATGAAGCTCAACAATCACATTTTCTATATCAGTTGCACAGATTAATGACAACATTATTGTTAAGGGACAAAAGCACTTTCAAACGTAAGTTGTTTCAACTCTGTAGTGTTTAATATATGTTTGAAATGACATAGTATTTGTCCATAACACTGTTGACAAAATAATCAAGCAAATGTTCGCTTTCATTACAGTATTTATCAAATGATTTAAGATTAAGCTTGGCAATTAGTTTGTTTGGAAACTTAAATATATACACTATGTAAACATCTAGGTCATTTAGTTGGAAAAAAATACTGATAATTGACATTTTGCTTTTGCCAAAAGCGCAGTCGAATCGTAGAGTCACTCTTCTGCTCGAGATGAAAATGAAAATACACACCATTTTATGGCCTACTTGGTTAGAGCAGTCATAATTGAAAAGTGTAAAGTAGAAGTAGAAATAGGCCTACTGTTACAGACAAAATTACAGTATACCTAGTGTGATACATGTTACAAAGTTATTACATGATATTACACTGTGTTATATATGCCACTATGTAATTACATCCCTAACAGTACTTCTACTTCTTTACACCTCCCACAGCCTGTGCATTAAATATTAACCTGCATGGACATGTGGATCTCTCTTATGGACGTGCATAGGCTGTGTTTTCCATGAAGAGTAGGAAAGGAGCAAGGTCAAATAATCAAATAGGCCTTGCCTATCTTTGAGATTAAACAATTCACAGAAGTTCAGGCTATTGTGTAAATTCTGCTCATAAATATAATATATTTCAATTGTCTAGCTTCATTTAAAAGCTTCTGATAAAAGACCTGATAAATCTGTATTCTGTAGATCTACATTTACTTGGGTTCCAGGAAATCCAAGGATTTTGCCATCACATACATTAATGGTATTTGCATGCTGTGCATGTGGGGAAATGCTGCAGTTAGAAGGATTCCATCTTTACACTCATATCATGTTTTACATACACCACCATTAGCACCCTCTAAAGGCCGTCCTTGTAAGTACAACTGATTGAAGACTACAACGGGCCACGTTGAGCTCCCCATCACTACGGGGGATTTGAAAAGGTGTTTCAAAATTGCCTTACAAATAGGACCAGGCGGGTTTTGATAAACTGAGAAGTAAAGTTATAATGGAGATAAGAATCGCAGACCTTTCATACATTGTTTTGACTATAAAGTCTATAAATCACTAGTTGCCCGCGCAAATGTACACCTCGTTGTTAAAATACTAACCAGGTCTGCCAAATATTTCATCAACAGTGTTGCAAAGAAGGGGAGAAGACGGATCTCTGAATTCCCGCCACGTGCACTCAAATCGCCCCCTTTTATGATAAAAGCATACAAAACATGGTATTTATAAACGCTGTCCCATTGGTTAGGTGCTCCTCCTGTAATGAACGTAGTAGAGAGCTTCCAGACGAGGGTATCCTTGAGCGTCTTGTAGCCTACTATGTTAAAATAGTGCGCATGAGCTCAATTACGTTGGTGAATGTGATATTTGTATGCAAAAGAAATGCTGTCATGATAATTATAATGACACAGTGAAACATATAAAATTCTATTTTATTAAGGAAATTCTTAATTAGCCCGCCAAGAAAAGGAGTAAGCTAAACCGCGGAGTGATATCACCACCCCCTCCACGCGTCAAAATATTGGCGTTAAAGGACTTCGTGAGTCCGCGCCAAAGCTCAGACAGAGATCACGCTTCGGTATAATAACAAAGTACTGTAGACTGTAGTCACAATCAGTCTGCGTGTTAGTTTATTTGTTCGATAAGCGCAAATAAACTTGCGTCGGTTATTGGGGTGGCGGCACATCGGTGCACGTCAAGGATCGTATCTTGTGGATTTTCCTCATTTTCACTGTTTCCCTGACTGGATCAGCGAAACGCCGCGGCGATAGTGGAGTGGGTGCACTGGATAACCTTGTTGCGCTATCTATAGCGTGGTGGCTAGCAAGGGAAGAGGATCACCCAGCCAGCTGATAAAATATTTCTTCAGATTGAACGGTGGATCATAGCACGCTCAACCAACGGATTTTTGTTGCACTTGTTTAAATATGCTGCTGTCGAAGTTTGGCTCATTTTCTCATATCTGCAGTCCGACGAGTATGGATCATTTACCCGTGAAAATACAGCTCCAACCAGGTAATTTCGCCGGTCAGCGCCGTCTGTTGCTGACAATAACATTAGCTGATGTTAGCAAAATGGGTTAACTACAGGTGTGCCGACCATTCGATATATTTTGTCAATTTATATTGCGAGAAAACTTGAAACCATCTACATGTCCAGAGTATTTTCTACCGCAATGACAAAATTAAGGGCACTGTTGTGTTGTATCGTATATCAAGACGACATATCTTGTTTTGCACAAGACATATTTGTAACATATTATTGTATTGCTTCCCACAGTTAAAATAGACAAGGAGCCATTTGAGAAAGTGTATCAAGTCGGGTCAGTCCTGGGTAGCGGTGGATTCGGAACAGTCTACGCCGGTAGTAGGATCTCCGATGGTTTACCGGTGAGTTGTGAAAGCTCTTTGGCTCGCCCGCCCAAATACTGTTGTTGATGATAATAACTACATCTTACTCATTATCCTGATGTGTGTCGCTTACAACAAAATGTGCTTGGTTGTCTCTCCAGGTTGCTGTTAAACATGTGGCAAAGGAACGGGTGACCGAGTGGGCTACTATTGTAAGTACACCATCATGGTTCAGCTAGCTTGTTGACATAGCCATTTTGCTAAGCGGTTTGTGTTGTTGGCGTGGATTTGTTTTGGTTTTGTTGATCTGTCAGCTGTAGCTACGCGACCGCATTTACCGCGCTAAATATTAATGGGATCTTTTGTTGTCTCTACAGAACGGTACGGTGGTACCTTTGGAAATTCTGCTTCTGAAGAAAGTTGGAACATCGTTTCGAGGGGTTATAAAACTGCTGGATTGGTATGAAAGACCGGACGGCTGGCTTATCATCATGGAGCGACCCGAACCCGTGAAAGACCTTTTTGACTTTATCACTGAAAAGGGGGCATTGGACGAGGCGACGGCCAGAGGATTTTTCAGACAGGTCCTTGAAGCCGTTCGACACTGCTACAGTTGTGGAGTAGTGCACAGAGACATTAAAGACGAAAATCTCCTTGTAGATCTTCGCACCGGGGATTTGAAGCTCATTGACTTTGGCTCGGGGGCGATTCTCAAGGACACGGTCTACACCGAATTCGACGGTAGGCAATTAAACCATGAGTTGACTGAGTGCTTGATGATGTGGTTCTGACTTTTGTGCTGGCTACTGCTATATGAGGGCAAAATAGCCTACATTTTAGGATAAATTGATGCTTTGGAACTGCAGCACAATTTTTTGTTTTCCATCTGGAGACAGCATCGACATGTTTCTTGTGACGCATATTCGTGTTTGTTTGCGTCTACAAGGATTTCCCCTTGAGTGATCACTTTATTTTTAGACACTCAAAGAAATGTAGTAGGCTATGTATGGCAAAACATAAGCCTATAGGATAAGTGCAACCATGTGTGAAGCGGGGTTGATTTCAGTTTTCGTTTTCAAATGTGTAGTTTTAAAGGCGGCTCATCAACGCAATATTCATATTCTTTATTATTGTCTGGAAATAGCACAACAGACCAAAGCGTTTGGCCGTTAAAGGGCTTGTGTTATGGAGACGCAGTCAGCTGCCACGTAACAGCTGTTTGTTGTGAAACCTGAGCCCACAGCTCACGTGATACTTCATAGCACTCGTGCGTGACGTATCTTGTGCCTTCTAGCAGTTTCAACCAATCTAATGCCTAGAAGCCAGCGGCTGTGTAGCCTAATACAAAATGTTGGTTATTTTGAAATTTTGCCTATTTATTTTGCTATTGAGGTGATTCTTTTTTTACTATGCAGTTCAAGGGAAATGCTGCCAATTTCGCACATGATTGTATGGCTTTGTTATGGGACTGTGAACGAGTGAAATTAAGTACATCATATGCCTGTGTAGTCATGATTCCCTCCTCATATTTTCAAACACAGGTACAAGAGTCTACAGTCCTCCAGAGTGGATACGTTTCCATAGATACCACGGGCGCTCAGCAACCGTCTGGTCACTTGGTGTGCTGTTGTACGACATGGTCTGTGGAGACATCCCCTTCGAGCAAGACGAAGAAATCCTTCGAGGCCGATTGTATTTCAGAAGGAGGGTGTCTGCTGGTGAGTATTTTGCCCTTTTGTTCACATCTAAATGTTACAAAAAATGTGAACTTAACCCCTCATCGTACATCATGACCTTGCAACACCAGTCCTTGGATACAATGTGCAACGTAGCCAATTTGCCTCGCTCTGTTTATATATAGGATCTTCCCACAGCACATACACCTACAAAACAATAACACTGATCATATGCTGAAACACGTTTTACAGAAGGCTGTAAATGGAAATGTAATTATTCTTTTTTTTTCCTCCTTTCCCTGATGACAGAATGTCAACAGTTGATCAAGTGGTGCCTCTCCATACGACCCAGCGACAGACCCACCCTAGAACAGATCTTTGAGCATCCGTGGATGCGGCCAGCGGAATCCTCCAAGGTGGAGGACAGCGACATCCGGCTGAGGACCATCGTCACAGACGCGTCGAGTACCAGTTCTAGCAAAGAGAGTCTCTGAGGAGAAACGGGGAGAGGAGGGGGGCCAGAGCTGGAATGTTCTAAAGACTTTTGGGGCTGCAGTCAAGTCAACTCAAAGCCATTGATTGACTGGACTCTCCAAGAAATACCATTTCCTTTTTGTAGGGAATCATAATTTATTACAGCTTGCTCTTCCTTACCTTTCTTTTATTTTCTCTCTCTCTTTTTATATAATTCATGTTTCCTAATTGGGAACAGTTGCTGTTTTGGGCGGACTTGCCAGCACTATTTATTTTGTATTTTTTTATGTTCAAAAAGATGTTACCAGACTGGTTTATACATATTGGTCAAGCCTCCCTATTCAGATATGGATGCTCTCATAGAGCTTTTTGGAGAAACACTTTTTATTTAAATGTTTTCATTTGATTTGGAGTGCCTTTTTGAAAGCCGCTGTTGGGGCCTTGCTTTCAACATTTTTTGCTTTTTTTATTTTGTTTTCCTTTTTTTTTGGTCTATCCTATTTCCCTTTTCCAGGCTTGTATGTAAGTTGTTCCGTGGTTGGGGGCTAAACAAATGTTTGTTTTTCTGAGTGAGGGCCTCCCCACTATATAAAGCAGAACAAATTACCTCCCAGCCTTTTTTGGGGTCTCGTGATGGAAAGAGGGGGGATGAACGGCGTAGAATACTTGAAACACACACTCACACTCACAGCATCCCCCAAACCATTATAATGCTGCTGCTCACTCACACAAGTTAGCCTCTCTACAGGTGGTTTGGATGGCAGTTACTATGTTATTTTCTGAATGTGTATGACCTATTTCAAATATAGCCTCTCATACCCAGGTATGGGTGAAGTGGCACCCCTCCCCCCCTTACCCCATCTCACTGCTGATAATACATTGCTCAAGCCTGGGGCAGTCTAGGCTGGGGTAAAGATTGCACAATCAATGCAATATTCATGGACTTCTTTTCTCCCTTTTTTTGTATTTTTTTCAAAGCAAAATCTTGTACAGTGTGTTTTTTTGTGTATATTATATTATTATTTTCCCTTGCATTTAATTTATTTGTACCATGTAGACATTCCACAATCTGTGGCTTATTTATTTTTTATTTATTGTCTTTGCTTAGATCCCAGCATTCGCATATCTTTACATGGCCTTTTGTTTGCATTCCTGTAGTACTATTTTTTTACATTTTGACAAATAAATGAAAAAAGTGGAGGATGCACTGAAAGACGCTGTCAATGTCAAAAGGAATAAAAGCAAGGTTTACTTAAAAATCAGAAGAGCAATGAATGTTATTTAATTACTTTACAGTTCAGAGGCTATCATATGTTGTCTATGGCAGAGTTAATATATACATATACATGTTGGGAATACTTTGTGTAATCACCATTAATATAACTAGATGCAAGCCTTTTAACAGTTTGCGTGGGGTGAGAGCTTTTTCTTGTCAGTAGCTATGCAGCTTGATGATGAGGGTCTTCTCTTCAGACTGGCTGTATGGAACGTAATTGAGGTCCTATTTTTTATATACAGCATTTGAATTAAAACATGTTTTCTACAGAATGGTTTCTTGTGTTCCATTGACGTAATACAGCAGGTTACCTGGCCTACCAGCGGGTGCGCCTGCAAGAGACAACCCTGTCTCATATTTAGTCAAACTCATTACAATCACAGCATCAATGTAAATCCTAAGAATTAATCCAAGATTTGGACAAAGAATTAACTTCAGCATTTAACAGCACAGTTATCATTATTAACAGTTTAGTAACCCAAGCCCTCTCATACAATATCACTTTTTAAAGATTATCCGTGCTTTGGAGATTAAAGAGGCCTGTACATATTAGATTCATTAAATGAAAACTCAGGTGATCTCAGTGATATCTACATCAGCTCACTTAGTCACATTTTTTTCCATGTTGCGTAACCTGCCTTTGTCACTGATTGTGAAGCGGTGAGGTTGCAAAAGTGGAAGTACACTGCCCCCAACATGCTGTTCAGTGCATACGTTGCTTTTTGACTGGAAACAGCCTACAACATATAAACCAACACAGACATGTTTACAGGGGTCATTCTTTTAAATAACTTTGTAAATAGTGTCTAAGGATAACAAGCAAACACATTCAAACAGTCTCACAATTTGTGATCCTTGAAATCGACATTAAAACTATATTCTCAAATGTGACACCTGCTATATTATTTTAAATTATACTCAAACACGACATGTAGACATATTCAAACAACCTCAGAATCATGCTAAATTTGTGATCCTTGAAATCTGCATTAACACCATATAAAGTAATGCATCTAAAATTTGACATCTGCTCTGAATTGCACCCTAAAATCCCATGGGAACCCCAGGGTTGATCTCGAACCTAATTTTACGAGCCCCTGTGCTATACCCATGAATGGCTATTTTAATTAGCCAACATATTTAAAGCGCACATCTTTAAAACTTCTCTGATAACTTCATGAAAATACAATATTTAATCTGTAAAACTGACACACAAAAGTTATAGTATTGTGTTCTTTTTTTAAGGGCAGTTTTCTGTGGGTCTTAGCGCCGTTGCACCCCCAGTTTTAATGAGGGGGGATGGGAGGCTTTATGTGCCTGAGACGGGGTCAGTGGGTTCGTTGTTGGATATTGACGAGGCATCTGGGAGGAGAACAAGACTAGCTAATTGTTGTCAAACACAGTCATATTGCTCCATGGTACTAATGTGCAATTCTCCTCAACATACGCACTCTAAGACATGAAACCTATGGTCATATGGAGAAGACATAGGCCTACCACTGGTCTGCACATAGGCCTACATGACATTGTGATGTTTTGTGAAAAAGTGCAATTTAAACCCATGCCGTTAAAATGTGGTTCTGTGTCCTTTTTATAGAGTAAATGGAGACAAAGTTCAGCCGGGCATGTCTTGCACGAAGTAACACATAGTGCATAGTGAATTATGTATTTGGTAACCATTTCCTACTGCCAATCATTAGACTGTCTATGGCCTAAACCAGGCAATTTCCAACAAGAGTCAGTTTCAAGATGCTGACATCTGTGTTTTTTAATATGCCATGGCTGTTAGCTATTGTATTCCCTGATCCACACCATTCACATGCAAATGATGAAGTTATTTCAATAAAGGGGGAGGCTCTTCTGGGTATGGGTATGCTAAATCCCAGTCCACAAACCTACCATAAAACAATAACTAAACTCAGGGAGCATATGTCTTTTTTTGTCTTCCAGATTTTATGGCTTATCAAGAAGGGTGTGGCAGTTATAAATCAGTTGTATTTATTGCTTAACACCATCTTTTGGAGACATTTTAAATGTGCCCCTATTTGATTAAGCCTAAATTTATATGGGAGTCATTCAGTTGATGTTAAGTAGAGAGGTACCGACCAAATACCACAACTTAAATGCCTAAACACCAGGACAACAGACAGTAGCCTACGTGGGAATTGAAACGTTAGCAGACAAGACTGAAGGGTCAAGAGGAGTCGCGAAAAAAAAAGTCCTTTAAACTGAGTGGACGAAATCACAATGCAGTGGCAGTCAGCATTGACAAGTTGACAGACAGGGAGTAGGATAGCAGATGGGCTCGTGGGGGGCTTTTGTGACCACAGATGGGGAGGTGGGTTGTGTGCCGATGAGACAACATGCTCTCCTAGAGCTGTGGTACAGGTGAGGAAGTCTATTAATCGAGACAACATGAAAATGATATTCATAACAATCATCTCAATATCTCTCATTCACCCCCGAATAATATCCTAGGGAGCTTTTTCCATTTTAATGGAATTCATTTGGAATCCAGTGTTGCTGGCTATTTCTTCACAATGTGAGAAAAAAAATCAAGCATTATTTACTCGAATTGGAAGTCTTCTGACTCAAAGCTAGTTATGACTAAAGGTGACGTCTAAAAGCATGCAAATCCATTCTTCTAAAAGTTACCTACCATCCTGCACCTTGGTAGAGATGAGCAGTACTCTTTGGATTGACAAAAAGGTAATATTTTCCACCGGGCATTGCTCCGAGAAAGAATGGTTGAACAGTTAGTCAGACATAGGCTGAGATGTAACACGTTTTCTTGATTCCGATGAGAATAAACAGTGATGATTAACAGTGAGCCTTTCAAGACATAAAAAAACAAAATCATCTATGAAATGATAATTATAGAGATGAGAAAAGTTTATAGTGGAAGGAATGTCTTTATGCCCTGTGGCAGTTTGAGCTGGCACATCAGTTCAAGAGGAGGAGGTATGATAACTGACTCCAACAGTGAGAAAAATTGCAGTTGTTTTTTTGTTAATGTCATCGAACATTATTTCAATCGCAAAGAAAGGTGATGACAAATGAACGTTTTCCTCATATCTACGTCTGTTTAACTTCCTCTCCTGGAATTCTGAGATTCTTCCGGTCCCTTTTTTAACCTGACATGATCCCAGGCGCTCTCTCTCTCTCTCTCTCTCTCTCTCTCTCTCTTTCTCTCTTTCTCTCTCTCACACACACACACACACACACACACACACACACACACACACACACACACACACACACACACACACACACACACACACACACACACACACACACACACACACAGTTTCATGGTTGCTGCAACACCAGTTGTATAATTAAAAGCTGAAATAGCTGCAAAGCATTCATCAAGTAATCGAGCTAGGGGGGCATCCATTCTCAACCGCTCCATTTCTGGGTGCAGAGCCCTGTGATTCTGATTAAAGAGGAGAATCCACCACAACTCGACCAAATATTCATCCCTCCAAACCAAACTTGCCATTTCTTTGAGGAATGTGCAGTGGCAGTTTGGGAGAGGACTAACTGTCTGTTTGTGGAGAGCTGGCTACTCATTGAGGGCCCCCTGTGTGAGTGCTGGCGGCTTTTATGATCCCTCAGAGAATTTCGGCGTGTTTTGGGAGTTTTCGTTTTCCCAAGTGCATCGCAAGTACAGAGTATATATACAAGAATGAGCATGGGAAACTTTGTCTTTGAGGAGCATTTACTCCTGGTATGCGTTACTAACAAAATGTGTGACTGATAAAAGTCATTGCATAAATCAAGTTGCTATGGTTGTGTTTTCACCAAAGATTAAGATGTTGCATGTGAAAGGACAAAGCCAAGATTGATGTGAGGTCTACAACATTGCATTGGTGGCATGGTAGTAGTAGCAATGGTTAGTTTGACCCTTGGCCCAGCAGTAAAGCTTAGAGCTCAATCTGACCCAAATTAACCTCAGCTTTAATTTTTACGGGCTTGCTCTGCTCAGGCTCTGTTGCTGGCTGAAGCTAAATGAAGGCTCTCTCTGTGGGAAAATATGGGCACTTTTCTCTCCCCCCCCCCCTTTTGAGTGCCATGTGTCCATGAGCTGTCTTTGAAATGCTGCTTTGTGTTGGGTGTTACTGAATCTCACACACACACACATTTGTCCACACACTGATACTCCACATGTTACATTTTTGTTAAATTCTGTGCTTACAAATACTCTAATGTATGCCTTTAGTTATCAACATACATACTGTATTGTATATCTTGACATACCCGAGGTGCCCTGTAGTCCATGGCAGCATATTGTGAGTTTTCACACTTGTGGCATGATGAGCAATGTAAAAAAGTGTGGACTGCCACTGAGTCTGTGCGAGCCAGACTTGTGTCCAGTAAAGTGCATCTAGCCTTGGCTTGCCCATACTGTACTTCCTGTGATACTGCACCAAATGTCACAAGTGAGTCTGGCCAAGCCCTCCCTTGAATTTGAAATCACTCTCAGATTTGTTGTCAGCCGCCCTGAGAGGGCAGGTTTAAGGCAAAGATGCAAAAGTTCTGTTATTGGCCCCTGAAGGGGAGTCGAGTGGCCCTGGATTGAACTTGGGCTTCCGGGGTATCAAACTGGGGCTCTGACCACTACAGCAAAGAGCCAACTTTGTTGGCATGACAAATCTGGTGATGGTCACACCACCAGGCCTTTGGGAAGCAGACCCCTAGGTTTTACACACTCAGGGTGTCCTTCATGCCGCCTAACTTCCACCATACATCTCCCATTCAGGATGCCCCAAAATTCTTTCTTCACCAATCACTTGGGTGAGGGGTCACTCGCAATGTAGGCCTTCGTATTGCTCATACAGCTGGGTACCGCTCTGAAGAATCATGGCAAACCAATGTCAAACTGCTGATTCTTTGTAAACAGCACAGTTTTGATTTGAAAGACAGTCGCCATGTGTATAAGATACAGGGTTAACAAAAAAAAATGTAACACGACCAACGAGTTTTCCGTCATGAATTGAATTTTGGTGGTTGGTAAACTCTGATGACACTGCAACCATCATTTCCATTAAGTATAACAGACAAAACGTTATTTGGACCAACACTTCACACTCAAATTTTGCCTACTCTCTGAGGGCGGAAAGTGCACTCAACCTCAGTACACAGTGCACAGTGCAGAGTTTGGAACACATAGAGACTCATTGGTGTGACAGACAGAGCACACCTATAGTAGGCTAATAGTCACTGGTTGGTGCCCTAAGCACTCTGTCTGCATACTCTGCTTATGTCTAGCGGCGGCCCTGGGTTGTAGTTTCAAGAAGTAGCATACAGTAAAGGCACTGGGCAGACAAAAGTTAAGATACCCTCTGATATCTTTGAAACCACTGCAGTTTGGTCAGACTAAGTTCAGGAGAATTTGTGATTGCCAGGTTACAATGCATTGGGAATATGTTGTTCACTAAAGCCACTTCAGATTCTGTCCATTTTTTATTTGATGATGATGGTGATAATGAGGATAATAGAGGCTATAAAGTGGACAATCTTGGATAATCTCTCAATAATTGTTTGAAGCTGAATATCGTCATGACTTGATAATGACATTGTTTTCCGTGAAGTGATGCGTGTCCTGCAAGGCTTGACGTTGGCACCTGCTGACCGGCCAAAAATGGGTGAAACTTGACCGTGGCCAGTAACAATTTCAATGTGACAGGAAGTTATTCTTGGGTATGCCACATTAGCATAAATTCTGTTTTTGCACCTTGTGTTATATTTAGGTTCAAGAAAGATCATTCAGATTCTATTTATCTGATACTGTAGGTAGTTTCATTTAACACACTGATCGTCTTGTTTTATGACTCCATTTTCTGAGCTTAGATATATCAGTAAAGAGGCTGAATGGCTAGTGACTTTGGAAAACAACTAGCCACTGTGGCCAGTTAGCAAAAAGTGAGCAAAAAGTTAATGTCACGCTCTGGTGTCCGAAAGTAGTGTGAGGGGTGTGTGCGCACACATCCAGTAAAACAGGTGCAGGATCAAACAATGTTGTGTGAAAGAAGAACGATAAATCTGCACACGGTTAGACGAAGACCGCTTGAGGTCGAAACGTGTAAAATAAATCTGTGAGCAGCAACAGAATTCAGATTTTTCTTTCTTCTTTGATACACTCTCTCATTTTTACAGGAAGACACGGCGGCCATCACAGCAAGATGCAGACACCCACCCACCCACCTGTGTCCAATTTCCAGAGTAGCTAAGCCAGCACAGTCCTGTGTCTTTCCCATCTGCTCCCTGATCAGGTGGAGGAAACAAAAACACTCAATGACCTTTCTAAAAACAGATCGAGTGAAGAATGAGCATGGAATAACGGAGAGAGAGAGAGAGAGAGATGGGGATGCAGAAAGGGAAGAAGGAGAGAAACGAGGGGAGTGCTGACTTTGGAATTAAGATTTCAGATGTTGGCCTCACAAAAAGTAGGTCACGCACACAATGTGGTCATTACGAGATTTAAACGAACAGAAAATAGGAGGCCCTTCGCTTTGGCTTTCTCTGTCCTACTTTCATGCCCCTCCAAGGAAATCACTCATGTCTCTCAAAATCTGTTCATGTTTATATACAAACCAGAGATGAAGGTTCATTAGAAGCAAGAAGATATCTTTAAAACGACAAAACAACTTCAACTTTGCTTGATTGCCACTTCATCTTTGGTAGAGATGTCTATTTTTACCCAGTTATTCTTAATGCACACCAAGAATTCCACATACAGCCTATGACCAAAACATATAGTAGAGTAAATGCCATGGTTGTTGGTATTAAGCGAACCCATGGACTAAAATAAAATATATGTATACTTATTATCTTTATTAACACGGCCAAGGCCAAGATTATGGTACATCCACATGCAGTTCAAATGCTAACACAAAACAGAACTGCAGGCAGGGCCGGTTCTAGGCAATTTGGTGCCCTAGCCTAGCACTTATCTTTCCTAATTGTGGAATTTGACTTTGGCATCTGTAAACATGGATTGAGTACAGCTGATCTAGTACCATGATTATGTACTGAGTGCCATCGTCAATGTGAAATGTAATGCTTCATTTATCTTAATATTGTAATTCTGTGGGCCTAGGTGCTCCCAGGACATTTGGCGCCCAAGGCGACCGCCTAGTGTGCCTATGCTAGCGCCGGCCCTGACTGCAGGTCACGCTGGTTATGTGTACTGTAGGCAGTTGGTTGTTTCCTCAAACACTAGCAGTGTCACCATAAGAGGCACTTACGAGAAGGTACCCCTTGCCCTTACTTCCTGATCAGCTATGGCTTTCCTGGCAGAGAGCGCCCAACTGCTATTCACAAGAACTGATACATTACTCAATGTCCTCAGACTGTTGAATAGGAGTTGGCTGCAAAAAAAGACATTTGGAGGAAAAAGAACACACCCGAAAAAGATAATAGGACTTCTGGTTGCTGAAATCACACCATGTTGAAACTATTATTTCTTGTTGTCAACTTACATAGATTTCCACATGATATCTCAAAGGATTGGGCAGAAAGTGAGCACTGGACTATTGAACTGCACAACACAGGGGGCTTTAAAAGATATTGGACTAGATTAATTTTTGTCATTTAGACTGAGAACCACAGGTTGAAGGGCAGTCGAATAACTGTAACTCCATAACTGTAAAGCCTCCCAAGGTAACGCTACAATAACGTGCCCTTAGAACATCCCTTCCGCTGTGGCTAGCACCCTGCGAAGTGCCTATTCAGGTAGTTTTGTGTGTGCAAGACACGTACAACTAGCTCAAATAACATGTGCGGTTAAGTACTGTAAATAGTGTGGAAATGAGGGCAATGCTAATAGGATGGTTATATGGAATTCAGTAAGGTCACAGCCTTAGGCATGAAACTTTTACCTGCTCCTGCTCCTCCGCCTAGGAAGGAGTTTGGAGTCTGAAGTTGGATGTAACATACTGTACATACAACATCTAATAACATCTAGCCTTCTGCAGGCACCTGGAGAAGGCACCTGGTATGTGCTCTTTGTAGGCTACTTATTACTTGCAATCTTTTGACATCAATAGTTTCCACTTAGAACAGCACATAATCTGAATTACCAGCGCCTACCGATGCAAATGATCAACATGTTGAATGGGTATAGAGCCACCTCCAACATCTAGCAATTTTCAGAGAATCTAACCTGAGCTCTCAACTTCCAATTTGTGATATTCCAAATTGTGAACCCCCCCAATCATTCTTCTCAAGGTACTGTAGCTGTGGAATAGTACCTTTAGTGGAATGACAGAGAAGAAAGAGAGGGGGGGGGAGAGAAAGGGAGAGAGAGAGAGAGAGAGAGAGAGAGAGAGGCAGAGAGGGAGGGAGGGAGAGAGAGAGAGAGAGAGAGAGAGAGAGAGAGAGAGAGAGAGAGAGAGAGAGAGAGAGAGAGAGAGAGAGAGAGACAGAAATATCACATTACATTCCTCGGAACAGAGAATGTTTATGCCAAAAGTGAACCGGCTTTGCAAACTGTTTACATTTATGCACAATTGGCTTTTGGACATGGCTAGGTCGAATGAAATTGTCACAGTGACACATCGGTGTTCTGTGGACACCCAGGATATCCAATGCCAATGTTTACCTGCCCTTACATGGACATCAAAAGAGAGCCCCCACAGTCAAGCTGACATGCCCCCAGGGATCAACATCCTGTAGTGTAAACAGAACCTTTATTGTGCCTCGTTGCCATGGCACCCAGGTTTACAGTCCAGGTGTTTGCTCTGTGCAGTTAATACGCTATGACTTCATCAGGCATGTTGGGTCTGCAACATGCAACAACAGCAACATCCACGCTTTCCATTGCCAGCTGCCAAATATGGGGGATCATTGATTGTTGTTATAGCGTTTGATGATGTTGTTAACCCCGAACAACCTCTCCGCAAATACACTTTGCTTCGCCTCATCGGGTACTGATTAACGTCACATGAATATCACTGGAAGATGTTATGTTTTTTAATGGCTGCATGGGCAGCTTTTGAGGCAACGTTGTAAGATGCTTGTTTCCCATATTAACAATCATGTCGAAACACAACAGAACAAAAACTCATCAGACAATCGTCATCAAATAAAAATGGGTGCTGCTCACTGCCTTCTTCCTTTTTATGATTCACAGGAACTGAATTTTTTTGTCCATGTTTCTCTCTGGTGTGTGGGGTCAATGCCAGTGTAGCAGAAACAGAGGTAGCTAATGTAGATCCACTTGACAGGGTGGTCGTACGTGAAACAATGATCTGAAGAGAGAGGCTCAGAACGGGAGGCTGAAGGGATTATCTAACAAGGTTTGTTAAGGGTTCAACGAGAGGCCAGAAAATGTGGGTCAAGTTGACAGATTTTGAAGCTATTAATAGAAAGAGAGAGTTTTAATCACCATCATGGGCAAAAATAGACATTTCTGTTCATTTTGGTAATGCAGCGCAATGCAATATGGGGTATTTATATAGTCATCAGATTTTACATTTTTTTTAACTGAAAAGTTGTGATTGTGGTTCTGTTTTTCCTCTATTCAAAATTAATCATCTCTTTATGCAGTCTGAAATAGTCTTATTTTATCTGGTTACTGGCTGCTCATTGTAAAAACTAACTCTGTGTGTGTGTGTGTGTGTGTGTGTGTGTGTGTGTGTGTGTGTGTGTGTGTGTGTGTGTGTGTGTGAGTGAATGAGAGAGAGAGAGAGAGAGAGAGAGAGAGAGAGAGAGAGAGAGAGAGAGAGAGAGAGAGAGAGAGAGAGAGAGAGAGAGAGAGAGAGAGAGTCCGTTGGGGCTTATGGGAGAAAATAAGCCCACATCATCTTCAAGTCTATGTCACTGGGTCGTAGGTCACGTATACAAAGGGCGATTGTTGTGGTGGGTTCACGGCGGAGTGAGCTGCGGGTCACAATACATGGCACATACGTAAACTGCCACTTGAGCAGCAGCACCTAGTGTGACTGGGATTGGAGCAGTGGGCCATGTGACAGGAGGGATGGAAAACATTGCTCCTGTTAAAGTGACCGTGGGACTCTCAATTTCAGCATAAGTTACAATGTGTCTGTGAGTTTAATGGTAGGCTACCGGAAGACTTTCACTGCATGCTTCTTGTATACAGTAGCCTATCTGCTGCATCAAGGACAGATGTTATCATTGAGTTATGTGTGGCCTGGTGATGGATCACTGTACTATTCTTTGAATAACTTTGCTCCTATACTAACTAGGGCATTACACAGAGACTTTGTAATATGTGTTGTGACTTGCCCCTATTACGACTTCAACATTGACATTCTGTTAATGTCAAACATGTCAAACGTGTCTTATGGCCCCCATTATAAGTTAAGGGCCATAACTGTGATGCACCGCTTTTACAGATATATCTGCATATGCACAGTTATGGCCTTACAGAGAGATGATTACTTTTAAAAATGACAGAAAAGTTCAGATTTGTCTAGGTAGTACTGAAAATCCTTTCATCACATATTTTGATCTGTATCAGGAGTGGGTAATTATTTTGGTCCAAGGGCCACATTGGGTTGAGAATATTGACTGTTGGGCCAGATGTCTGAGTCAATAAGTCATAAGAAATACTGTAATGTGCACTGGCATAACTTGTTGGCTATTTAACTCCTGCACATTTTAATATGTAGATGTGACCTTGATTAATCCCACACCTGCAATACTCTAGTCGTTTTAGGAATGTTAGATGAGAGTAATAATACTTAAAAGTTGCCGGTCTTGCTAGGGCCCTGAGGGTCAGATGAAATGGCTTTGCGTTTGCCCACCTCTGTTCTATATGTATGGAGTTGACCTACCTGCACGACTGACAATTGCCAAACGCACATTTTCTTTGAATCATTGCCAGGTCTCTCTCTACACTGAAGCATTGTGAGTCTCAGGTCATATTTTGAAAGGGTCAGTTCATGGGGAAAATACGTTGTACATCTTTTTCTCTCTCTTTCTTTCTCTTTCTCTCTCACACACGCACACGCACGAACACACACGCACACGCACGAACACACACGCACACACTTCTTTGAGCCAGCAAAAGATATTGAGTTCCACAGACTGTGCATTTTAGCTGGGTTCATGGGGGACAGTCCAATGAATGTTGGACAAATAGCAGATGGTTTGCCACAGCCAAGGTCAGAAGGATTGTTGCCTCTCAGCAGGGTGTCTGAAGGGTTTTTGGGGATTAGTGCTAACATCCCATCAGCAGTGGCTTAGACTTCATCCTTATTATACTGTACACCTATACCGTTTAACTCTACTATCTAACTACAGAATAGTAATTGTGGTATGTGGGTTTATGAAGAAAAGCAAGGAATGTTATCAATTGAGTAAAAATGTAAAGCGTTACAGATGCACAGAGCAATAAACTAGTCTTCTTTCAATGGCGTTAATAAATTGAGTTAAATGAATCACTTAATCAGGCACACACGTGCATAGAACTGTTACATCTCTTGCTTTACACATTCTTTGCCCACGTGTATGGTGTCTGCACACTAGAGACAGTAAATGCAGAGGAAATGTAATGCGCTTGCAGCTTCTCTGCAGGGTAGTGATGCATTATTGCATCTAGGAACGTGTCCACAGACTGATCATGCAACGCAAGCGCAAGTTGTAATCACATGTCCACACTCACAGCCTCCGCCTCAACCAGTAAGAGATAATTCTTGTGATACATGAGGCTATTATTCGTTCCTCTTTTACTTTTTATAGGGTCCTTTAGTTTAGGTTTGTATTCAGCAACAAAAACATATTAATAGTAATCACGGCCTCAGCGATAAAAAAAAAAAACCCTCCAATGATTTTATGAACCAAGACATTAGCGAGCAGAAGATGATCAGATTGTGAGTCAAATCACAAGCAACTTTGATCGAGTCATCACTCATCTGAATTGGAGTTACCATCACTAGGGTTTTGGGCAGGGCTGCAATGCCTTTGTAGAGTTCAAGACAAGGACAAGAGTCCAAAAAGGTTCAAATGTGAGACAGTATCGAGTCTAAAAAGATTAGGCCTATTCCAAGTCAAGACTGAGTCACATGACAGTCTGTGTAAGTTAATGAAAAGGATGAAGGACAACAATATGAATGTTTGAAGGGCACAGAGATGGATGATAAACTAATATGTGATTGGCTATAAATCTCCACTATAGCATGATGACCAGTGTTCTAAACAAAATGAAGTCCAAACGCCATATTTGGCAAGACCCGTGGCCAAGACAGAGACAAGTCTTAAGTAAAAAACACATTTAACTCAATCAAAATATCATCCCAAAAGGTATTGCTGTGTAAAGGGCCTGCTGATGTTGCGCAACTTTTGATATATGATGCACCATGCCCTACAATACACAGTAGGCCTATGTTGTAATTGGCCGAATTTTCCTTTAATTGTAATCAGAGTTTGTACTGGATTTTAGCAATTGATTTCAGGTTGCCATTATGACAATAACAACAAAAATAACAAAATGTATTGTTTAGAGTGCAATATCACCGTACATCATGGTCTCTTAACACTTTTCTTTTTTTCACATACACATAGTTGCACCACCAGTGGTACGCTGTAATAGTCATTGAAAAGTTAACTACCATAGTACTGCGACACTATACTATGACATAACACAGGGCCTTTAGTAATGCACTACAACTCGGTCATTGCCATTCTGGTAACAGCACATTTATAATGCCATGTTTTAACGGGTTAAGGGGTCAAACGTGTGCTTACTGTAATTCAGGTAAGGGACTTGCATTCACAGCAATATGTGTACAGACTGAGCAAAGAACAAGTCAACAACAGAACGCGGCTCAGATTATACCGTAGGTGTGTCTCGGCTGGGAAGAGGACTACATAATGATGTTTTGGTTGTAATCATGATCATTTTATGAATGATAGCCATTATTTAAGGGGGAAATATGAGATATTTCACCGTGAAACAGAAGCACTGTGTACCCCTCGGTCGCCAGCCAAAAATATCATTGCCGGGTCTCTGTGTGCTTCTGTTCTGTCTGTACTTGCTGATAGTTCTCTCAGGGAGCGGGCTGTTCCAACTTCCAACCAAACAAAGCACAAAAGTTTTCTTTTAACACAAGTCGCTCATTGTTCCACATGTCCACTTGTACTCATGCAGGCAGACAACAGTCTCCTCCGTGTATTCTTGCCTTTGTATTTCACTAACATTCTTGACCTAGTGCATTTGGCAACAGGTGTATGTCTGGGTGTCTGTGTGTGTGTTTGTGTGTGCGCATATGTGTGAGTGTTTGTTCATGTGTGCGTACG